>NC_062222.1:104299338-104616005 GCF_902686445.1 Sciurus carolinensis | reverse complement strand
TAATAAATAAATAAAACAGGATTCCTATCTTGGAATACTGCATACAAGATTACTACGATGGTTAAAAGACTTCAGCGTGAAAAATTAAACTATGAAGATAATAAAATAAATATATACGAAGTGTCCCTTGTTTTTGACATCCTATCATAGTAGTAGAGGCCTAACTGTTACTTTTTAAGAGTAAAGTCATTCTAGGGATTGGGTTAGGTAATGGATTCCTAAATCAGAAATAAGATCAGGGCACATGAAACATAATGGAAATTAATTTGCAAAAACAAGTTAAAAAGAAGTTCATTGTATCAAAAAATTTTAAATGTAAAAATAAAATTTGATCAGAAAAAGCACTTAAAAATGTTTGCAGATAAGCATAACCTGTTTAAATTTAAGACATATTGTCACAGAATTTTCCAATGCTTAGGCACAACAAGAACAATACTGTAGAACTTGCATGACTACCAACACAGTTTCATTTATGATACTAGTGATGGCCTCCACAGGAAATATTTTGATTTTGACCACTAAATGTCTTAGGGAGAAAAGAGCCTTCCAGAGCCTACTAGTCTCTGCTGAGATACAACCTTGGTAAAGCCACTTAACTTTTGTGGGTTTTAGTTTCCTCATTCGAGACAGCCAAGCTGGACCTCAGTCTTCTGTTGTTAACAGACACATCCAAAAATTAGGAGTTAAAAAGTGGAACATTTTCAAGGTTATGGAATTAAGTCATCTGGAGATGGAGGGTTAGGAAGTCAGCTCAGTCTTCTGAGATGTGGTCAGCAGAAATACCAAGAAGCCAGAACCAGACAAGAAAGGTCATTAAAATCAAAACCACTGAGGTAGGACAATGGTCTGCCCTGTTCTGAAAATATTAGGGACTCTCCCAGATGACAAGGGGCAGATGCCAGGTGGCTGGGAGCAAAAGCATGCATAGAATAATCACTGAAGTAACCGATAGTTACATTTACTAACAGAGTAAAAATCACACCCTATGGTGGAGACTTCAGACGTAATGAGAAAGGCATCCCTTGAAGAGGCATTATGAAGAAGAGGACGGGAAAACTACAACTCCACCTCTGTCTGCAATGGCATCGAGAGGTCCTGCCCATCCTACAGATGACGTAAAAGCTAAATACATTTTGTCCTTTGTTCTGAGTCTGCTTGGGATTTCTGTCTCCTGCATGTTGCCTTCGGCTCCAACAGAAGTCTTGCTCCTGTCTCAGTCGTGCATTTATCTGTTTTTTGATAAAGAGCACAAGAACCCACAAAGTCAGTCACAGATGAGTTAGGAAATCAATCCAGATAGTGATTAATGTTATCAATAATTTTTTGGATTACAGATCCCTTTAAGAATTTAGAAATACTAGGGACTTCCTTGTCTTCTAAAAATGTGCAGATAATTGTGCACATAACTTTGTCCTATCTGTACCTCAGATTAAATACTTCTAAACTAAAAGATACCTAAATTTTCTTTTAATGCCAAAGAAATAATAATAAAATAATGTATTAAGGTAGGTTACTAACTTTCTCGCTTGTACATCAAAAGGCATAAAATGACCATTACTAAAACAGAACAGGTAGGGGAAAGCAAGGAGACTGTGAATTTGGAGCTTACCTTGGACACATTAAGCAGGCATGCCACTTACATGTTAACATGGAGATTTCTAGTGGGACCTGGGTATACCAGAAGTTGTGGGACTCAAAGGAGAGATACATGCTAATCACTCCCATTCTGTCTTCTCTCCCCTTGGTAACTTTAATATTTGCCATTCTTTTTAGGATCAAAATCTCATTTACTTTGTCTCCTCACCCACCTTGTTAATTGCCTGAAGGAAAGATAATGCCCATGATAGACAGAGATAGATAGGTAGAGATAGATAGATAGATAGATAGATAGATCTATCAATAGATGGATAGATAGAAATATTTTGACATTCCTCTTTAAAGACTCCAGCCTGATGATCACTTGATAAAACATCTGTGAATTCAACATGGTCAAATGGATTAGATAATGTTAACCTTCACCAAAAACAAACACAAAAAATGCCTTCTTCTACAGTTTTGAAGGAATATTCTGGCTTCCTGCACCCAATTTTTGTCAGGATAACTTTTGAGCTTTTGACAGATATTCCTAAGGTGACCAGAAATCTACAGCATATTTCAGCCACTCCTCTAAGATGAGCTCAGGGACTTTCTTAACACCATGGGACTCATGACGGTGGTGTTTCCAGACCTATATTTCCTACACATCTCTGTAGTGATTCTACACAGTGATCTGTATCTTTTTAGATTACTATTTGTTTATGACACTTTGAAAAGTTAGTTGTTAATCAAAAAGTGAGTAAAAGTTAAGCATTTTCAGTCTCTGGGTTATGTAGAGCAGGGGCTGCCCTAGGCAACATTATGAAATACATGGCATCTGTTTTTCACAAATGTCTGCTTCAATTCAATTGCAATAGTTTAGATGTTGAATGTCCCCCAAAGACTCGTTTGTTAAAGGTCTGGTACTCAAGGTGACATAATTGGAAGGGGGTGGAACCTTTAAGAGTTGAGGCCTTATGGGATGCTACTAGGTGGTGGGAGGGCATGCCCTTGAAGGGATTTTTTTCTTTCTCTTCCTCTTTGCATTCTGACTGATAGTATATGCAAATTTCCTTTGCCACATGCTCTCTTCTATTTGCTACCCTCACCAGAGGTTCAAAGCAAAGGGGTCAATGGATCTTGAACTAAAACTACCCCAAACCATGAGCCAAAATAAAATTTTTTCTTTATAAGTTAGTTATCTCAGGTATCTTCTTACAGTGATAGAAAGCTAATACAGTTGTATTTCTTTCAAAAAACTTTCCCTCTATACCTAATTTTAGTTAAAATGACTTTATGTTCTTTCTCCCTTCTATTCTTATTAAACATTTTCTTTATCCCTATTCCCTATCTCTTTATCCCTATTTCTATAGACCTATATATGAACATATATATCATTTATTATCCAATTTTAAATAATTGCAATTAATTTTTAATTACAAAAGAAATATAAACTGTAATTTAAATGTTTGTTAAAAAAAAGAATAAAAGTTAGGACTGGGGATGTGGCTTAGTGGCACAGTGCTTGCCTAGTAAGCTTGAGGCCCTGAACTTGATCCCCAGCACAGAAGAAAGAAAGAAAGAGAAAAAGGAAGAAAGAAATTAAAATATCCATCATCCTGAAACCAGATATAATAAAGTGTTTTTCCATCCAGTCTTTTTTTTAATTTGTTCTAATTGGTTATACATGACAGCAGAATGCATTTTGACACATTGTACACATATGGAGCACAACTTCTCATTCCTCTGGCTGTACCCGCAGTCTTACTGATGCATGAACATTTACCAGTTATTTGTTAATATAATTAAAACATTCTATATATATATAGATCTCTGTCCTTTCTTTTAGTTAATATTATGGAAAGACCATAATTTTTCTCATAACCCACTTGCTTATATTAGACACATTCTTAAATATCAATCCAAAAACATTCTGAAAGAATATTCCCAAGACTTCAGTCAGGAACAAATGCTGGATTTTAACTAACATCCCAAGTGACATTGCTACAAGTACCTTAGACTATCACAGCTTTATTGATCTCTTCACTCTTCCTAGAGGAAGCAACTGGTCACATCAATCACTCTTATTGACTTTTACTACCTGTGATCTGTTCATAACATCCACACTAAGAATCCACAAATGGGATCAATCCAATTAGCCACCCTCTCTGCTTCTGAATCCACACCAGAGACTACCTCCCAGTTATGCACTTTGCTACCACTACAAATTTATAATTTTCTTTAATTATCTCTGAAGTCACTAATAAGCTTCTAATTGGCAGATCTAATTGATATTTTCAGTCTTCATCTGCAGCCAGCTCCCTGCACCATTTACACTATTGAATATACACTTACTTGTACTTAATTTTTTTCTCCCATAGCTTTCACAACCAACAACTCTTCTGATATTCCTAATGTCTGCCTAGCCTTTCTCCATAATCTACTTCTTCAACACAGCTCTTTCTCTCCAAATTCAATGATCATTTGAGTTTATCTCCTCCTAAACCTGCATATGGGACATTTCCACCTGAAAGTTGTGCAGATACCTCAAATATAACAGGTCTAAAACTGACCAATAATAAGGCAGGGCTGCTTTTATCCAGTGTCCCTCCATCTAAAATAAGAATGTTGCAGATTTAGAAATGATTTAAGGTTTTTTTTCCTCCATCTTCTCCACATCCGGTAGGTCATAAAGTTTGTGCTAAGACAGAATCAGATGATTGAATCAGACTCTCACAGATCAGAAATCAAGGATCAAATTTCACTAATAAATTTAAGAATTGAGGTCTAGACATCTCACATAAACCCCAGTTCCTTCTGTCACACACTGGACATTGACTCTCTGGCTCAGAATGATCAATGGGGATATTAATGAAAAGTTTTATGGGGTGCCTTTCTGAGAAGGGACCACATAAGTTTTAAAAATTCTATATTTTAAATTCCCAGAAAAAAATGAAGAGTATGTATGGTATCCTCAGATAGCAATTCTTCATAGAATCTGATTTATTTACTGTTAGTCATCCTTTAGTCAGGGTAATCTGGTAAAGACCTTCACAAAATAAGGTCTCTCCTTACTAGAAATTTCATTCTTTTATTGGGACAGTCAATTGATATGGAGATTCAACCGGGTCCCTTCTTTTTCTTCTAAGGCATTCCCTGATAAAGTGAATGAATGAATTACAGGCCAGCTGCCAGCTCTATAATTGCTTACTCTCAATTCACTGGATTACACCACCTTTATAGCACAAGAATTTATTCTTTGCTTTCCATTGCCACTACTGTGCACTGGCTCACCTCTACCTTGAACAATTCCAATAGCCACCAACTAGCCAAACCAATTAGTTTCCCAATTTCATGTGTCACTCAGCTTCCACAGTTGCTTTTTCCAAATGCACATTTTATCAAATCAATTTCTGATTTACAATCCTTTGCCTGATGTCTAGTGTTCTCTATTTCCAGATTTCCACACTCCAAAATATTCCTTGATATTCAGCCAAATCAAACTATTCCTTGAACATACCTTGTTTGCTGGATCACATATACAAGCAGGGGTTTCTATCCTCACATCAGAGAAAGTGGACTTGACGCTAAAGTTAATAAGAAAGAACAAAGGAGGCCATTTCATACTGCATAAGGGAATTATACATCAATAAGACATAGCAATCATAAATATTTGTGCCCCCACAATGAAACATCTATGTACATCAAACAAACCCTTCTCAATTCCAAGAATCAAATAGACCACAGCACAATAATACTGGGTAACTTTAACATGCCTCTGTCACCACTGGCTAGATTCTCCAAACAAAAACTAAAGAAACTATAGAAGTAAAAAATACAATTGATAATTTAGACTTAACAGACATTTATAGAATATTTCATCCAGCAATGACTAAATACACTTTCTTCTCAGCAGCACACAGATCCTTCTCTAATATAGACCATGTTAAGGAAGTTATCACATGAGTTGGCACACAATTGTAATACTACCTTAATATATTTTTAGCATTTATAGGGTTATTTTGATAGCTCTTTTGCCATTAATTTTTGTTTTTGCTTTTTCCTTGATTAGACTTGTTTATTTTTCATCAAATTTTAGCTGCATTATTTCTTCTCTATTTCATATATTTCTTATCCTGCTCTAATTTTTTGCTTCCTACTACATAATTTGAAAATAATTTCATTGTTATTCTAGTTTCTTTATGATACAAGTAAATTAAGTTAAAAAGGTTCATCTGAGTACTCTTTAATCCCAGAGATCCTGATATTTTAAGCTTTTATTATCTTAGTTCAAAGAACTTTTTATTTACTTTTCTTGTGCTTTCTTCATTGATCTCTGAGATTTATAAGAATGTCATTTAATTTTTAAACAGTTGACATAAGGGGGTGGGGTTCTATATATCTGAAGGTGATTGATTTATAATGTAATAAATCATATAGGAAACTGCATGATTTCTAATTTTAAAAAGTAATGGAGTAAGATGAAATCTTAGAGCTGTTTTAATTTGCATTTCTCTAATTACTAGAGATGTGAACACTTTTTCATATATTCATTAATCACCTGTATATCTTCTTCTATAGTGTTTATCTAGTTCCCTGGCCCATTTATTGATTGGGTTCTTTGTATTTTTGGTGTAAAGTTTTGTAAGTTCTTTATAAATTTTGGAGACTAGTGCTCTATCTGAAGGGCATGTGGAAAAGATTTTCTCCCACTCTGTAGGCTGTCTTTTCACAATATTGATTGTATCCTTTGCTGAGTTTGAGTCCATCCCATTTATTGATTCTTGCTTTGATTTCTTGTGGTTTGGGAGTCTTGTTGAGGAAGTCTGATCCTAAGCCAACATGATGAAGACTCAGGCCTACTTTGTCTTCTATTTGTTGCAGGGTCTCTGGTCTAATTCCTAAGTCCTTGATCCATTTTGAGTTGAGATTTCATCTTTCTCCAATTAGAACATAAACAATAATAGATGTTGGTGAGGATGTGGGGAAAAAGGCACACTTTTACATTGCTGGTAGAGTTGCAAATTGGTGCAGCCACTCTGGAAAGCAGTGTGGAGAATCCTCAGAAAACTGGAATGAACCCACCTTTTGACCCAGTTATCCCATTCCTCAGTTTATACCCAAAGGACCTAAAATCAGCAAACTACAGTAACACAGCCACATCAATGTTTATAGCAGCCCAGTTCACAATAGCTAGAGTGTGGAACCAACCTAGATGCCCTTCAACAGATGAATGGACAAAGAAACTGTAGTATATATACACAATGGAATATTACTCAGCCATAAAGAATAATAATATTATGGCATTTGCAAATAAATGGATAGAATTGGAGAACATCATGCTAAGTGAAATAAGCCAATTCCAAAAAACCAAAGGTCGAATGTTTTCCCTAAGAAGTGAATTATGACATATAATGGGAGTGGCAAGGTGGGTGGTAAGAGAAGAATGGAGGAACTTTAGATTACATAGAGGGAAATGAGATGGGGGTGTATAAAAAATGGTGGAATGAGACAGACATCCTATGTACATGTATGATTACACAAATGGTATGAATCTACATTGTGCACAACCATAGAAATGATAAGATGTAACCCATTTGTGTACAATGAATCAAAATGCAATATGTAAAAATAAAAAATAATTTAAAAATAAGTAATGGAAATGCTTTTTATATTGATTGTATTGGTTACATACATGTTAAAACTGATCAAACTTCATGCTTCATTTTGCAGTATAAATGGAGGAGCTGGATAACTGGGTCAAAAAGTGGTTCCATTCCAAGTTTTCTGAGGAATCTTCACACTGCTTTCTAGAATTTGAAATGTGCATTTTATTGTAATTCAATTTTACCTCAATAAAGTTATGGAAATTTAAAAAAATACCATGTTTCCATGACTACAAAGCTATCAAGCCCTGTCACGTGGATGTCCACAGTTCTGTCAATAATTTGCAATGTCTTTTTTCTCTAATGCCTTCCTAAACTCTCCATTCAATTCAGGCAATTACATCCTCCTCTGTATCCCCACTGCTCTTTATAAATAATAAGTAAAATAGTTTACTTCAGTGAAAATTAAGTTTAAATAAGGTGTCCTATGCCAAGGGCTTTATACGTATCACATACAAATCCTCCAACAACCTTTTGAAATATATACTATTACTCCAATAATTTTACAAAAGGGGAAACCAAAATTTTTGAAAATATAAATGATTTACCCAAAGTCATACAGTTATTAACTAAATAGGATTATGGGGTAAATACGTCCCTGTTACTCCACAGCCCTCCTCCTTAAACCTGGACATAAAATGTTTCTACTTTCCCATCACACAGATTTCCTAATTAAGCCAATAATCTTTTTCCAAGTGGCAATCTGGTGCCAGACACACTGTGAGGCTTTACTGAGCATGGAAAGTAAATCTAATTTTAAAAATCACCCTTCCTGGAGAAATCACCAGTTATAATTTCATTTAAAATGCCTGCCTAGTATATACCATTCTTCACAACTTCACCCAAGAAATAGTACTGAATGTTAGACAAAATGTAAGACTTCATGCCAGAGCAAAAGGAGACCAGATTTAAAATGAAATAACTCTCCTGAACTTGACTGACCAAAATATTTGTTTCAGGTTTAATAGTGAATTCCTCTGGGGAGTTTAAAGTCTCCTAATAATTGCTGTCATCATGAACCGTGGGGAATTATTACAATGAACAGGCATTACATCGTCTGTAATTTTCCTCTAACACCCCTTATCTTGCAATTCACTGACTTAACTTCTTATTCAAAAGCTAAGTGAAAGCTGTTCACTGGCAAGAAGCTAGGGTAGAACCTTCCACTTGCATCTTACCTATATCATGACATAGAATATTCTTCCTTATCCACCTCCCTCCTCATATTTTACCTCAAAGCAATGAACATATTTTACTACTGATTTAATTTGTGTAGCAGCATTCAACTGAAATGCTAAACAAACTTGACAAATGTCATCGTTTTTATGCTTAAATCTTTTTCAAATGGGCGATAGGGAAATAACCCCAAGGTGATTTTCACCAGATCAATAACTAGAAAGTGGCAGAAACAAAAGTAACCAACATTTGATTTTCTTTAACCCTTGCCTAAATTTTTATGCACTTTAGCATAACTACATCTCTAACAATTTACCAGATATTCATTTTTTTATTCTGTATGCCTACTTTAAAACTATATACAACCACAATATAAATATTTTTCAGGTATTTTTTGTTATCCAAAATGAGACCCTATTTTCTATACTTTTATTTACTGACAATTCACAAATAAGAAATGCTGAATATAAGGCAATTAAAATTACCAGTCTCCTATTCACTATACACATTACTGAACAAAGAAATATCATAAGGAGAGTTAGATAATGTTTTCTTCAGAAAGATGTGACATGTACAAGTAAGAATAGAGTTGTAGGTATTTTAATAAAAATTATTTCTTTCAGATGTTCTTCCAAAATGAAAATGATTTCACAGGATGTGTGGCACATGGTGGATGGGCTTGCGGATTATCAGCATGAAGAAGCTAGAGGCTGGAAAATAAAATTTCCTTATTCCAGTGACATACAGGTCTGGTTCTGATCAGTTTGCCCTCCTACTGTGAAAATTGTCAATCAATAAGAAAGACTTGAGAATTTGCCCTGCCTCTCCTATGTCAACCATATATTAAGTAGTTCCTCAGAGAAAGTTCTTCACTACCAAATTCCAACCAATAAATGTGGAAAATGTGATAAAAATAGAAAACCACAATCTTGCAGAGCCTAATATAATATTTGAATCAGACAACTGTATTTAAAGATAAAATTATTAGGTCAACATTTGCTGGGAACTTACACTGGAGGGATCAAACTGACGTCTACTAATCAATCTAAGTGTCATTAAATCGGGACAACCACACTCTGCAAAACAGAATAGACAGAATCACCTATAAATAGTGTTATAAAAAAAAAAAAAAGGAGAAGTTGAATCTAGTTAAGGTCAAGTTATAGAAAATATAGGGACAAAAAAAAATTTAAATGATATCACAAGAAAGCAAACAACCATATCCAGAACACGGGACATTAATTAGGTCTTTTGCAAGACCCTATTTGGTCAGCAAAACAAATCGATGTCATTACCCGTAAAGCAAGGGTGGCAGGGATGAGAAAAACACAAAAACAAAGAAAGAGAGGAAGAACTATTCCATATTGAGAAAACTGAGAAATTAAAATAGAATCCCTATTCCTGAATTTAAAAAGAAACATCTATAAAATATTTTTGAGATGTGATTATGAACTATGCCTCAGATATTTCCATGAAATTATGTCTTATCTTGCTAGCATTAAAAATAAAATAGTGCTTATGTAAGAAAATATCCTTAAGGTATTTAACTATGTAGAGACAACCATATCATGATATTTTCTGTTTGCTTCAAAATTCTTTAGGGAAAAAAAGAGAGAGAAATGAAGTATTGTTTTGATAATTGTTGAATTTAGGAGATGAGCCCTCAGGAGTTGTTTTTTTTTTTTTTTTTTTTTTCTTTAACAATCTTATCTGTTTTCAATTTGCATTTTTTTAAAAATGGCAACACAAAATCTAAATAGTGACTATAAAACTGCTGCCTTAACAGAAGATAGGTCTGGTGCTCTTTCATGCAAAGGCCACTGCCCTGCTGACAAAGCTGGAAACTTCCTCCTCAGCCATAAAATTAAGAGAGGGGGAAATAAGTGATTTGCAGAGGCCATAAAACAGTCTTTAATCCTAAAATTTACTAACACAAGACTCTGGTTAATTTGCTCATGAAACTGACCAAAAGTGCACAACAATTTTGAAAGAATTATTTTGCCAAAGAAACTGTAAGACTGACTATGAAGAGCCTAGGCTATTTAACCCCGAAAGCAATTCACCAGCCCCTGACCTACAAAGACAGGAAGTGATCTGTGAAATCTGTGAGGCACCCAGGAGGGCATGCTGCCATTGGTGCCTCAGAGGTGGCCTCAGAGGACAATGAACAGGCAAGACTCTCTCAGAAGGTAAAGGAAAGGACCACAAAGGATTATACAAAAGAGAGTCTCACACAAGGGAAGAATCAACTGTACCAGAAAGACTTAACAGGGAATTTATTCCATTGCCAGTTAAAGGACTGTTTGTTATGTCTAGGCAGCAAAGATTTGCTATAGACCCATGGCCACTGGGATTCCCATTCTCCCATTATCAGATCAAAAACTATCATTGCAGTCATTCTGCTCTTATAATTTGTATTGAATGCACTGGTGGCAAGTAACAAATATTAGCAAAATCACAGATGACCATTCCACAAAGCATCATATTCAAAACTTGTAAAATGTAGTACTTTACATGGTTCAAAGATGGAAGCAAGCTGATGAGACAACTTTAGGGCAACTTTAGAAAATCATCATTAGCATGAAGTTTTGTCATGTTATGCAGGAGCATGTGTCCAGGATGCTATAGCTGTGATAGGAATTTTAAAAGGGAGGAAGGTGGCCAAAGACATAGACTATGGTGGGTTCCTCTGAACAGCTCCCTCCAATTCTTTCCATAACCTTGTGATTTACAGAGATTGGGAACTAAAAATTACATTTCCATCACTAGGAATCAGAAAAATAAAATTTTAAATACAAGTGAAATATCACCTATTTTTGCAACAGTTACAAAGCTGAATTTTAACAAGTGTTAGCAGGGACATGAAGAGAAGGGATTTTCATGGGCTGCTTCTGGAAGTGCAGACAGGTATACTCGTTTGCTAAACAATCTGACAGTATTTAGTCAAACGATATACATGCATATACAGAAGCCCAACCATTTTCATCCTAGATGTATATTTCAGGGAATTTTCACACAGGTCCTAAGTGGACTTAGTCACAATCAGATTGAAAGCAATCTGAAATAAAATACACACCAGAAAGTAAAAAGCAGCCATTAGGAACAATCCCTTAGTTTAAATGAGATATGAAAATGATGGGAATCTTAAAAAGAAAATGCTTCATGAGAGAGATAATGTGTATATAAACTAAAAATAGAAGCAAGACAAAACAGAAGGCACATTTTCTCAGCACACATATAAATATGAGGTTTCACATTAAATAAATCAGAATTGCTATAGAGGATGAAGTGGTAAAGATTACATAGTGTAAATTTTTAAAATAATAATAAAAATAATAGGGTTGCACAGACCAACAAAGATAATACAACATGAGGATTTGTTGGTAATATTTTTTTCTTAAACTATATTTCCTAGACTCTCTTGTGGCTTGCTTCTCACATGGGATTTATGTTCTACAACTAAATACTCCTGCGAGTCTAGGCAAAAGGGAAGAAAGAAAGTATGCTGAGGATGGTCTTATGATGAGACTGTGTCGTAGCCCAGGTAGCCCAGATAGCCCTGGAAGCTGCTTGGCAGGTAACTAATTCTGAGCTCCCGAATCCCTACAAGGCAGCATCTCCCTTAAGAACCCTATTCTGTGATGTGGTTGGGATTCATTCCTGGAAGCTCTGTCCTCCAACCAGTCTGCAGTAAGCTATTACATTTAATAAATTCTTTCCAGCATATATTAGCTGGACTGGAATTTGCTATTTGTAACTGACCTTAGAGAAAAACAGGGTATTTGAAAACCATTGACTTTTCAGATTTTTCCAGATTTTTTATAAGGTAGTTTGAAAGCACTGTAGTGGCTTGCCAGATCTGATGGAACAAAGCATCCCAAAGTAAGTGGCTTACACAACAGAAATTCACTATCTCCCAGTTCCAACTGCTGAAGTCAAATACTGAAGTATGAATGGGGTTGGTTCCTCCTCAGTGCCAGGAGGGAAAATCTATTCCAAGCTCCTCCCCCTAGCATTTGATGGTTCATTGGCAGGTATGAAATATAGTCAGTATGAGATATAGTCAGTGTTTGGCCATGAGCAGGGACTACACAGAGCCTCTCCGTTTATGAAAGGCACATGTGCTCATGTACCATTCACCTATCATGCACAATGAAGTCAAGCAGGGCACATAGACTGCAAATCTATATTTCTTGGCCCTGGTAATGAAATACAAGAAGTAAGTTCACTATTCTTTACTACCACACTTTCAGCATTTAACAGGCTATGGACATATAATTCAGGTGATGGATGTATGGATAAATAAAAGCAGACTAAATAAGAGGTATGATTCAATAACTTAAAATTAGTTTGAACTTGTCTCAGTTTGGTAGTTTTGCATTTCCAATATTTTTTAAAGCCATTAAATGAGATAGTGCATGAAAAAGTTTCATACTCAAGCGTTTTGTTAATAACAATATTAACAGAAATGACAGCGTGACACAATAAAACAAGGAAAAATACTCTACTTTAATTCAGCATAGATTACTTGACACATATTACTTATGGTATTCCATGATGGTAATATGAAAAAGAAGATCAATTTCTACCATTTTCTATATGAAGAGTTGAAGTATAGAAAAATAAAGTAACAGAAATAAAATAAATCTAAGTACCCATAAAGATTAAAAATATAGTCCAAGAATTTCAATTGTTAAAAATTTTAATCCTAAATTAGGATCAACTTTAGAAGGACTTATCCCTGAAACCACCACACAGATGACACCAATATTTCATACCCACCATGCCTTCTTCCATTTACCATTCACTAAAAAGCTGCCACGTTAGCAACTCTTCTCATCAAAAGAAAAGTGGAAGTCATTTTGAAATTATATGCATGAATTCTTATCCACCACCTGCAAAGAGGCATGCTAGATGCAGCCTTCACCAAGCAGAAGAAAAGAAGTCGGAATATTGGAGAATTACCTCTGAACAGCTGCCAGCATTTCCTGGCTTTCTTCAAATACCTGGACTTTGAGCAACTAGAAACACATTCAAAGAACAGTTTCAATAGGAGCTGATTGAGTTGACAGCTAACAGTTTTCCTAAATTTGTTAAGTTATGTATTTGAATCTAAAATATAGCCTGAAAGTTTGGCCAAATGCCCAAACTCTAGGCAATGTTGGAGCTCATGTGGCTCTATGACAATTTGTTCTCTTGCATAAAACTGCTGAAAATCAGAGCCAGAAGCTCTCATCAGAAATATAAATAAGGAATATGAGTAAGAAGTTTTTTGATAAAATATATCGCATGGTCTGAGTCAATTTTCATTTAATTCTAGTATTTTTGTTAATTATGCCCAAATTGACCATTATTAGCACTACACCTGGAAATGCATATTTTCCCCCTAAGCAATAAAGAACCAACTAGAATAAAGGTTTTTTTTTTCATAGTATATTACAATCAATGTTATATTTAACAAGTCAATAATTTTCAAAACTAAAAACTCACTAATAATAATGAGACTTTTCTAGGGCAATTTTGTACAACTATTGCTCTCGATTTCCTTAAAAAAGGAAAATTAATCTCTTACTGATGATTAATAATATAGAGAAAAGGGATTACCTATGTATTTGGGGGTCCTTAAATTAAAACTGACAGTTACTATTACTTATTGAGCACTTAATTTGTGCCTGATACTATTCTGTATTTTATATAGATTACTTCATTTAATCTTCATAACAAATCTGTAAGGTGAATACTGTTGTTTCCCCCACTTTCCATTCAGGAAGATTTAATTATTTGACCAAGACCTCAAAGCTACAGACTGAAGTTTTCAAGGAACATGAATGAAAAGCATTTAACCATTTAGAATGTTTAAGGATTCGCTTCTTAGATCCAACAGTTAGGCATTGTCTCTCCCTAAACACAGTACTGATCTCCCTACTCTACTTGTACCAGAAATTAGAAAACAATGCAAAATGATGTGAAATATCAATATATTAGAAATCACATGTCAAGGATTTTATTACTATAACTGGTAAGAGAAATGAAAATAACACAACTGATTGGTTAAATCACTATTCTGGTAACCTGAAATCAACATCACACATTTTTCTTATATTCTTAGGTTATATTTAACTTGGGTTTTTTTCCCCTATATAGAGTTAGTGAGACTGGTTATAATATAGTAGAAAAAACATCAGAAGTTAAAAGTTGAACAAACACCACACTAAATTTAACTAGTGAATAATCAAACTAATGAGCATCCTGTTAGGTAGCACGAAATAAGGTGCTGTCATGGCCAGCAAAGTTTATTTTTATTAACTACCTTGACCCAAGGTTAATGAATATAGGTAAAACTGATACTGTTATGTTGATCATTAAACAGTAATACCTATTAAGTGTATCTTAATATGCCTTTTAAAAACTGAGTTGAGATTGCAATGTAGATTTAACTGAACTGCAAATAAATACGTATCAGCATAGACAAATATTTCCTCTAACTTCCTGAATTTATAACCAAAATAGGGCCTGACCACATCTGGAGGCAACCATCATTCTACACTCCAAGGTATTTTTTAAAAAGTAGTTACTCAACATAATGGTAGATAGACTAGGGCACTGAGAATTTACCCAAAATCTTCCATACACTAAATAAATCAAATCAATTAAATAGTGACCCTTTATTAAATCCCTTCCACTACTAATTTAAATATCAAGAAACGTGTATGCTTTGCAATTCTAACAACTTAGTTTATAAGAAGATCCTTTTAATTTGTCTCATAATTAACATTATACTTATTTTCACTCTTCATATTGCTATGTAACAACTCGTGTAATTGCTCCTACCTCTTCCTAATATAATAAATAATCCCCCTATAACATAATTTACCATTATATAAAGTTCATTGTGATCACCTTAAATACAGGGCTTCTCTTGTCCACAGTTGGCATGTGTTACAAGTTCTATAGCCTGGTAATTATTCAATAAGTGTTCTTTAAATTGAAGTGAAAATGAGCCTCAAATTTAGTAACTGTCTTAATGTACCCTCAAACACCTGTAGCTCAGTCTTTAATTCACTTTTTTATTTGGAAAACACATTTAGTAAATTCATGTTAGCTCTTTCACTGGCCACTAATAACACAAAGTTAAGACTTACAAACTCTCAAGTAGAAAACTAGTATGGAAGGTCAACATGAAAACTGGGTGGTTACATGTGTAGAACAATCAATAAATGCCCTATAATTTCGTATAACGAAAACAGAGAGAGTAGCTGAAACACCATGAAGATGGATCCTACGGCTAGGGTTTACTCAGCATTACAATGCTGCCATACCAGGAGATACGCTAAAAAGCCAGTGCACCAGGAATTAAATTTATAAATGGTATCAACTCCACACAGAATACTTCATTTATTTGTATTTTTGAATCACAAAACACCACTAAATTTGTATGGTAATTAGGAACTTTTATAGGGGCTAGAGATGTAGCTCAGTGGTAGTGAATTTGCCTAGCATGTGTGGGTGCCTTGGTCCCATCCCCAGAACTGAAGAAAAAAATTAAAAGAAAAAAAAAACTTGTATGATTAACAGAGATCAATGATGAAAAATATGTCATGGGACAGGGAACCTATATTCAGATAAATAGGTGGAGAACCACCATCCCACTGACAACTTAAAGGGTGGTTAACTTACTTGTTGGAGTGACTGATCCTAGAATTAAAGCCATTCTAATCTAATCACACAAAGCTGTGTCAGCATAGCGCAGAAAGCTATAAAAGAAAAGTTGACAGGCAGTACTATGCTAGACATAAAAGTTCAAGGGTCCTACACAGCAACGAGTGCCGTACTACAGCCTCCAAATTTTCACTCTAAGAAATTTTGTCATTTACTATTTGTTCCATTACTGGAACTGGGTACTGGCAGCATGTATTATTGCTCAACCAACATTCAGAGTTCAAAATATGAAGTACTATTAAGAAGAGAACAGAAATAAATCAGCACTACCTTTACTGTGAACTCACTGAATATGAAAAATAAAATAAATATATAATGCTGGATTTAACTATGAAGGAGATACATATCACATTTCAAGCATATAAATACCCACTGTGTATGCAATACTATTAAAAAATGCTTTTTTTGTCTTTCTCGTCCTTTATTGTTAAAAACAGTCACAATTACACTTACCAGACATCCCCCCAAAACGGCACAATAAATCACTCTATTATGGCCAAGAAAGGGCAATCCATCTTCAGTATTTGGAGGAATAATTTTATCACATGAAATTTTATCATACTAGTATATGTTGTAGTGTATTGAAAAGACTTGATAAATAATGAGTTAAGAATGAAATAGATAAAGGTGTTCATGTAGCCAAATAAAGCTGGAATTTAATGTTTAATAGGCTGTACATAACCTTGAGCATACGATCCCACTGACTTGAATACAAGCACTTAAGATGTGAATCCAGCTCAATATTTCTCAGAAAATATTGCCTAAGTTTCAAGTTCTAGTGGGAAGGGCTAAAACACTTCTTGGCTCTGAATCAGAAATGGGTTCTGTTGGGAGTTGATCCAGAAAAACCAACAGGAGTATGATTGGCAAGTCTAGGTCACTCGGTCTGAAAAACTCAAGTTCCAGAATAGAAATTAGTTATTGAATTAGTTGTTTCAAACTCCTCAAAGTTTAGTACTCTATTATTTAATTGAAAAATAATTTTATGATTAACTTTACAATTAACTTCAATTAACTGTACTTTGAATAAACCAAAAATGAAAGTTTAATATTGGCAAGAATAATAAAGTCTATAGAATTTTACTTGTAATAGTAACAGCTGACATTTGCTCAACTCTGAATATGGGTCAGACACTGGTCTAAGCAGTTTTCTTGTTTTCTCAAATCCTATAAAATTGGTACTATAATAAGCTCCATTATACATGTGAAGGAACTAAAACACAAAACAAATAAATTAGTTAACCAAGATCACACACTTGTCAAATAACAATGTCTAGAATTACTGAATCATTTGCCAACCTCTTACCTTCTACCATAGAAACTCAGGAGTGATGTGTAATGCTAAAACCAATGTCAAAGTGTATAACTATAATTCTGTTATTTTTAGAACAGAATCAAACCACTAAATTCACATGTAACTTGAATTTTACAAGATGTATTACACACTAAATAAATACATTTTATACAACAAGTAAGTATTTTTGAAAAAACTGTGCCAAAGGGGAAATAAAAACTTTAAGGTTCCTTCCAGCACCTAAAACACAAGTAGTGGCTGGGGATATATAGTTCAGTTGGTAGAGTGCTTGCCTTTCAAGCACAAGGCCCTGGGTTCGATCCCCAACACTGCAAATAAATAAATAAATAAATAAATAAATAAATAAAATAAAACACAAGAAAATAGATAAGTTCCTCTAATAATTTTTCTTTTATGAATATCACCAATAATCTGTTAAAACTGAAACTTGTCAAACAAAACAGTTATATTCCGCCACTACCTAAACTGAACAGGAGGGATGTTTCAAAATTGTACAGTGTATTTTCATTCACCAGGTATTATATGAAATTCCATTCATATATCTGTGAAAATATAGTGCAAGCTATATAAAATATTTATGTATTTATGTATACATATATGTTAGCACTCAAGATAAATTTTATATTCAAAGTTAAAAATGACAGCTATATTTGATCAACTGACAGCTGAATTGCAACTTAAAGAGAAAAATATTTAATCTGGGATTGTACATCTCACCCCAAAGTTAGAATAACCCTAAAGAAAGTTCTGGATTGCTTCCTAAGATCTCTGGGACTATTATGAATGAATCTCAGAGCTCATTATAAAAGTGGGAATTCTGCAAGTGATTATTCATAAGATGAATATTTTATTTTATATAATAATTTGAGTGAAAAAGATCCTGAATTTCAAATACCTCTCAAACTGTTTTATTGGTCAAATTTTAAATTTTCCTAATTTAAAGACAAACTATATTATCACATCATGATGAAAATAATGAATATTCTCAAATCCATGATTTTCTAGGAGGAAAAGATACATCAAAATCATGAAATAGTAACAAAATTTAAGAAACTTAACTCTGTACAATACTCATGCTTCTATCTATTTTAACAAAAATTGCTAATCACAAGAAAGGCAAAATTTCATTTCACACCACCTTCTGAAATGCTTGAAAATATTTCTTTGATGAAATGATTTACATATTTAAAATCTAAAAACATTGTTTATAAAGATCCCATTGATGAAGATAAATGTAAAACATGTTAAAATGTTTTATTTGATATGTACTGAAAAGATGCCAATTTTATATGAACCTAACCTAAAAATATTACTTTCCTTTGTGTGACTTTTCTGACCATCAATTTTGCTCCTGTGTACAAAAAATTCTTTGATATAATTAAACCAATTGGGTTCTTATCTACCACTTCAGTGGACACTTGATTTGCTTCTTTGTTATGGTTTCCTCAGGAAATATAGCACTATTTAAAAAGACATTCTAACTCTACAGCCAACATGCTCTGTCTGTCCCCCTACCTCCAAGGTTACCAAAATATAGACACTGAGCCACCTTCTACTCAACCTTGCATTTGTTCAAGAAGTTTCTTCTGCTTCTCAAATCAAAATAAAGTGCACAAAATTGTTCAGTTCCCCAACAGTGGGTGAATTAGTAAAATAAGTAAACACAATCAAAGCAGATCTATGTCCCTTATAGGTTTTCAATGTTACTTTTCCTAACACTACAGGAAAGTTTCAAAACTTTTGTGTTATGCCAAAGTAAAAATGTTTGCAAAAATAATGGCAAAGTCATCCCAGCTGGCTTTTCATTCATCCAAATCTCCCTCCAGTTGTTGCCCTGACTTTAAACTTGTCACTGAAAATTGTGTCCACCACATTCCCATCACTCTACCCACAAAGCCTGTAGTTAAGATTGTGGTACTTGGAGTTTTTGAACCCCACAGGGCCCGCTCCGGAAGTACACTATTAAATAGATAGCAGGATAGATAGGTAGGTAGGTAATTAGATAGATAGGTAATTAGATAGATAGATGATAGATAGATAGATAGATAGATGAATGAAACGTGCCAAATATTTCCTGAAATCCACTTTCTAGTTCTCATTTCAGAAAACCGATGCAATGTTCACCTTGGGAAAGTGCATCCAACCCCATTTCACACTCAAGGGGTGCAAAAAGGATACATAATCTCTCCATCTCCCTCTCCCCCATTCCATTTGTCTCCCTTCTCTCTCTCTCTCTCTCTCTCTCTCTCTCTCTCTCTCTCTCTCTCTCTCTCTTTCTCACACACACACAAACACACACACACACACACACACACACACACATACACACAGACTCTGTCCCCTTTGTAATCTCCAACCCTGAAAGCTGCACTCACACATCTAAGCCCCCTAGTTCCTTCCATCCTTTCCAGTCCGCAAGGCAGTTACACTGGAGATGCTAACTGCCTCCGGTAATTGTGGGTTTCGATTGGTCAGTATAAGCTTTTCTACCAGTGGCTACCACGCCCCGGCCCCCCTGAGGAATCCTAGAGGTACATCCATCATTCCGTTGCCCCCTACCGAAGCCACCCGCAGTCGGCGCTGCTGCGCGCTGGCCCGCACCTAGGAGAGATGCGCAGAGCGGTTGCAGAAATGCCTAGATGCCATCCCGCCGCCTGGAAGACCACCAGTTAGAGACACACAAGTGACCACCACCACCACCACCACCCCTCAAGAGTCCCACAGAGGCTGATAGGAGAAGGGCCCGTAGGCGCAGCGTCTCCTCCCTGCCCGGCTCGGTAGAGGAGAACGCACAGCATTCAAAAGCGAGGCGGGGCAGGAGGGCAAGACCAATAAAGTTAAGGGAGAGGACTTCCTTAAGTGGGGGCTGGATGCTACTGAATTCGAGAAAACGCGAGCCTAGAGAGACTGGAGAGGGGAAAGCATAGATTGTCCCCGCTTCGTGTGGGAGGCTTGCAAGAAGACCTGCTGCACTAGTTAACCAGCTCCCTCCCGGGCACTCCGGCAGGGACACCCTGACAGGCTAAGGCTGGGCTGGAACCCGCCGCGGTCAGGGACGGCGGCAGGTTAGTAAAGGGAAAGGTCGCAAACTTACGGAAGAAGATGTACTCCGTGTAGCTGCTCCAGATCTTGTCGTCGCGGTACTGGTTGACGAAGGCGGCGGTGCCTGAGGAGTTACACGCCACCATGTGGAAGCCGGCCTCGGACAGGCGATCGAACGCCTGCTCCAAGTAGGTGAACTTGAGGTAGAAGCGGGACGTGTACTTCTCAGGCTGCCGGTCGGGGTCGCGGCTTTCGTTGAGCGTGTCCCCAAAGACTTCCTTGGCCAAAGCGATGCGCCCGCACACCATGATGCGCGCCACACGCCGGAACTTGGCGTCTGCCTGGTTGTCGCGCACGGTGGTGTAGGAGCCGCGGTAGCCCAGCGTGAGGAAGCCCGAGCGCTTGTCCAGCGCGGCGCCGCCGCCACCGCCGCCGCCGTGCGCTCCCGGGCCCGAGGGCGCGGCGGCGGCGGCCCCGCGCAAGAGCAGCGCATCGCTGCTGCCCTGAGACACGTTGTCCTCCAGGTCGCTCTGGCAGCCCTCGTCGTTGAGCGAGTTCTGCTTAGTGACCTTGGGCGACAGCAGCTTGACCAGGTCGGTGAGCTGGAAGTACTCGGCTTCGCGCAGAAGCCGCTCCTTCTCAGGGAAGTGCTCGGGCAGCGCAAGCTGCTTGTCCCGCAGATAATCCAGCACGTACCTGAAGAGAAAGCCGTCCCGGTCGATGAAGAAGCGCGCCCGACTGTCCCTGGGCAGTTCGCCCCGGCGCCGGGCGCCGCCCCGGGGACTAGAAGGCGAGAACATACTGGCCAAAGTGCTGTCTGGGACGCTGAGCAGCGTCGAGTGCTTGGTCACATAGACCTGGCCGCCCACGTTCAGCTCCACCACCTCGGGGAAGGGCGAGGGTGCGCAGGGCCCCGGGGCGGCGGCTGCCGAAGCTCCTGGCGAGCTGGACGAGGAGACCATCTCGCTAATTGGCAGGATGGTGCTGCCGCCGCTGCCCGTGTCCTTCAGAGCCATGGTCACCCCCCACCAGCGGCCAGGTGACCTGGCAGAGCAGCACTTTGTGGTTCCCAGAGCCCGTGCCCCGCACGCCTCGCAGTCCCTGCCCTCTGTGTGCGCCTGGGCGCCCTGCACCCTTGGGGCTGCGCGTTCCTCCCGGCGGGTGGCGGGGCTCAGGGCTCGGGGCAGCGTCGGCGTCGGCGGCGCCCGAGCTCCATCGGGGAAGCGACGCGCGGGAGAGGAGCTCCGCGGGAGCGGCGGCGGCGGCGGCAGCACTAGGAGGAGCGGCCGCTCCTTTGGGGCGATGGTGGGGAAGTGTGAGGGAGACTTGCGAGAGGCTCTGGGGCTGCGGCTCGGCTCTCCGCGGGGAGGGCAGGAGGAGGGGCCGGAGCAAAGCAAACTCGCCGCCCCAGCAGCTTGCGAGCGCGCCGCGAGCCCCGAGCGCGGACGGTGGCGCTAACTACTCTCGCAGCCCGGGAGGCGGCACTGACGTCAAGCCCGGTACTGGGACCCCAGCCACAGCTGTCATTTAAAGAGATAGACGCCAGCCGCTGGCTACCAGACTCCGACGCTAGGGGGCGGGGCCGAGGGCAGAGCCCGCCGGAGACGCTACTGGGCAGCCAGCCCGGAAAAGCGGGCAGGGAGCCACCAAAAACAAACCCAGAAAAGGGACAGCATCTCTCATTCATTCAATTTCCTCTTTCCGTCTGTCCCTGCCTTATTTTCTCTCTCTGTTCCTTTCTCACTCCTATCCATCCTTCCTTGGCTTCCTCCTCCATGTTAGCCCAGTAAAACTAGTTTCCTAGACTACTTAAGGAGCAGGGAGGGGAGATTAGGTTTTGATTATTGCACAAACTCCAGGCACTCAATCTGAAATTACTACAGATGTTTGCGACCGCAAAAACACTGCAGGTGAGGGAGGGTTTAATCTCTCACAGTTGCTTTATAATACTTTTTTTTTTTTTAATGAAGGGCGAACTGCCTGTTACCTCTACTACAGTCACATTTCGTAATTGCATATTTAACTGCATGCTCTATATCTAGTTAAGGATTTAAAACTCAGAATCTGATTCAATTTCACAAACAGTGAAGGACTATACGTAATAATGTAACTTTCCTTCTATCATCTTTATGATATTCGTTTCATGATAGATGCTTAATAAATGTTTATGGACAGCAGGATTGAACCAAAGAGGAAACTTACTCTATTGGTTCCATGTTTCAAATCCTGATCAGTTTGTTCATGAATCTTTTTTATTTTCTTTTCGATGTCACAGAGCAAGATGATTGCTTATATTTTACTAGCTTTCTAAGCCCAATTGGTCACAAATTTAAGCTCACATTAATATTTATTTGTACATATCAAAGGTACCTACGGAAAAATCAGCATCATATGTGATTGATTTTGTGTCCAGAAACATAAGGAATCATTTAGTTATCAAGTACAAAGGTGAATAGAGCATGTTGTGACACATGCAGTTCATTTCCAAAAATATTATAAAAATACAATAGATGAACTCTATCCATTAAGACTTAAAATTATGCACAGATTTTAATGTTTTTAAGTCTGAAATATGATTCCTTCTCTTAAATTCACAAAAGAAAGAAAGATTTGAAATGCAATTTTAACCTTAAATTTTCATAAACGAATAGCATTTTAGTCTTTGGAGCGTTACAAACTGTATGTAATTAATTAATCCTTATAAACCACATCCACAGAAAATGCTCTACCAGTTTTGAAGTTTGGTTACCTGAGGCAGAAAGAGCCTAACTGACCAATGAAAGAACACAATATATTTGCCAAAGAACTAAGATTTAAGTAAAACCTAGTTTGCACTATGCACGCTCATGCAATCCTCTAACTCAAACCATTGCCTTACCCCAAATTTATAAATTGACTGATCAAATTAAGAAGTAGAATTGATTTGACCTTCTTTATTTAAAGCTAAAATCAAGCATTGAAATAATAGGAAAAATACATCATTTTGAAGAAAACATTTTTTGGATTTAAAATAATAGTTCCAGGAAAAATGAATTAATAGAAGCTTTAAACCTTCAGCAATGATTAAATAATAATGCCTCAAACCAAAATTAATGAAGCCCATTTATCATGATGTAAATGTCCCTAATGATAAGTATGGTGCAGGCCATAGAATTGTAATGAAGTGGATGTATAATAAATATGAATATGTATATATGAATATGAAGGGTTCAATAATATTAGACTGAAACATCATTTTATATTCAATTACATAGAATATATTTACACGGTGCTTTAAAATTTATGCTCTAAATGAATCATCTTAGAGATTCAAAATGTATTACATTGTGTGATATTTTACTTTTTAAAATTATCCCTTCAACCTTGATTGAGCTTTCTTCTTAATCTCTTCCCTCCCCGCTACTTCTCTTGCTCTCACACCCTCTCACATCTGTACCCTTCAACCAAATTCCAAACCCAACAAATTGCAGGGCCAGAATGCCTTTACTTGACCTTCTCTGTGCTAGGAATCGTTTTCCTCTTCCACTGGTTCCCTCATCCTTGCCCCCTGCCTACCTCTTCTTTACAGCTTAAATATCACTTCCTCTGGAAATCTTTGCTTTTTCACCCAAAGCAGAAGTTCCTTCCTAAGTTGCTCCACAGAACCCTGTGCTTATACATGAATAAAGTTTATCACACTGAA
This sequence comes from Sciurus carolinensis, assembly GCF_902686445.1. Taxonomy (NCBI): domain Eukaryota; kingdom Metazoa; phylum Chordata; class Mammalia; order Rodentia; family Sciuridae; genus Sciurus; species Sciurus carolinensis. Next base: position 104,591,830 of record NC_062222.1, on the reverse strand, counting down.
TTATCTCCCACCAGACTGTAAGTATGACTTGCAGCCATATGCACTTTTCTCCAAGTGGTGCCTTGTACCTAAGAAGTAACAACCTTCTATTTGTTGAATGCTTACTGCATAGAAATGTGTTCATATCCCGAATAGATGTCAGTACATTAACTGTGTTCTGGCCATCAGGTGAAGCACTAAGATTGAGAAGTTAAGATTTAGTCCTTCACAATTAAAATCAAGATAAGTGAGAACAAAATCTTAACAAAATAAATTCAGACCTAAAAAAGAATGGAAAGCAAAAAGAGACAGACATGATTGCAGCAATCCATTTGGTACACTGAGCAATATACACCAAACACCACAATCAGAATCAATTTGCTCTAAATCACAGACACCATTAACATTCTTTAGATCTACTTGATCACAAGTATGGGTCCTTGAAGATCTGTTGCTGTGCAAAAGGGCAAAGCATTGCATTTCTCATACTATAAGCTACATTAGAACCCATTCCCAGCACATTTTAAAATAACACAGCCAAAACTGCCTCCAAAAGTACAACAAACAAACAATAAAAGATATATTGGGTCCAGATTATAGCACATAACACTGTGTAACTTAAAGTAACAAACTGAATATATCTTCACTAGAGAGTTATTTAAAAACAGGAACTGTGTCTTCCATGATAGGAAAGGAAAAACACAAAAGGTAATAGTGGGATTTTGAGTGAGATAGAACTGTTTTAAAATCTTTTTCTCTTACTGGCTTTGTAATTTTAGCAAGTTATTTAATCTCTCTGAATCTCAGTTTCCTCCTGAGCAAGTTGGAAATGAAGACCACGTACCCTTCGCCTTGATGTTGCTTCTTAGTAACAGGGTTATCCAAATTTGATGGAGTTCCTTGTAGTTATGTAGTTATCTGTTTCAAATCATTTTTTACAGGAATGGATGCAAAGATACATCCTAACTACATGCATTCAGGATCGAGAATCAATAAACTAATTATAGTAGCTCCACCTACCTTTCTTCCAATTCTCACCCCAGTTGTCTGTATTCCTGTGGGCCTACAGGTCTACCATTACCAATGTCTTCATACCACCCTGTCCTTCCCTGTCCGTATTCATTCTGGCCTCTTTCCTCTTGTTGCACATTATAATCCTAGATGTTCATATGATTTCATTGACCAAATTTACTCTTTTCTCATTTTCTTCTTTTTAAAACTTTGTTCTTTTTTAAACTTTTACTTGTGGTTTAACTACCCCTTTTAGGTTGCTTGTATCAAAAGCCAATTCTGCTTCTAATTTTCAGTAAACAATCTGGTATTTGTTTTTCTTATTAAATCATTTGTTTTATATAACAACAACAAAAAAAAAAACTCAAGACTCTCATGCAATTCCGAGTAAAAAGACAGATTCTTTCCAGTTTCAGAGACTATAGTTTTTCTAGCAGTGCTGCCTAATAGAAACATGTAAACCAGATATTTAATTTTAAATTTTAGTAGCCACACTAAAAAGTAAAAATTAGATGGGTAAATTTTTAATAATGGTTTATTTAGTCTAAAATAACAAAAATATCACTTCAATATTAAATGTATGAAATATGGTTTGCCGTTTATACTTATAACACATCTCAACTCAAATTAGCCATATTTTATGTGCTCAATAGCCACACATGGCCAGTGGCTTCTGTGTTCTACCTCATAACTCTGGCATTTGTGGCTCAAAATCACCTATGTGTTTTGAGGATTGCGTAAGGAAGCATGACTTGGAAAATTTTATCGCAGGACTAATGAAAGGAGGCTAGAATTCAGGGCTTCAATAAGGTCATTTAACACATGGAATGGGGACCATGAGTGTTTTTCTAGTCAAAAAAAAAAAAGAAAGCTCTGAAGAGAAGAAAGAAAATAATGTAATCGCTAAAGAATTTATGTTTCCCTTACAAGCATCTATAACAGTAAAATTTGAACAAGTTTTTTAGCACACATCACTCTTGGAAAAAGGTCAGAGTAGGGGTTATTTTGTGGGCATATGGCCTCCTGTGAGACAAGAAGTAAAGGGTTTCCTGCCAGAGCAAACCGAGCAGTGCTAACCTTTATAAGAACAAGACTAAAGGTAGGATAGGAAGAATCATCTACAAATTCAATAATTGCTGTTCAATCTGGAGAGAGCTGGAAGATGAAAGATTATTTTATCCCCAAATCTCTTATATCAATTTTGAAAATATCAGTGATTCCATGAAAGGAAAACTTTCACAAATAAGGTATTTAGGAAATTCAGAGTATCTGTATATTTTATGCATGTGATAGATGACATAGTCCAGCAATTTAAATATCTTATGATTTAATGAGTCATCATTCTATATTTAAATTTTTACAAAAGCAAAATTAAACATTAGTGTGATCCCTGGTAAAACTTTAAAAAGTTAAATACCCAAAAAAATTTATGAAAAGTTTGTATAGAATGTGATTCAATATAGCTATATGCATTTAATATAATGTCTGGTATATCAAAAGTGGTCAGCAGGTGTTTATGAAAAAAAACATTTCAAACCTTTTATTTATTAACTTATGTGTTGTACTAGTCATGTTTTCAGAAGTGGCTATTTAATTTAATTCCGCATGTGTGGGGGAGTGATGTATTGAAAGGGTGGTTAGAACACAGTCTGGGATTTCATCTTCCCTAACTGACTGCTGCCTTGAAACATTGCTTAGCTCCCCAAAGTCAGGGGAGAGAGCAAAAGGACCCCTAAAACCTCAGGACATTCAGGATAACAATTTTAGTCAGGCTATAAAAAGGGGATAACATTCAGAATCTGGATAGACTAAACCTGGTCAAATTACATCAACCAGGAGCCTGGCGCTAGTGATATTATATACTTACAAATTCTGTGCTACAATTAAAAACCTGTAACATTCAGAATCTGGATAGACTAAACCTGGTCAAATTATATCAACCAGGAGCCTGATGCTAGTTATATTATATGCTTATAAATTCTGTGCTACAATTAAAAACCTATTCCATTGATTGGAAGCACACTGTAATATATAAGGTAATTTTAAAAAGTTAATTCTAACAGCAAATCAGAATTTCCTTTAGAAATGCTTCCAAATTGTGAATACTTATTTAATTTGTTATTTTGAACAGAGATTATACATTGTTGAGTTTGACTCCATTGGTACCATCCTAACCACAGCAAAAATTCGATTATTTTCTATACTTTTTAACTTCTTGCCCTACCACTGGTTTTGTTTAAACTACATGCTCCTTGAATGAAGTTACTATGAAATAATATAGTGCTATTATAAATATTAACTTTCTCTAGTTATGCCTGTTCTCATTGGAAATACTAAGGAGAACTGGATTTATGAAATTAGTTCTTTGATCAAAAGTTTGAATTTAGTACAATGTATGAAAAATACCTTAATATAAAATGAAACGGTTAGCCAGGTATGGTGGTACATGTAATCCCAGTGCCTCGGAAGGCCTGAGGCAGGAGGATCAAGAGTTCAAAGCCAGCCTCAGCAATTTAGCAAAGGCCTAAGTGATTTATTGAGACCCTGTCTCTAAATAAAATATAAAAAAGGCTGGGGATGTGACTCAGTGGTTAAGTACCCCTGAGTTCAATCCCGAGTAGTAGCAGTAATAATAATAATAATAATAACAATAATATAAGACAATTAAAATAAATACCCCCATGTAATTTAAGAGTTATAAATGTGGAGTGTGGATAGGAACACTGATAGTTTGATACAATTAAATGTAGTATCTGTTATCACTGGGATTTTTTAAAAGAATGAACATATGTGAAATGATTAGAATTTTTAATAGGAATCAGTTTGTCTGATCCTGGAACATTATCTTCACCTATATGAGGCTAATGTGAAATGTGATGCTCAACCCAATGATAAAGGTACTTCTGTAAAAACTCAAGAATTGACAATTTCAAATGGTGCAACCTAATATTTTTCAACATTGAGATGATGAATCTACTACTCTATCACCAAATCCCCAGGGTTTTAAACATTCATATTTAATTTTTAAGCATTAATATTTAATATTTGTGCCAAATATTTATATTTTTCCTAAAAAAAAAATCCTGCCTAACACTTTGCTTTACTCAGGACTTAAATATAGCCTGTACAAAGAATGATTTATTTATTTTTGACTTATATGTATTCTCAAATATCATTCATAGATGTCTGTTTTCTATCTCCACCTAAATATTAAATAATTTGAAGAAAGGGACTATTTTTAGTTGTTTTAATTTCAGTTGGATTCTCTGTATACACGAACCTTAGTATGAGGATGGGTAAATTTTTTATATCTACAGTGTGACTAATTAGTGGTGACTTCTTCAAGCTTCTGTGTACTACTAGGTAGGGAAATATTGATATTCGTATATCTCTACTTTGTATTTTAAAAGCACATCAGTCAAATCAGACTTAAAAGATACAATTAAAGCACAATCCTTTAATCTAGGAAAGCATTCAAATATAAGATATAAATTAAGCTAATGAATACCCATTTAGTACACTGAGTTATTCAGGTTCAATAAACAGCTTTTTAAAAATCTAGCTTTTAAGTAAATTGTGTGTCATAAAGTTTCATGCCAATAAATGTTAAAGCTTGTTGTGTTTTTTTTTCTTCATAATAACTAGAGTAAATCTGAGATCTGAACAAAAGATAGAAACTCTGAATTTCAATCCCAGCCCTAACAATGATACATAGTTACTTAGTGACCCAGCATATGCCTTTTTTCTGATCATTTTACTAACTTGTATAATACACACATCCTAACATCTTCTAGGAAATACTGTTCTGATTATATATTGTTGAACAGCAAGCCACCCCAAATAGAGGCTTAAACAATGACTTTATCACTATCTTTTTAGTTCTTAGCTGAGCCGGATAGTTTTTGCTCAAGATCTTTCGCAAGGGTGAAATGAGACAGTGTCTGGGGCAGGATCCTTTGATGCTTGAGCTGTGAAGTCTCAAACAGCCAAGGGCTGGAAGGACTGGAGCTCTCTGAGGGTTCCTGTGTCTCTCTGCCTGGCCTTGCCTCTCCTCTCCTCTCTCTTCTTTTCTTTCTCCCCTCTTCCTTCTCTCCCCTCTCCCATTCCCACTCCCCCTCTCTCTTATCTGTGTACATGGTCTTTCCATGGTGTTCCAGGACACCATGTTTACACAAGTGAGGAGCAGAATACCAGGCAGAAAATGTGTAATCATTTAAATACTAGCCTGAGAAGTCACAATATGTCACTGCCACCATGTTCTACAAATCAAAACAGAATAAGGCCCTCTTAATTTTTAAGGGAGGAAACATAGACTTGGCTGCTTGAAAGGAGAGGAGAAAGATTCTAGAAGAGCATGTGGAATCAAAAGTATTTCTGTGACAGTTTTGGGAAAGTATACTCTTCCACAACAGCTATGAAAATCAAGTATCATTATACCCTTATGACATTTATATTGAGAGAGTTCTGTAAATAGAGTCATAGCATTTTGTCGTGGCATACAATTTTATAGGTTTTGCATACCTAATTGTGATGTATGGGACACATATACACAAAGAGACACATACACTTGCACAAGCTGCCAACTCAATAGTGTGACTGTCACATCTTAAACAAATATTTAAAGACATGAAAGGACAACCAGGTGTTGCCTTCATTTTAAATAAGAATCTCCGTATTGTTCCATCCTGATCATTTATTCTGCTCTAATAAATTGCTTCAGCTAATTTGCCTTTGCTCTAGTTAATCCAGAACTACCCCCTACCTCATTCTTTTAACATCCCCTATAACATCTGCAAGCTTTAATTCTCCCTCAGTGAATCATCTCTTTTCATCTTTTAGATGCTGACCTAGTGAACACAAATACATCTGTGCACACTTAAAATTTAATTGTTACCCCATTTTCAACAATTTTCTCTACTCTGATTATTATATAATGGATATAGTTCCACTGCACAAATTCCCATCTCTGTGTTCCAAAGTTCACTCTTCTCCCTGCAGAAGTACTGGCTTTGGTCTAGCAGTAACCACTATGCTCATTTTTTTCTGATTTCCCTATGTTACTCTCATTATATTTAGTTAAAGATTGGAACAACAATAAATAAAATGTGGTTTGGTACATGGTTATCCAAGAAATCAGAAGTTCTGAAGTTTTCTATCCAAACTTGGGGTAATTGGTGAAACAAAAAGAACCCATCAGTTACTCCTACTCAAATATTTTTTAAATGATATTTATGAAAAAAGGAAAAAGTGGTATTTATGTTTGTTCATACATGTGGTTTTAATAAGTTTTGAGGTGGCTTTTCAATCTAAGTTTATACCAAATTCTTTCAACAAAATTCAAGTATTTAATCTCAATTATGTACTCTGTTAAGTACACTGGGGTATTACAGTGAATAGGACATATACCCTTAATTTACATTTACAGCATGAGAAAGGAGAATTAGACAGGCCCACAAATGGAGCTTGAGTTACAGAAGGGATTAAATGTTTCAAGAAAAGAAAGTGATGTAAGGGTCAGTGGGAAGAGGAAGGGGACTTGTGGTTGAAGGATAAAAAGAAGCTTGAAGAATAGGTAGTGGGTATAGTAGTCCCTAAAAGATAGGCACGATTGTGATGAACTTGGTTAATAGAAAAGAGTATTTCAGATTAAAATTATAAAGTAAAAAACCAGAGCAAGTTAGTAACAACATTCTCACTGATCATCTATCTGTCCATCATATATTTATCCAGTTATGTATACAACTGTTCACTCCTAATCCAAATCCATACTTGTTTCTAGAAAGGCAACGTATAAAAATACAAATAGATAGAAATCAGAATGGGGTAATATAGCATGCAAGAATGAGACCAATAAGAAAGATTTAACATAATTATACATTTCATAGTGCTCTAGGTTATTAGGTTTAACCCAAATTAGACTCTTATGGCATATGAGCTTCCTAGAGGAAGCAAAAGATGAGTAATCATATGAAAAAAGAAATTGCCAATCCATATAATAAACAATATGTTCAATGTTACTATATATAAGAGAGCTTAAGTATAAAGTCATGATCAAGATCTCAGGTAATTTATATGATAAAGGTATTAGCAGGTTAAGGAGAGTGGCAAATTTATTCATCCTAAGAGCAAAGAACTATTCATTAGTTTGCTGATTAGTAAAAACAATTCTGTAGGTGAGGTTGGTAATATTATCCCCGTTTTTACAAAAAAAAAAAAAAATGGTAATAGAGACTCATAGAGAGTAACTAAGTCACCAAAGATCATAGAGCTAATAACTATTAGAGTTGGGATTTGGGTTTGTATCCAGGTTTGTGTTACCTTAATGTGAGAGTAGAACATGAATTAGTAAAAACGAAATCTATAGACAGCTGTAGTTCACAAAGTGTGGTTGCGAGAAAAAACTGAGAATATACTGTCAGGGTTGAAATAGAGACTAGGGGAGCAGGAAAGATAAGAATGCCTTCAGGTGGAGAGGAGGCACTGTGTGGAAAAAAGAGAATATTATAGAACAGATGTTAAGTGGAACAAAGCCTAAAGAAAGATGGCATCAAGAGAATCAATGAAGGGCTTAGCCATGACAGACAGGCAGAACTATTCTTCCCTGGACAGACTATGAATAAAACACTATCACCTAAAGACCCCCAAAAGTGGTCCACCCACCTCCCAGCAAATTTGAAATCAAATATCCTAGGGTTTGTTTAGAATTTTAGATTAAATCCCTTCAACCAAAATATTTTCGCTGCCCTTCAGTCCCTAAAGGAATCAGCATTCAAGAGCAAAGGAATAGGATGAGATCAAGTTGCCAGTTTTCTTATTTCATCCCATGTTCCACCTCTATGAAATCAATCACAAATATCATTCTGGAAATGTGTATTCTAGTCCAGGATCAGAATAGCTAGTTTTCCTCTGAGCCATGGATATGCCACTAACATAATATTTATATGGTAATTGGAAAAACCAGTGCAGCTCCTGGATTTTTCATTTTGGATTACCTACTCATTTTGTAAGAAACTCAGTATCACCATATAAAAATTAAATTGCAATATTTACACACTTGAAATTTATTGTGAATTAAATGTGCCTAGATTATGCCCAGCATGCAATAAGCAGTTACTCTGAGTGCTTTCCCTCCTGTGCCTTAGCCTCACACTGCACAAACCAGGATCTTAAACTGAGATAAGAATCCTAAATGCCTCTGAGTTTGGCATTTACTCATTATTTCATTTCCATTTTTTTTCAATAAATATTTATACAATGCCTTCTTTGTGGCAGACACACAGTTCACATAATAATAGAACCTCAGGTTTGGGCAACATTCTCTTGACTGCCCTGTTTATTTTGATCCTTGAGTCTAGTCCCTGGTTCTAACTCCTTTTCCCAATTGTTAGTCACGTTTCTTGTATTACTATTCTGCATCTTGGTAGAGACCTTTAAGGTAAACTAAGATGCTGATTTCTGCTTCCTGCCTTACATGTCTTTCCTAGGTTCTATATATTGTCTCTAGATAATTATTTGTTCTCATGCTTGGTACAGCCTGGACAGAATCAGTGAGATAACTTATCACATGTGCTTTAACTACCTTAGAGAAAAGAAAATGAGTAAGAGTGAAATGTAAATTGCACCTTTTATCAATATAAGGAAAAACAATAAAACATATAGTGGATGTGGTATTTGGTTTTTCCAAATCCCATTATAAATATTTCCCATGTAATCCTTCCAACCTAGAATTTCTGTCACTTAATCTTCGTCATAAAACGTCAGATATTGTATCAGACAGTCTATAGACAGGAAACCTATAAAACATTCCTGTTGTGTAATTGACAAGAGCTGGTGTGTATAGAGCTTAAGAAATGCAGCAAAGGAAGCGCTGGGCCTAACAAGAGCAGAGGGGTCATTGCTATAACCAAGGACAAAGGGTAAAGAAAGGAAGCAGTTTCTAGAACCTCAGAGATGAAGCCATGTGGAGGAACTGTTGGAAGGGGCTGAGGTCTTTGGTAGAGACTCACCAACCCAGAAACCCAGCAGGAGAGCAGCTAGAGGAAAAGAAATAATCTTATTCTCATTATTTCATTATTTTATTTTGACAGTGATCACACTTTGTTAAATACAACAAAGCTAGAGAGAACAAGAAGCCTCGTCCTTTTTACTCCATGTGGTTCAGCATTCTGAGGACAGCATCATCAGAATGCAAGAGGGTGGAAAGTAGACCTGGGAGAGAGGAGATATCCAGAGCACACCAATAATCCAGGCACAAGGGCTAGGATAGCAATGTAAGCAAAGGGAAAGGGAACAAGGGACAGAAGTTGGTGGCAGAGCAGGCCAGGGTGAAAAACAAATGGAGGATTTAGATCGAAAAATAGTATTTCTTCTGGGAGTTAATAAGGAAAAAGTACTTGGCGTTTTTTAGAAAAATCTTAGTAATTAACACAATTGGAATACAGAAGGAGTGAATGGAAATAAAAAGATCAAAGATAAGCCAGAAGTTAAGTAGTTTTACATTTATTATGTAAATACATGGTCTGTGCTTCCCCAAGTTATATGAAGGAAAAGAGTGATAAGATCATCAAATGATAAAAGAAGATGGAAGAAGGAACTAATGAGAACTGTGTAGGTAATGACACCATTTGTTCAAGATTTCATATACCCAACCAGAACAATAATTGTAATCCTGCAGACTATGTGCTATGTGCTGTTGTAAGCATTTGACTTATATTAAGCCATTTTATCCTCATAAGAATATTACAAGATGCATACTCTCTCATCCCCACCATGACTTAGATTTAAATTGAGGCACGAAATATTAAATAACTTGCCGAAGTTCACACAAAAAGCCAATGGTGGATGTAAGATTCAAAATTAGGCAGCTGGTTGCAGAATTATGACTATAATCCCTTCCTTACACTAATTTCTAGCACGTTTTGTTTATTTTGATTTGTTTTATTTGCTCATAAACAGAGAGAAGGATTCATGTAAAGTTATATTTGATTTCCTTGCAGCTTATTGCAGTTTGCTTTTGAACATTTTCACAGGTCAAACTCCTGACATCTGTAAACTGTGATTCAACCAGATGATTGGCATGCAAACTGAATTGTGTACTTAAATAATTAACTGTCATAAATAATTGTTCCCTTCATTCAACTGTGGTACCTCATCCTGCCATATTCCACATTTTCCTGCTAGATTCTGAGTGCTAAGGAAAGAAATATGATACAAAAGTGAGACATACACTCTTAAATGTTCTAGTGTAGCTCCATTAGATAAAGTAAAGAGAGAGCATAAAGTTCAGAGGCAAACCAGAAGACTACCCTCACTTCTGACAGCAGCTGCAATTTCAACAATTCCCAAGGTCATTCTTACTTCTGATACCAGTTGCAAATTTCAGGACTCATAATATCACCCTTAGTTTTGAGATTTGCTACAAACACTCAGAACTCATTGAAAGCTCTGACTTTCTTGGTTAGAATTTATTACATTGAAAAGATAACAGGTAAAAAGTTAGTCAAGGAAAAATCAAAAAGCACATGGGACAGAATCCAGGAAAGTTCAATGCAAGGAGTTTCCACCATTCTTCCGGTGGAATCATGGACAGTACCATTTTCCCAGCATCAGCAATATGCACAAAGATTTGCCAAACAGGGAAATTCAAATGATATAGTGTCCAGAGATTTTATTAAAACTCAATCGCACTGCCCATGTGGCAGACCTCAGTCTCTAGTGCTCCTAAGTTTAAACTAATACCATATTACTCGAAGCCCCATTATACATCATGTTATTGGACAGTTTGCCATGATCCAAGGTTTCCAGATAAATAAAGACAGTCTCAGTCTCATCAAGCAGGAGGTTGGAAAGGTTTAGAGGTAATCTCTTCAGAGTTGGCCCAGGTTATATTCTCTACAACAGGTAAAGTTAATTTTAATAATGGATTTCGTTCAGGTCATTACATGCAAAACATTTATCATCATAATATATACTCAATATAAACATTATTGAGACTTTTTCCATTTTTTCAGGCCACGTTTTTGAAACCCTGTGAATATTTACATTTACAACACATTTCCATTTGGACTAGCCACCTTTCAAATACTTTATAACCACATATGGTTAGTGCCATATGGCCAGTAAAGCTTTAATCTCTCCTAATTCTTACTGCATCTAACAAATCTCTACATAGTTCTACTATGGATCTAACTATTAGTGTCTTGGAATATTTTTATTTATTATCATAAATGTAAGCATTAACAGAATTTTTATCACACTTAAAACTGATATTTAAAATATTTATTCTAAAAATAATATCAATGAATAATCTCTTTACCACTCATTTAAAATCTAAATCTCTATCCCTTATCAGAGTAGTTGTTTCTCCTCTGATACATTTTCATTACTTTTAGATTGGTTTTTACTTTGTACTTAAAGGAATGCTCTAGATGTTTGGTGACTTCTTGTCACCAGCTAAAACTTTCTATTTTCAGTGTGTTTGATTTTTATGTAATTTATATAATCTCCCATTTCTCCTGAATGTGTGTATGTGTATATATATATACATAGAGATGCATATAATATGTGTGTGTGTATATATATATGTATATATAAAATGTATATATTTGTTTGTGTGTCAAACCCTCCTCTTCCTAAAGGGAACATTTGATATAATTTATTTTTGTCTTTGTCTAAAAGTATCTCAAGAATTGAGCAAAAACATGGAATGTACCTTGGAATCTACTTAAGATATTGCCCATCTGGGAGCATCATTAACTATTAGAGAAGAGAAAAATGTTTTTCCAGAACTCTCTTCCAGTTGTGGTCCAACATTTCAAAATGTATGCTCAACTACATTAAATTAAAATTTAGAGAAAATATTTGTTATTTAGTATGGCTTAGCTTTCTCACACATAAACATATTTAAAAGAGCATATTCAAAGGAAACTCTAATGGTGGCAACCAAAATGTCAAGCTGTAAAGGTCAATGTCTGTCTGCAAATGCCTTCCCACTCCTTCTTGGCCTGTGCTCTTCATCTGTTGTGCTACCTCCTGGGGTGGAGGAGCACGTTGTGGGCTGGTGGTTAGTAGACGTGGACCTTCAGTATTTTACATTATTCCTTCTTCATTAAAGTTTTACAAGATTATAGACTCATAGCTTTCCCTCTTTCTCTCCCTTTCAAGATCATATAAAATCATAATCTCTTCCACCCTGAACAGTGGGCTTCTTTCCATCATAGATAACACTTGATGTGAAGTGATCTTTGTAGATTTAATATTGTTGCTTTGTTGCCCTTTTTGTTGATAATCATATTTCTGGGTTGTAGAGATCATATCTGTGAGATAGAAAGGTCTGATTTAGAGCACTCAGTGATTCTGGAGTAAGAACATTCTTCCCGCCTAAACATGGGGCGCTGTTTATTTTTTTTACTGTCTGGATGTTAGCCTCTTCTGCCCAGAAAATCAGTGCCTTCTATTGTCATTATTGTTAACCTGCATTTCTCCCTCCTCTGTGTGTGTGGGGGCAGGGGGGTATGTGTGTGTATGAACTAATGTGCCCAGAATTTATCCTAGTCCTTAATAGCCCTCCTCATGTTCTTAACTGTCAACTCTAGTTCTTTGCATTAAGACCTGAGTCATTTTCTCTTTTAAATGTTACCTGAAGATCTCCTTCTCTTTTCAAGGTCATAGATCATTCTTTATTTAAATCATCCTATGATTTATTGAGTATGAATATGACTTCACAATAAGCCATATTTTACTATAAATTGGTGACCTATCAATAGCCATTACTACCAACCAGATCAGTACCTTGACCACACATATATGAAGCAGAACTAAGTGGATTTTTGACAGAAGCATCTCTAGTAACAAATGCCTGGGTATTTACAGAATGTAAAATTAGAATGCTATATAGTTGTGAAAACACACCTAACCCTATTCTGATACAGATAAATAAATGGTGAGTAACTAAAAGTATAATTTAGTAGCTAGACAATGTAGCCATCAAAATTAGAGACAAACAAACTACATTCAGGAATTCAGTGTTGATGTCCACTGGAATTGCGTTTCTTCAGAATCTCTGAATTTGTCCACAAAACAAATATAAATAACTGAGATAGTAAAACAAAATAGCCACCAGTAACATTTGCAAAAAGTTTAAAAGAAACTGAACTAGGTTGGCAGATAAAATGCAAGACCCCTAGTTAAGCTTGAATAAGTCCTTTCAGTTTAAACATGTCCTAGTACTTCATGGGACATAATTAAACCAAAATATTTCTCACCTCAAATTTATACTTAATCAGTAATCCAGAATGTTTGCTAACTCTAGCAATACTTTATTTGCTAAATCTTATGACAAACTCTAAAATTGTACAACCTAGGTAGTTTTACCATTTTTGTTACAGGGTCATAAGGAAACATCCCACAGATGTGAGAATGGAAAGAACCATGGAGCCCAACAGGGGTCATGGAGACAGAATGGCAAGCCACAGGAGAACAATGGAAACTAGATGAGTTCTCTAAGTTGTCCAGGTTTCAGTGAATGCTAGAAGTTTGCAGTGAGTTCTGGAGCAGCTGGAGTATGTTAGAGCTACCAGCCAGCTCTGGGTGCCTTCAGGATACAAGGAGAACAGTTTTGGGACAGAATCCAAAATTAGCAGAATGGGGACAATAGATACAAATGAAATGAAGGTTAGTAAGGGACATAGGCTAGTATATCTCTAGGTCTTATTTTAATACCCTGGAAATTTAAGGGAAAAAAAAAGGTATCCTAACCCATTTTCTCATTTCCAAATATCCATTATCTTGGGACTGGTGGAATAAACAGTAGTACATGCAACCAATGGACTACAGTGTAGCTACACAAGGGAACGAAGACTGTCTCCATTGTGACTATGGAAAGAACTTCCAGGATCTATTATTGTATAAAAATTATGTATAGTAATATATGAGTTTAAGAAATATATTTTGGGTTCAAATAAAACTTAGAACTTGCATAAGAAAGAGGTTATATAAACTGTAAAAATTTTTTTAAAAGAGTGTTGAGGGAATTTTTGTCCAGTTTCTTGACTTCATCCTATTGTGGGAATAAATGGTAGCACAAGTACATTCAAGGAGAAGTCTTTAGTACTGTAATCTTTTGCATATAAAAAAGAAACTGCACAGTAATGATAAATTAATAATAGCTTTGAATCTAAGAATAATGTTAAATCTGACAAGTTTCACAGAGAAGTGAAATGAAAAGGGAGTGTAAGTTCAAATTTCAACAGGATCTACAGAAGTTGTTTTTGGAGTTATTCTTCATAGACAAGGATATCATAAATAATGTCAATTATGTTTTAAAATGCAATCAATTATTGGAATTCATAATAATAGAATTTCTCCCAAGATTTTAAATTAATGACTTCAGCCTATGAGAAGTAAATTTTTAAATAAAAAACCTGCAGCAAGAAGCAACACCATGAAAATAATATTCTTATAACAAGTTTCAGAAATGCTGCTGTATACCACATTGTTTCAAACTGATATGATGAAACTATTTAGAAAACTTTTAAATTTGGTTATGATGCACATTTTATACTCCTCATTTGAGTTATTATGGTATTGTCAAAATTCAAAAATACTTGTTACATTATTAAATGAATAATGATATTATTAATGTAAATATTGCCATATTAATATCTGACTTTATGTAATGAATAGTTTTGTTTTAATCTTACAGCTTTGCTGATGATGGTCATGTTTGGTTGGTCAGTTGTGAGTAGGGATATTTGACCATTAAACACTGAATTGAAAGTAGAAAAGGAAAAAGTCAAATTATCATTGTAGATGATATGATCCTATATTTAGATAATCCAAAAAAGTCCACTTCTAAATCTGATCAACATACAAAAATCAACACCTTTTCTATATACCAATAACAAATCTGTTGAGGAAAAAAATCAGCATTCCATTTGCAACAGTCCTCCCAAAACTAAAAAAATTACTAGGAATAAATATGATCAAAGAGACGAAAGATTTACACAAAAACATTTTTAGAACATTGGAAAAAGAAACTAAAGACCTAAAAGATGGAAAAACCTCCCACATTCATAGATAGGCAGAATTAATATTGTTAAATGATCATATTACCAAAAGTGATCCACAGATTCAGTTCAATCCCCATCCAAATACAAAGGATGTTCTTTACAGAATTAGAAAAAAAAGTCCTGAAATTTATATGAAGAATAAAAGACCCAGAACAACCAAAGCAATTCTGAGCAAAAAGAACAATGGTTGAGGCATCACAATACAAGATTTCAAATTATACTACAGAGTTATAGTAACAAAAACAGCATGGTACTAGCATAAGAACAGACTCATTGACCAATGGAATAGGATAGGAAACACAGAGACAAATTCACTCAGATAAAGTCATATGATCCTTCACAAAGATGCCAAAAAATACACTGGAGATAAAACAGCCTTTTCCACAAATGGTGCTAGGAAAACTGGGTATCCATACGTGGAAGAATGAAACTAAATACATATTTCTCACCTGCACAAAAGTCAATTCAATGTAGATCAAATTATATCAGAAACTTTACAACTGTTAGAACATATAGGTTCAACACTGTAACATGTAAGAGAAAACAAGGACTTTCCAATAGGACTCCTGAGGCTTAGGAAATAATACCAAGAATTAATCAGAGATGGCATCTAATTAAAAAGCTTATGTACAGCAAAGAAAACAAAAGTATGAAGAGAGATACTATAAACAGGGGAAAAATCTTTCATATCTACTCTTCTAACAGAGGATTAATATCCAGAATATATAAAGAACTAAAAAAATCTTAACAAGAAGAAACAAATAACCCTGCCAATACATAGGCAAATAGACACTTCACAAAACAGAAAATACAAATGACCAAAATTTCAGGAAAAAATGTTCAACATCTTTAGCAATCAAGGAAATGAAGATTAAAACTACACTGAGGCAAAAGGATCACAAGTTCAAAGCCAGCCTCAGAAAAAGTGAGGCATTAAGCAACTCAGTGAGACTCTGACTCTAAATAAAATATAAAATAGGAATGGAAATGTGACTCAGTGGTCAAGTGCCCCTGCGTTCAATCCCCAGTATTCAAAAAAATTAAAAAATAAAGAAAAAACACTACACTGAGATTTGATTTCACTCCAGTTAAAATGGTAATCATCAAGAATGCAAGTAAATAATAAATTCTGTAAGAATGCAGGGAAAAGGAAATACATATTGTTGGTGCACTGTAGAAATCAGTATTGAGATTTCTCAAAAGACTAAAAATGAAATCCCAATATGAGCATACTATACCACTCCTTGGTATTAATCCTAATGAATCAACTCAGCATACAATAGCAATACATGCAGAATCATATGTATAGTATTAGATTTCATGATAGCCTATTAATGGAACCAGTCTGAGTCAATCAACAGATGAATGGGTAAAGAAAATGTGATACACAAATACACATACGCACACACACACACACTCATAATGAGGTCATATTCAACCATAAAATAGAGCAAAATTATGTCATCTTCATGAAGATGAATGGAACTGCAGAAAATCATAATGAAATAAGCCAGACCCAGGAAGTCAAGGAAGTCAAGGGTTGTATGTTTTCCCTCATAAGTAAATGCTAAAGAGAAAGCTGGTGTTGGGGTGTCATGTATGAAAATAGAAGGGAGATCAGCAGAATAAAAGAAGGGGATCAAGGGGCCAGAGGAAGGAAAAGGGTAAGTACTGGGGAATGAAACTAATCAAATTGTGTGCATGCACAAATATGTCACAATGAATAATGTATAATTATATTGCACCAATGTATAAGATATAATTATGTATAATTATATTGCACCAATAAAATGTTTTTAAGAAAACTGAGTTAATTTTACTTCTCACTTTATAGCACAACATATTATGGTCTGCATATTTAAAGTGTATCACTATTTATCTCTCTTCTCTACTTTCCATCCGAGTTCACTTCTCTCATTAAATGCCAAAGAAGATATTTAATGTATGTTCTTAGATTAATTTTATGCATTCATAAACTTCTACTCACACATGTAAAAAACTAATAATGTTGTCCATATGTATTTTTAACATTATAAAAATAACATGCTGCTGTAAATTATGTCTTGTTTTTTATTTTTCTCAACAAATATTGTTTCTGATATCTATTATGTGTTGCCCTAAATCTAGGGTTTTTTCTGACCAATATTCCATTATATATATGACTACATGCTATTTATCTATTCATATATGGCAACATATAGGTTGTCTCCAATTTTTTTTACTCATACACTACAAAAATAAACATCTTTGTAAAAGTCTCTGTGTACCTACCTAAAGGAGAGGCTTGTGTGTTTATGTCCCGGAGTAATTAGGTATTTCCTCAATTTTTTCTAAAATTCTTTGCTTGCTTTCTAAAATGGATTCAATAATATGTACTCTCACAAATAAATCAAGGAGCTGGGGGGATAGCCCAGTTGTTAGAGTGTTTGCATCACATGTACAAAGCCCTGGGTTCAAACCCTAGTGCCAAAAAAAAAAGATCCCTATTTCCTTATTTATCTAATGTTCCCACTTTTGCTGATTACATGGGAATAAAGTGGCATCTACGTGACTTTTAGTTTTAAATTAATGTGAGAATATTTTCAATATTTACTAACTATTTGCATTTTCCTTCTTTAAATTGCTTATTTAAATCTTTACTCACTTTTTATATTGGGATCCTTCTATAATCAAGTTATTAGACTTTTGCCAGTTAAACATATTTCAAATAGTGCCAGAAAATATAGAACTTCTAAACAAACAAATGAAAAACTCAGTGACCCAGAATATAAAATAAATATCCATGAGTGCATATATCCATGAGTAAATGATTGGGACATAAGTGAATGGGGGGAAATGCACAAATCTGTGCAGAATTTCAAATAATTTTTCAGATACTGCTTTCTCAAGAAGATGCAGTTCAGCATCCTCCCACCCTTAAGTTTGGTTTTCTCATAGTTGAATTTCTTCTCAAGAATATAGTAATAAAGAGGGACTTTACTGTGGAGAAACGTGAAGAATACTACATCAATAGATAATCAAGGTTAACAGTGAGAGTGGAAAGTCTTGTTGATAAAATGTGCCCTCCGTATTATGCAATGGCAAAGGCCCTTTATTTCTTGGTCTTCTTAATGTAAAACACTTAATACAAGCTATTCAGGAGAAAAACATCACCCTAGTAATACCAAGGAGTAGTCTACAAAATGAGTAGTTCTTACTCAAACTATTAAGGTCATCAAACACTAGAAAGTCTAAGAAATTGTCAATCTCCAAGATCCTAAGAAGATATGATGATTAAGTGTAATGTACTATTATAGATGGGATCTTGGAATAGAAAAAGGACTATAGATTAAAAAAAAAAAAACTAAGGAAATCTGAATAAAGAGGATGGTTTCACTAATGATAGCATATCAGTATAGATTTACTAGTTCCAACAAATAAACCTTACTAATATAAAATGCTAACAATAGAGAGAATTGATGGCTGGAGCACACCTAATTCCAGCTATTGGGGAGGCTGAGGCAAGAGGATCACAAGTTCAAGGTCATCCTCAGCAACTTAGTAAGACCGTCTCAAGATTAAAAATAAAAAGAACTTGCAGGTAAAGTTCAATTCCCAGTACTCAAAAAAAAACAAAAAAAAAAAAAAAAAAATTAGAGGGAATTGACTAAAAGGGAATACAGAAATTCTGTACTATCTTTGCAAATTCCTGGTAAATATAAAAATCAGTTATTCTAAAATTAAAATTTTATTTTTAAATGCTACTAACCTGCCAACTGTTTTTCTAACTTGCCAACTGCATGTTTATTTTGTCAGTAATGACTTCGTTAAACAGAAATCTAGACATGATGGTTGCTTTAATGAAGGTGGTAGTAGTGGAAAGTGGACAGGTTTGGGAAATATCATCGAGGATGGTAAAGTAGATGAAGGACACACTGTCCCGACCAGCGGGACATCAACACAGGAAGGTGAACCTAAGAGAGAAGGAATGAAAGGGACAAGAGATGCAGGGAGTGACGGCAAGACAGGAATTCTGATCAAGCTGCAAATTTTTATTGTTCTCACGGGTATTTATGCTGAGGGAATGAGGGGTATGACGAGGTGCAGGCTGGTTGGCTGTGTTCTTCTATTGGGCTCCTGATAGGGTGCAAGTTCGCATTGGCAGGAAGGCGAAATCCCGGAAGAGAAGCAGGGACGGCGCCATAGGCGCCATATTGTTAGAACTATCAGCCAGGAGTGGGGAGGGGCGCTGCTGCTTATTGTAAAGGTCAGAACGTTCTCAGAATGAGAACTTCTTCTTGGTCCCTGACACACACAACAAACAAGACTTTGGGAATGGATTCTAATTTTTTTTTTTTACTATAGAAATGGAGTAGAAACTTTATGGCTTTATTGTGATAGTAAATAGTATCCAATTTTCTATTTCAATTTCTGGATTTTATTGCTGATGCAAAAAAGTTATTCATTTATGCATATTGATCTTTCTGTAGAGATTTTTGTTCTTGTGTTCTTGTCATTGTTTATTTGTTTTATTTGGTGTTGGAATGCATAATCCAGGGTCTTGTGCATGCTAGGCAAGCTCTCTGCCGCTGAACCACAACCCCAGCTCTCAATATCTTAATACTTCTGATATTTTGCTGATAATTTTTCTAAGTGACTGAGTAATTAACAATATTGAACATTTACCTTCCTTTCATTTGCACACATTTTCTTTTATATTTAATTGGGCAAAAAAAAATTAGAACCACGTTAAACATCAGAAATATATCAGAATTTTTGTCTAATTTCAATATTAAAAGTCAACTTCAGAAACTTTTATTAAATATAACATTTGAATCTGTCTTTGTCAATTTGTTTTGCTTTATTTTGCATTTGGGGATGGATGTCAAGAGTACTGAGGGAAGGCCATTTTTCTATGATTATCATTTTATTTATATTTTTTAAAACAGTTTTTTAAAATCTCAAATGGATATTGAACATTATCAAAAGCTTTTTTCAGTGTTTATTGGGATGATCACATGATGTTTCCCCTGCAGTCCACTCCTGTGTTATTTCATTTGCTGATCTTGACTGTCCATGCATTCCTGAGATAAATCTTTCCTGATTGATTGTGGGTTATTAAAAATATGTTGCTGATTTTGTTGGATAATCAATATTTAGAAATTTTTAACCTATGCTCAAAAGAGAAAATTGGCTTATATATTTCTTTTCTCATGGAGTCTTCATCTAGTTTGGTATACAGTGCTGGATGATTTTTCATTTGTCCTTCAAGATGTATTCTGTAGTCTGTGTCATACAGAATATTCTGTGTCATGGGAGGCCCATTTCATCAATGGACTCCATTTCCTTCTGACTTCTGGTCCAATTCAATGGTCCTCCAGTCGGAAGTGAGCCAGGTGTGAGAATTTACTCCCCCGATTCCCTTTCTGAAGGCTTGTATAGGTTGATGTATCTTTCCATCCAAAATCCCAGGTCCACTGTGGGTTTTGCCAATAGTTGCTTCAAGTTGCCCCTGTAGGCAAATGAGCAGTATTGGCTTCTTCTGTTTAAGTCTGGATACAAAACTCTTCAAGGTGGTTTTAAATCCAGTCCATACCACTATAAAAGAGTCCCTTCAATAAAATCTCCTTAGTTCCCCAGTGTGCATGCGGCAGTTTCTTCCTCCTAGACCCTGTTTGATATAGATATCCAAGTTACGGTTCACTTCAAAAATAAGTTGAGCATCTTCTTTTCTTTTCTTCTATAAGAAATAAATTGTGTAAGGTAGAAATATATTTCTTGACAGAGCTCACCTATAAAACTATCTTTTTAGAATCCAGGATCAAGTAGTAGCTATTAAGCTATAAAAATTTTGATTTTTTTAATCAATTTTAGAGCATTATATTGCAAAAATATCTACTTACATAGCAACTCAAATTAGTGGCATTTAGCAGTTCATAATATTCTCATACACATTTGGAAATCTTTCACACCTGTAGCTTTTTTCCCTTTGGTTTAACATTTTGTTTTCTTATATGCTCCTACTTTCTTGATGTTTGCAGAAAGTGTGTCTTTTGCGATGCCTTTTCAAACAACAAGCTTATGCTTTCAAAAATCAACTTTTAATTTATTCGTTTACTTTCTCCTCAGTGGACCCATGGACTACATCTACAGTTTCGTTCTCCATCTATACATGGTAAAAGAGATAATTGCACTTAAATCGTAAGTTTGGATATAGAGAGATAAACTTTTATGTGTTTAGGGAAATAATCTTATACTTACTAAGATGATAAAAACACCTACCATAGTATTGCTGCCAGAGGTGAGATTGCTTTTTATCTTTGTGTTTTCTAATCCTTGATGTTGGAATGTTTGAGTTAACTGATAGCATGCAAATGAGCAAAGACATTTAATTAAGCTGGAAAATCCATTAAGAATATTGCCAAGGCAACCTGCAAAGTACAAATTTGATCACTAATTCTGATGTAGTCACACCTTATGTGCCTCTTCAGATTTTCTTGGAAAATTTTCTCATCTGTCTTCCTTCTATTGCTCTACACCTGCCTCTGCATAAGAAGAGACTCAGCGAGACTCAGGATTCTGCTGAGGCTGAGCAGCCATGTGTCTAAATTCTGCAGGTCACTTACAAACTTGGATGAAGCTTCCAACTACTAGGTTTTCCTGATGGCTACCAAAGCAGTCAGTTAATAAAACCTAGTTACTTGGAAGGGTTCATTCTCTGTGGGGTGAAATTTTTCAAATGGTACAAGGTAAAAGAGAAAGCCCGCAGGTCAATTTCCCTTTCATATTCCCTCCAATTTTTTTCATTTAGTCCATTTAGAGAGGGTCTTCATAGGAGGAGGCCTGCTAGTGGCCAACTGTGCTTCCTCAATCTGCTATCACAGTAACATACCAATCTTCTTTTATTGTTTCAACCACACTTCTCTTTTCCTTTCTTTACTCTTACTGGCTTTAGAATGCACTTCTTAACTAAGCTGCACTTCAACATTTTTAGTTTCTTTTCCAGGGAACTCAGGCAATACAAATATTGTATCAAGTCACTCAGCATCCAGTGGCAGTAAGTCCAGCATAAAAGAAGTCCTACTGTCTGCCTAGGGAAGGAGAAATACTTTCTAATAGAAAAACAGATATGGGAATTCATGATTTTGAAGTGGGTTTTTTTTTTTTTTCTTCCTTTTCAAACTTTGGCAGCCTGAGAATGGAAATAGCAATGAAGTTGGAGCAATCTGAGCTTCATGGTCTTCTTAGGTACCTCACCTAGAATAACATCCCCACAAACCAAGGAATTTTACCCAGATCCCTGGTTAAGTCTAGAACTTCTGAATAATTTAATAATGATTGTCTTAGAGCTCTTTCCCACTTTTTAAGACAAACCTTCTTCCCCACATTTCCATAGAATTACAATAGAATAGGTAAAATCACTTTCCTAAGGATTGATTACTCTTGGTATTTTTTTGAATCCTGAAAAGATTCCTAATTTGTAGCCTTAGTCTCAGAGCATGTCAGCCTTGGGATAAAATACAGTCTTGGGAAGAATTATTAAAATGCATTTTTCAGTGTAAATAAAAACCACAATAAAACTACAATACCACCTCACAAAAGCTAGCATAGCTACAATAATGATTAAAAACAAAAACAAGGAAAACAAGAAATATCAGCAAGAATGTGAAGAAATTCTTATACATTGCCTGGGGAATGGATATAAGATGATACAGCCACTGTGGAAAATAGTTTGGTGATTCCTCAATAAACTAAAGAAATATCATAGAATCCCTCAATTCCTCTCCTGGCATAGACCCAAAATAATAGACCCAAAACTGATATTAAGCAAAATTTTGTATACAAATGTTCACAGCAACACTGTTCATAATAGTGAATAAGTGGAAATCGTCCAAATGTCCATCAACTGATGAACAGATAAAGGGTGCTATAACCATAATAGCCATATATGAGAATATTTTCGCACAATCAACAGAACTAAACACTGATATACACTATGACATGGATGAAACTTGAAATATTATGCTGTGTGAAAGAAGTCAGGTAAGAGAGACTCCAAGTGCTTCCTTTTATAAGAAATCTCTAAAATGAGCAAATCCATAGAGAAAGAAATTAATGGTTGCCACAAATGGGGAAGAGAGGAATGGGAAGTAGGTGCTTAAGGGGAATAGGGCTTACTTTTGGGGTATGATTAGATGACAGTGACAGCTGTACAACATTGTGAATATACAAAGGTAATTATGGGTGAATTTTATATTCTATATATTTTATTATAATATAAAAACTAAAAATAAATAAAAATGCATGAGTTTATCTAATTCTACTCATCTCATCCTTTAGAAAATTCTGACCCTTTTCTAAAATACTCTGCTACTTGTTAGTGAGAATTTCTTAGTTGGGAGATTTGGGAAAGAATACTAAATTCTGAAGTGAACAATTATAGTGTGGCTATGAGGTGTCCCCCAAAAGCTTCTGTACTAATGCAGGAGGTGAACTGATCAAATTATGAGAATCCTAACCTAACTAGTGGATCAATCTATTTGATGGATTGATAATGACCTAACCAAGTGGTAACTAGGCAGGTAGGGTATGGCTGGAGGATGTTAGGTTCTAGAGGTTTGCCATTGGGGGGTATATTTTGTTGATGGTTCCTCCTGCTCTCTCTGCTTCCTGGCTATCATGAAGTGAGCAGCTGCCCTCCACTACACCTTTCCACCATGATGCCCTGCCTCACCTAGGACCCAAATAATAGAATCAGCTAACCTCTGAAACCATGAGCTCAAAATAAACTTTTCCTCTTGTAAATTGTTCTTGTCAGGTATTTTGGTCACAGCAACATAAAGCAAACTAACATATAAACCCTGTGAATTTATGCTCCTTAATCATTGCTCAATATCACCATTTCCTTCTCCTTTAACTGACATTCATGATTATGTGTCCTATAGTGACTATTACCAAAGACATCAGCTTTACCATGAATGCTCAGTGAAAATGCTAGCTCACATGCTATTGTCCCTGATGTCCACACCAAGAAGCAGAGGCTGCCTTTGTTGTTTATTTATTCATTTATAATCCTTATTTCAGAAATAACTAGGAATAATGAATGCCTATGTCAGGAGCCCTTGTGTCTGTACCCATCATGGCCAAGACTCCATATGTAAATACGACTGATGCATGGCAGAGTAATTTCACAGACAGATTTATTAAAGTAACAATTTTAGTTTTTATTGTCTATTTACTAGAGGCTTTTGACCTAAATCTCAGACCTGAAATCCTAACATAACTGAGAGTTGGTAATAACCATTGCTATTGTTGGTGTGCTGTGAAGACATTAAATCAAAGGCCACCAGCATATGGCCTGTTGGCCTCTGGCAAGGATTACTCCAGCTCGTGCCTGGGATTTTGCTCTGAGTGTGCCCAGTGTGGAAGAAGTCTCCATTCTCCTGCTCCACTTGCAGTATCTCAGAATGCCAGCAGGCAACCCGTAAAGGAAGGTGGTGATGTTCTGAAGATTCTGACATGTTGTGCGTAGGTAATCTGAGATTCCTTCTGAACCAAGTCTGGAATAAAATATTTCTCTGTGATAGTGCCTTTGAAACAAACAAAAAAGGACACTAGAGTACACTAATTTGGGGGTATGTATCTGAAATAACATAACTTTCAAGGTTGCATGTAAGAAGGAAAACCTGCTTCTCCTGGAAGTGTAGTGAACTGAAGTTCTGTGCCAATAAAATGGGAAATGAAAGTTGATCACAAAATGATAATTTTGACATAAAATTAGACATGTTCAGAGAAATTCGCTGAATTAAATAATACCCAATGTGATATAGGCACAAATTATAGACGTCACAGATACCACTAAACTGGGTTATAGTTAAATCTCTAATTCTTTAAGAGATCTATTTGAATAAGGATATTAAATTTTTAAATGTTCTTTTACCTATCAAAAAGAAATTTATGTGTAATCTATCTATTATACAGACTGGGTACATAATAAATATATTTTCAATGCCTGAATAAAGAGCTAATATTAGAAGTAGTTTTACAAAGAATTTTTTTAAATTGGGAAACATTCATTTGCTATTAGTTTTCTATAATGAAGTTTCATTTGTTAAATCTTCAAAATAGGAGAAATATCTTTCTTACACTACCACCAGTTTTGAAAAACATGAGAATATAATTCTCTTATAATGAACTAGATAATATATGAGGATAAAATAGCATCTATTTGTTCAAGGCAACCAATTTTTTTTCTGAGAGATAGAAGACTTATGTAACATGGAGAAAATAGTGTTATTAGAGGTTTGAAGATTCTGGAAAAGGTGATTAAAATGTAGCTAAGAATAAATCTGTAATGGGGTTTCTATAAAACAAATTAACTTGGAATTTATTCACATTAAAATAAAGGAATGTAAGCTCAACAATGGAAGGATATAAAAAAATTTAGCCAGAATTGGAGGGTTATTCATTCAAAGCAAAGAAGGATGCTTCAGTCATCATTGTAACCTATGATTAAAAGTGAAATAACTAGCCTCTACATAATGAAAGATAACTCACTGATAAGGTAGAAAGAAAAATGAATGAGTCTGGCATTTTGTGAATGCAAAAGTTTGGTAGGTATAAAGAAATTAACAAATTAAAAAGTGTAAGTCATAATATTAATTCATTCACCAATCATTTTTTGAAAGGCTACCATGAGCTGACCTCTCTGTGAAGATCTGGGAATGTGCAAGTGAGGAGATGGTGGTTGACGTTCTACAGATAGAGAAGGATGTGTATGAGGAACAAAAAAAAATTAAGCATACCATTTGATGAGTGCTTTTGTACAAGCACAAATAAAGTGTTTTAACAGCTTAAAGAGGGAAACTATTGATTCTTTCCGACAGAGTTGCCAAAAGTCTCCCTGAGAAACTGTGGATAAGCCATAGCAATGCCCAGGAGTTATTGGCTATGGACCAGGTGGAGGAAATGCAGGTGGGTCATATTTGCTGAAGAATGACTATAAATTAAAATACTGCCAACAGAGGAGAAAAGGGACTGAAACAAACACTAGGCATTTTAAAGCCAGATTCTCACCACTGTAAGTTTCTTAGTAGTCAGTTAGCAATAAGCTAACAAAGTGCTTAAGAGTAACATAACATGGCTTCTCTGGAATTTTATATCCACATCTCTTCCTCATCATGATGTCCAAGGTTACAAAAAGAGTTTTTGCATATCTTGGCTTTGGTTATAATACTCCCTTTCCTTCTCTGCTCTGGCTTTCTTGCAAAGTTGATTTGTTCATTTTTTCTAAGCTTCACTATTCACATTTTTCCACTTTTTTTTTTTGAGAGGGAGAGAGAATATATGTGTGTTTGGTGGTTGTTTTCTGATCAGTGAATTCATAGAGACCAAGTTTGAGAAAGACAAAATTTTTATTTTATATGTATCACCTTGAAGACCTTTTTTTACCCCCTAAGGTATCCTGACATCTCCTGGCATAACCTCTTATTAATAATTTATATGCAAAGCATTCTTCCTCCCCAGTAGCATTTGCATTCTAAAAGAGGTTAGAATAAAAATTCTCTATATTTCAGCATCTATAGCACCTGGAAGAGAAAAAATATTTGGGAGAAGGAGCAAGTCTTCATTCCATACAATGCTACAGACATATATCTTTATGCTTATAATTCAAACTTTGAATGCAAGTCTAATTTATAATTAATCTTTGATTCATTTATCATTTTACTATCATAAATGAGTAATAATATGTTATTTTATATTAATCAAAATCTTATTTTTACAGGTCAGATCTTGGCAAAGCCTTAGTATAGTCCTTGGTGTTGTTTTTGTGATTACCCCTGTTTCAGAATTGGGGCAACTGGGGTTCATTGGGAAATTAAGTCTCTTATTCCAGATGATACAGCTAGGAAATGACAGACCCTGAATTTGCATCACTCTGTCTCTCAGTTGATGGTTTAATTACTACCACATACTACTTGTTCCTATTTCCCCTACAAGGTTCTGACCTACAGTTGCAAGGTCTCATTCACACACACACACAAAAAAAAATTCTGTGGCAGGGGAAGGCTCCACAAATGTGAGATCTTTGTATCTCAGGTGTTTCAGGTGTAGGGAGTTCAAAACATCATTAACTTGAGACACAGTTCAAGAAGTACCCTTGGGTAATTATACAGATCAGAGTTGAGCAGAAGAGGGGTAACCCCCACAATTAATCCAAGGTGAAAACAGGTCCTAATGAAACAGATCTTAATCTCTTCTACCTCTAGCCCATCCATTTGCTGCCCTCTACCCCTCAGACCATCAGAGGGACACTGCCATCATGACTTAAATACCCATTTCTCTAGTTTAGCAGGAGGGCGAAGGGTGTTGAATCAACCAAATAATTTGTATTAGAAGAGAAATAGGAAGATTTTTACCCCATACAATGAATTTCTTATCATGGACGTGGAAGTAGAAAAGAAGATTGTGGAAGGAAAGCAATCAGGAGGAGAAAAGGGATCTTTCATTCACCCCAAAATTATTTTGCAAATGTAATCAAATATTCTGAATATGCATAGAACTACTCTTCTACAATTGCTGAATGACTGCCACTTAAAAGTCTTTTTGTTTTATTCTGCTGAGTTTTGTTTTTTATGATCATAAGCTGCACAGAACATCCGTGGAAAATAGTGATTTAAAATGTAAAGATTTTAAATGTAAAATGTAAAATTTTAAATGTAAACTGTAAAGTGCCTTACTGAGACTTTGTCTTAACAAAATGGGTTAATGACCAGGCTCTTTATTATAGTAGTAATAAGCTCCATTTCAGAAACAGTTGCATTCAGGAGTCAATCAGTCACCTGAGATATTTATACTTCAGTCCTTCACCTGTAAATGAGGGTAAAGATCCTTGAGAAGAATTAAATGAAATAACACATGTACATTCATGTACATTGTTTTCCTCAGGTGACTCCCCCATTTTCTCTCTCTCTCTCTCTCTCTCTCTCTCTCTCTCTCTCTCTCTCTCTCTCTCTTCTCCCTTCTTCCCCCACCCCCCCACCCCCCGCCACCCATGGAAGTCTCATCTATGTTGCCCAGGCTGGTCTTGAACTAATAGGCTCAAGGGATCCTCCAGCCTTGGCCTGCCAAAGTCTGGAACTACAGGTGTGTGCCACCATGCCCAGTTTGATTCTCATTATTCATGGCAGTTTTGTTCTATAAAATTCAACTGAATTAGTGCATACTGAACAATTCACTGCTACTCAAAGAAATACAGGATTAGGTTCCTGTGAGCCTCTGATCATTGCATTTTTATCAACTGATCAATAGGTTACCTTGAATGTTTCTACTTAAAGACAGCTTATTCAGTGTACATTCTTGATTTATTAACTTCGAACTTATTTTCACCAGCACCATAACCCACGCCTACACAAAGCCTTCTTGCACTTGGATGCTAGACAGCACTTGCACACTTTTTTTGGAGGCCACTTAATAGGGAAATCACACACACATAAAAGCACCAAAATGCAAAATATGTAGTGCTACATAAACTATGAAAGAAACACTTGCTTAAAGTGCAAAAGCTGAATAGAGTAGGTGGAATGTTTTGTTCAACCTCAGCTGAGAACATGAGGATCAGGTGACTCCGACATTTTACCACTCTGCACATATCTGCAAATAACTGAAATAATTCCATAAATATTGATTTGTGGATTAAAAGTAAAGCTAAGTGTATGATTTGTGAAGATGAAATCCTGGAATAAGGAGCAATGGTACAGAGTTGTACTTAGGAGTCTGTGGGCAGCATTACCCAAATCAGCTTCATACCTTGCAACATGCCTTGTCTTGGGCAAGTAATTTGTTCAATCTCAGTTTTCTCACCTGTGAAATAAAAGTAATAACAGCTATAATTTCTTTGGTTTGTAGTGTTAAATGAGAAACTTCATTTAAGAGCTTACCTGGTACATGTTAAATGATCAAAAACATAAGTTACTAATGTGAGGAGAACTAAAAATAAGGAAAAACATCGACTGGATGGTAAATAGAATTTTCTTACTAACACCTCAAAATGCTCTAGGAGGAAGGATTATTTGACTAACTAATTTACTATCTCTTCTTATTTCTTGCATATGGGCAGAACAAACTTTAGTGAAACATATAGTGTTATATTCTAATATAAAAATGGCTTTCATGGAGTATTATAAACCAATAGCCTCATTTTGAAAGTCTTAACTAAAGTATGCAGGTGCTAAAATTTAAATGCAGTCTTGTGCTAGAATTTCAATTAATACAAATGGAATAGAAAGCTGATATTAGTACTGATTATTAAATCAGTACTAGGTTAAACCAGGAAAAATGAGCTCATGTCTCTAAGGGTCTGATCTTAATGCTGAAAGGTAAGTGCACAGAAACATAGTCACATGAACAAAAATTTTTCTTTTTTTTAGACTTTAAATGGTTTCTATTTTAAATAAATCTTAGCTTTTGCCAGAAATTCTGATAAGCCATCCAACTGTATAACATATGCAATGACCAAAAAGAGAGAAACCCCACATTATTAGCAACAAAACCAAGAATTCCTGCTCTAAAACAGAGCCTCCCTAATTCATTGAGATCTTTGAATTATGTTTTGTTTTATTTCAATTAGGTACATTCACCATTCAAAACTCTACCAGATAATGCAAAACACAATAATGAATGATGAAATGTTATTAAACCAGAAGGAAAATGAGTGGGAGGCTTTTTTCTCATGTTCCACATTATGATTGTAGACTGCTAGGTAGAGGTAAAATGAGATGGTTCAGGTTGAATATACTTCAATTAAAAGTATTACCAAAATAAGTTAGATGACAATATACTCAATAGCTATAGTTCATAACCATATCTGACTGACAGTCTTAAAAAACAAAACCGCAAATAAAAACTAAAGATAGTTTTTCCCCAAAGGAATATCTAATATGTACACATATTTTTTTTAACTAAGTCAGTAAATTTAAGAATGTACTGGAGGTACATGGACCTCATTTATTTAATTTCTAAAAGGGCGAAGAAAATTCACTTTTAAATTGTGTACAACTGATTTTTTTACAAAGTTTTTTGAAAATTATAAATAATAATTTAAGTAATCTTGGGGGAAGTCAACATATATATTTATGTTTATGTAGATTTTTGGAGTTTCACTCCCCTTTCACAGGCATTGACTGAAAATGCTACTTAGAAAAAATAAACTTATAACTGTATTCAGCCTTCTTAATCTGATCTTTGTGAATTTTTAGTAAACTGATATACATGCTGCAGAGACCTCTCCAATGCAAAGTCTGCTCAATTTATTGATGTCCATATACAGGTTAGAGGGGGAACTGCAAGGCAATTTAACTGTTAAGAGTAAGAAATAAGACATCTTTCCCTTCTGTGATGTTTGATGGTTACTATTTGGCGAAATGATTATCTTCTTCAATAAGCCTGTGGCCTAAAGCAAAGGCATATCATCATTCAGGTCAACAAGTGTCCTATATTACCACAACCTCTATTCTTGCATATTTCACAGTTCATTATGCTCCATAAACATATCATGGGGATTCATCTCAATCACATTACAAAAACATTCAAAGACTGGAAGTGATTTAGGTTTCAAAAATCCATCGGTCACATCCCTTGACTTAAATAGAAATATACGATTATGGCTGATAACGCTATCTAACACACCATGATCCAGAGTTCAATCTGACACCCTTTGGTGCTTATCTTTGGTATCATTCAGAAGCTGCATCTGATGCCAAGCTTGGTCATGCAGAGAATGTAAATTTAAAGAGCCATTTTCATTTATAACAAACAGACCCAGCTGGGAACACAGCTGTTAGATGGGAAAGAAAAGCAAAATTTCCTGCTACCTGGGAAGGCCTAATTATAAAACCACCCAGACAAGCTTTTAAAATCCATAAGTGAACTAGCCTACCATCAATGTGGATTTAACTTAAAGAGAGAAAAATGGCAAAATCATCTGAATCATATATTACAGAAGAAATAAGAAGTATTTCACAAATTCTTGAAACCTATGTGTCTTAATTGAACTTGCCTTTGATTTTCACATAGTTGCCTGGTTTCTCTACCTGCAGATCTAAAATCTATAATCCAGATAAAGAAATGTGAATTATAGTAATTTCTGAAATTTTATCCCAATGTTTTTCATTAGAGAACAAGAAAAGCAAGTAAATATATTAAAACAAATCCAAAAATTTGAATATAACAAATTTTCTCTTAATAGTCAAAGGAGATAAATACGTTTACATGTAAAGTAACTGAAGCACTTCCCAACATTTTAGTAAGTTATGACATGCAATTTCATTTTCATTATGGTATGTTGTTCATGGTTGTCCTTTAAAGTTTTTTTAACTTGAACATGTAAAATAAAATAATCTCTGATCAGATGATTTTTACCCAATATCTTAGCTGCCCAATATCTTTTCATTGTGCATTGTAAGCCTCTGTATACATTAATCCTAGAACCTACAGACAGCAGACGGGTCTAAAGTAAGCAAGAATTATAGCGCATTTCATTTCCCCCATCTAAGGTCTATTTTAAATTAGTTTTATTAACCCTCTGGAACATATCCAGTATTCATAAAAGAGATGGACATTTTAAGTATATTTCCAGGTTCTAAAGGGTTTGATGCCTTGATCTCTAAGTATAGTACCAGTATATCATAGAGTAGGTATTTCACAGGCACTAATTAATTTTGGCTTCGGAATCCCTTCATCTTATGATTTATCCCATTGTAAGTCATCAATGAAGATTCATATAACCTATAACTAAGCCCTTGGAGCAATTGTGATGACTAAGTTTTAAAAACCATGATTTTTCAAGTAGGGTATTTAGTGGGCTCTGCGATTAAACATACCTATTAAATTTGCTGTTAGGTCATTCCTCTAAAATGATTTGTTCTTGAGTTTTCTGCAGTATGGTTTGATGCCTGTTTTAAGATAAAGAGTCTCAAATAGGGATTAATTTTAGAATTTTATGGTGAGAAATGACTTCAGTGGGTTAATGAATCAAGTAGACTATTGTCCCAAATAGTGTAAATGCACACATGGACTTTTCTCACAATGGCATTCATAGATTTCATGCAATCTACAAAAAGATCACAGAATACAAAGTCATCACCAGAAATGAAAAGTTTAAGGACCAATCATTCTGAGGGGTAACATCAGTGAAAATGGTGGAGTAAGACCTTTGAAAAGTCGTGACTCCATAAAGCCAATAAATAACTGACAAGAAATTATCACAATCAACTTTTTCAGAACTCTGGAAATTATCCAAGGACTTACAACAATCCAGATAATGAAGAACATTTTAGTGAAGAACAGCAGCTGAATCTTGCAAAAACAGTGATCTGTGTCATTTTCATCTAGCCCTAGTCCCATCCCCTTTCCTCACTCAACAGCACTGAGCAACCTTAAAAACAACAGCCAGCATTCCAGATGGAGCAGAACTGGAATGATACACTTTCAAGTCTCCAAAAAGGAGTCATTATTTCCCCCACCTGGTGCTTCCCTGGAAGACTTCACTGAAAAGTCTTGTCTTTATTTGACCTCAGTTGAACTTATCTGTGCTCACGGTTTCTCTCCAGGTGCTTTTATTAACTTTTTAAACATCATGGCTGCCTGACACAACAAATAACAATAGGAACAAACAATAAACTAATCAAAACTGTTAAAAGGAAAAGTTGCAAAATGAGAGATCCGTGAGTCTTTAAAATGTTTCAACATGTTCCTGGGAATCTGGAAGCCTGCTTGCATAGGTAGGGTATGCATGTTCAAAGAAGACCCAGAAAGTCCTTAAACTTTCACCTCTCGTTTGGAGGTTCTACAAGCAGGAAATGCAGACTAAGGAATTTCATAAGCTGGGTGTATAAGCCTGGCCCCAACAAACACACAGAGTGACTAGGAAAAACAATGGCAGATGCATTATTTACAGATATTCAAAGAAATTTCCATCCTATTATTAGCTGACTCCAGTCTAATCATCTACTAATGCTACAAAACTTTGTAGAGACTTCAATGGAAGCATACTACCAGATATTGAATTCACAGAAATGGATCATGAAAGTCACTAAACAAACAACCCAAACAAGCAGAAGCAACAACAACAACAAAAAATCCCAGAGAAAGGGTGGTTCTTATTTTTCTTAGTTGCCAAATTATATTATTTGAAATGTTCAGTTTTCAACAAAAATGTACAAAACATACAATGAAATGAGTGGAGCCCACAATATGTAGTACAAAACAAAATGAAACAATGATAGAAACCATATCTGATGAATCCTGGATCTTAAGAATTACTAAAAAAACATTTCAAATTAGCTATTTTAAATATTTCAAGGCTCTAAAGTAAATGATGTTGGAAAAACTAAAGGAAAATATTACAATAGTATCTAAGTAAAAAAAAATAAATAAACATTATAAAAAGGAATCAAATAGAAATTCTACAGTTGAAAATTATAACAACTGGAAAGAAAAATTAACTTACAGGAGATAAACAGCAGACTTCACTAGGCAGAAAAAAGAATCAGCAAACAGTATAGGCCAAATGATATCATCTACTCTGAGAAGTGGAAAGATAAAACAATGAATAAAAATAAACTGAACTTCAGAGAATCATAGTACACTAAAATCATATGCACCATGATACAAAAATAGGAGTTCCAGAATGAAAGTAGAGAAAGAAAATTTTTTATATAAATATAAAAGATAGAATAAATACATTTTTGCACATTTTTTGTATTTAATTATTTGGTGTGTTTTGTGAACACGTATTACTTAAAAGTTGCATAATGCAATAATTATAAATCTAAGTTCATGGGCATGCATTGTCTGAGCATATAATTGATGAAAATAATAGCATCTAAAAAGAGAAAAAAATGAAGTTACATAGGAAAAGAGTTTTGTGTATTATTTAAGAATAGACTATTATAAATAATGATATTAATGATAATTCCCAGGACAACCACTATAAGAGAATTTTTTAAATATAGTGAGAAAAATGGCAAGGCAATTAAATTGGTAAATCAGGAATTATTAAATACACACAAAAAAGTAGTGGAAGAATTAAGAAACAAAAAAATTATAGGACAAATAGCCCTATGCAGTAAACAGAAAAAATAAATTTTGCCATACCATGTCAGGGTCTTAAGCCCCCTTTGCCCTTCTCGACCAGCGACAAGGGAAGGGGACACTCCCCAACAAGGTCAGACCGGGATAGGTAGGGCCGACTGACCGCCCGTTCCCAGCCCTCCGGGTGGAGGACAATCAGACGCATCAGGGAGACCCGTCACAGCAGGAACTCGTTTATTGAGGAAATCGCACAGCTTTTATGTAGGGTGGGGGCTAGGCGGGAACCAATCAGCTTAAAGGTCAGCAAGGCAGGGGGGTTCACACAGGTGAGAGTCCCATAGGACTATATGGCAAGCACGAGCTGATTATGTTCGTGGAACTGTTGTTAACCAATCCCTGACGGTGGTCCTGTTTATGGTCATGAACCTTTGAAACCGCCTTTGAGCCTTGATTTTGCTCACTTGCCAGGGAGTAAGGAGTCAGCCTGAGTTAGTTAACGTGTCATTAGTCCCAACAATACCAGTGATTACATTAAGTATAAATGGATTAAACTATCCAGTTAAAAGTCACAGATCAGCAGGATGAGAAAAAAAGAACACATTATGCTGTGCTTACAGATCAAAGACACAAAAATATTGAAAATAAAATGATGGATAAAGACATACTATTTTTATAAAAAGTAAAAGAAAACTGAAGTACCTCTACTAATGTCAGGTAAAACAGAAGTCATCCATGTAAATAAAGAATAGTTGATAAAAGTCAATATACCAAGAATTCATATAAATTATCAATGCATACACATGGAACAGAATCCCCAAATACATGAAACAAAAAATGAAAGAATTGAAGGGAGAAATAAAAATCTTAAAAATATTGGTTGGAGACTTTAATACCCTACTTTCAAAAATTGCCTCAAAAAATGAGAGAAGATCAGAGGAAATGGAAGCTTTGAACAACACTACAAACCAATTAGACTTAAACCCATAATGAATATGCTCTATAACAGGCAGAATTCACAATCTTTTCAAGTGCCCACTAAATATGTTCACAGTAGCTAACATTTGAAATTTATCTGAATATTAAACAACCAGTAAAGGAATTGAAAAAAATGTGGTCTACATATACTGTGGAATATTAGTCCACCATAAAAAGGAATGAAGTACTGACACATGCAACAATATAGATATATCTTGAAAATCTTGTGTGTAGTGAAAGAAATCAGATAGTGGAATATTCTATCTATAAGAAATGTATAG
Organism: Sciurus carolinensis; assembly: GCF_902686445.1. Classification (NCBI taxonomy): domain Eukaryota; kingdom Metazoa; phylum Chordata; class Mammalia; order Rodentia; family Sciuridae; genus Sciurus; species Sciurus carolinensis. The sequence continues at coordinate 104,556,444 of NC_062222.1, read as the reverse complement.
AATAAGCAAATCCAGAGATAGAGCAATAGATCAATAGTCATGGGAGGCAGCGAGAGGGATAAATGACTGGTGATTGCTAATGGGTACAAGATCTCTTTTTGTGATGGCTAATATGTTCTAGAAATAGATAGTGGTACTGATTGTGCAGTGTAGAGATATACAAATAATCACTGACCTGTACATTTTAAAGATGTGGATCTTATGCTATGTGAATAGTCTCTTTTCCTTTGTTTTAATTACCAATGTTCTAGAACTAATTTATCATTTAAAATTTGACTCAAAATACCACAAGTGCTAACTTGTGTTTAAAGACTTGTTAGATTCTGATTGTAAATCAGATTGGTTATTGTGGTAATCCACTAGGAATTCCAAAATGTCTACCACTTAAAATAAGTCAATATTGTTTAAAACATTTGTTAAAGTAAATACAAAGTTACAACTAGAGTACTGAACATGTTAGGATTACAATCCATTTGAAAAATGATTCTTCTAATATTCAAATTTTATATTATATTAAATTTATCTTATTGAATATATTTATTCATTTATATGATATTGAACTTGTAAAGCTAAATAAAGGTCTTATCCTTTGAGTTCTCTTTAGAGATTAAACAGAGAGTCAGCATAGTATATGGAAATGGCTAAGAAAACCAAAGTATTTAAGGACGAGTCCTTTAATCTTAAGTAAGTCATTTAACCTTTCTTAGCATCAGATTCTCTATAAAGAGCTCTATTCTCAATTGTATATTAGGATCAAATAAGGAAATACATGTCAAAGTACTTTGTCAAATGAATAATTTTTAAAACATTATTTCATCATGTCTGTAGGTTATTTATAGTTAACAGTCAAGTCACACTCAGTGATAGACTTAGAACATTACTTTTATAAATAAAAAACCAAAATGCAATTCCAGGCCTTTGTATGTTTTAATACAACAAAGAAATATCACTCTGGTTTTAATTATAGATGTGAATATTCAACTTTGAATGCTTTGTAGCCCTCTATGTTTATTGAAATTAAAGACTATAGCCACTTTAACTCCTATTGTTGGAAACTAAAAATAGTTGTTACACATAAGGATTTTATGAATCCTGTATTCCTAAAACATTCCTTATTATATATAAATAAACTCAGAATTCCCCATATAATTCTGGCCTCAATCCGAGAAAAAAATAATTGAGGCAAAAATAGCAATAGATTAGATAATAGATATTCAGGCAGGGAAAATATTTATAGATGAAAAAAATCTAAAGCTTTATCTAAGGATTTCAATTGACTCTCCTCTCTGTTTTAGGAATAAAGAGGAGGAGAAATACCAGGAAAAAGAAGGAAAATTTGAGCTGATTTACTGAAATGGTTAGATTGTAGAAAAGATTAAGAACATTACCATTAGTACCTACTTCAAAATGCTCAAGGAAATCTAGAAAACAGGCCCCTGTTAGTGGCTACAAGATATCCACTAACTCAGGTTTTTCTCTTTTGGAATTGCTACTGATTCTCTTGCATTCCATAATTCAGCCAGTATCATTGATTATCTGCTTCGTCCTATGGCTTCTAATGCAGGGAGGACTCAAATTTGCTTCACGTTTTGGCTCTTCCCATACAAGGACCCTAGGAAAACCTAGAAGTAGTCGGAAAATCACCTCTGTATGCAGAGACACAATCATGATTCTCACAGCAAATGAGCAAAGTTTAGGGTTGGGAGTTAGAAAAATCCTTATTTTACTGCTGTTTAGTAGTTTTTGACCTTAATCAAGTTGTTCCTTCGAAGTCTCAAATTTCTCACCTGCAAAATAAGAACAGAATCTACCTCATAAGATTTTTGTAAGATGAATTAATAGTACATGCAGACTTTTAGCACCAAATCTTCTTCACTTAATAAGTGTTCAATATTGTTTATAACTTTTATTACCACTATTACAGAAAAGGGCAGATAATGCAAAATAGAGAAAATAAATGATGGTAACCATTTTACTGATCAGGGCTGATTTGCTAATTTTTAAAAGCTTCTTTCATTTATTCAAGATAAAAGTAAACAGAATTATGAAATGATTTATGATTTACTCTTTGCACTACATAAGCTGATGCTGCTATTTGAATGGCTTGCAAATTGTTTTTGAAGCTTTTAAAATTCATCTAATCCCTAAATAACATATACCTACATAGCTGGATGCTCATCCTGCTGGATCCCTCAGGTAAACTGCTAGCTAAGTCTGGGGCATACTATCCTGAGACTTTACGGATTGGCTCAGGCCCACAGTGGAATTCTTTGTAATGTTTTCCAGAATTAAATGTTTGAGTTTCCAGGATGAAAACCAAACTCATACATATGCTTAAAGCTGCCAGTTATTACTGGAGCTTCGAGGGGATAGGTGAGTGAGATATTTTGTGATGAAATAAAAATAAGAGGACAGATTATAATTGTGCTGTATTATTCCTTACACTTGACACTTAACCATGAAACAAATCAGCTAGGGTTGAAGCGGGCTCCAAATACCCCAAAGGGCTCAAGAAGAGCTGAACATGCTCCTCAGTGGTATTTATATGCCTCTGTCCTTCTTGAAGAATCACCCACCACCTGAGCTGAGGAAGAAAATTTTAAATTGACCTGTTGATATTGTTAAATTGCAGGACGATTAAAAATGTAGTTATACAAACTTCCCTCAAAATAGGCCAAGACATCTAGAAAGCAGACTTCCAAAATTCCTACCAAGTGATCTGTAAGAAGTCTGCCACTACTCTTCCTGACAAGATGAGCCAGCATCATGGGTTGCCTGATGAGCTAATGAGTTCCTGACTCATTTATGCAGTGATTCTCAAAATGTGGTCCTTAGCCAGTGTATACGTGTCACCTGGGAAGTTGTTAGAAATGCAGATTCTCTAGCCCCACCTCAGATCCAGGGGTTCACTCTGTCCTAACAAATCCTCTAGGTGATTCTGTTGCACTCCGGAGTTTGAGAACCACTGGCATAACATTGCAATAACAATGGGGGTTGCTTGAGGAATTGTGGAGAATGACCAGGAAGGGTTCTACAGCAGGTTCCTAAGAACTTCAGATGCAAAATGTGTGACAAAGAAGTAAAATTTGCAGTGGAATTTTGTGAGAAAGTTAGGGAAAATTATACAGCCATGCATGACATTAAGATGTTTTGGTCAAAGATGACAGCAGGTGAAACAGCAGTCCCATGAGATAGAAATTGTTTACTAAGGTTGTAGCAGTCTTTGTTAAGTACACTCTATAAAGTTCACACAATGACAAAGTCACCTAAGAATGCTTATCTTAGAATGTATCCTGTCATTATGCAATTCATTTAATTGCTGGACAATCTGAGAGTAATATGTTTGAATTATTAATTGAAGAAGTCAGTAATTATGTTTTTTATTGCTGCAGGTTGATGTTTTTAATAGTGAAAATAAATGCTAGAATTCCTTCTAAGTTTGCCCTTTCTAGAAACAGTAGAAAAGATTTCAGACAAAAATAAGATCTGGGAAGGAAGTGAGAAAGGCAAAGAAATTCAAAGGTAGTGAAGGGAAATTAATTGGAATCAAAAATCTGAGAAGTAAAACAATGGGATAAAAAGAAAAAGAGAAAAACACAGAACCAAATGAGCAAAATAGAAAACATTTCTTTCTTATCACATAGTACAAATCCAAACCTTCCAATCTTACATTGTAATAAAATGAATGCAAACAAATGGTTAACTATGGTGAATCTTTTCTAATAATTCTGAGAGGACCGCATGGGAAACTAACAGGTATACAAAGCAGAAAGACATGACTGAATTTGGTTTTTTGTTTTTCTTGTGCTGGAGCCTCACACAAGTAGACAAGTACTCTATATCCCTCACCCTAGAAAGTTTGAGATGCTGCCATTCAATGTGCCCAGAGAAAAGGAAAGATGACCAAACTCAAATCTCCTGACCATTCTCAGCTTCTTCTCCTTGATGAAGAATTAGATACCATAGATAAAATACATAAGAATTATATCGCTATTGATACTGAAGTCCTTGATAAAAAAACAACAAATGACAGGTTGTGGTCTTTTTTTTTTCAAATGAAGACTGTAAGTTTGGAAGAGATCTTGGCAGAAGGCAACCATATTTATAATATGATGATGGAAAGCAACATTTTCACCTATAGCATCTCAAATTTGTCCAGTGGACTCCAAACACAAGCAGATGTAGAAGGAAAAGTCCCAAGAAAGAAAAAGTCTGTAATAAAAATATATATAAAAATATAGAAAAATATTAATATTGGTAGTGACCCAAAATCCTTAAAAGAAAACAAAAAAGTGATAGAGTTTCAGACTCATTTATTTTTTAATTTTTTATTTATTTGTTTATTTTCTAGTCCAAAAGGGTGCTGAACCAAATTCCAAATCCAATTTTTTAGTTTTTTTATTTTGAGATTGCTAGATTGCTGAGGCTGGCTTGAACTTGGCAATCCTCCTGCCTCAGCCTCCCGAGCCACTGGGATTACAATTGTGCAACACCACACCAGCCATGTGTCTTTATTTATAATGATTTTTAACAAAAAGAAGTAATAACCAAGGTCCCACAAAAATCAATAGGTGATACAAGACTGGGCTAGGAAAATGGGAAGATGTATCTATTTAAAAGCAGCATCATGTGATATGGAATTATGTGTCAAGTAGATAACTTGTATAAAAATCCACAAAACAGTGTACACATGAAATAGAAAGCAGGTGAATGAGAGTGGACAGATATAACATCAGTATAGTAACAATCAGAACCATTTGATCAAAGTTACTCTGGGATGATGGTTCCTTGCCTAATACAGACAGCAAAACTGAAGCAGAAATTATTACTGGTTGGGGACTTCAATTATCTAGACATCTGTTGGATGTTTCATTCAGCCAAGGACAGAACAGCAGATTAAACATTGCTAAAAAAAAAAAAAAAAAAAAAAAAAAATGTCATTTCAAAGAAGACAGAATTCTGTAGTTTCAAGTATAGAAAAGTTGTTTATGAATCTTATATATTCAATCCCCCACCCAAACTTAAATCCAGGAAAACTGTGACCTGAGATTGTTGCAGAGTTAATTATATGTGAGACAGAAATAAGATACAGGTTGCATCTCATTTATTAACTCTGTTACTGAATGCTTGTGTACCTCCAAAATTAACATTGCTCTGAGAGTCCATGCTTTGGACCCTTAATACTTCAACAGAGCAGGGTAGGGAAGTGGGGCCTAGTAGAGGAGTTTGGGTCATGGGGTGGAGCCCTCATGGATGGTTTAAGGCCTTTCTCACAGGAACAGGTCACCTGTGTCTGGGGTTTGGCCCCTTTTGCTCTTCCTCATGTACCTGCTTGCCCGTCTACTTTCTCCATGAATTGGATCAACAGGAGGACCTCACCAGAAGTTGGACAGCTATGGGTGCCATTCTTTGGACTTCTCAACCTCTGGTACCATGTGCCAAAATAAACCTCTTCCCTTTGTAAGTCACCCCCTCTCAGGTATTGTGTTATAACAACATAATATAAACTAAGACAAATATGTTGAAACCTAATCTTCAAAGTAATTGTATTTAGCAATGGCACCTTTTACAGGTAAATAGGTCATGAATTTGAAGTTTTCTTGAGGGAATTAGCACCCTTAAAAAGAGACCTGTCAGCAGCTGGGTGCATGGCTCAGTGGTTGAGTGATTGCCAAAAGCACAAGATCCTGGTTTCCATTGCTAGCACTAAACAAAGACAGAAAGAGAGAGAAATAAGAGAGATGGTCTGTCCACCATTAAAGAATACATTAAAAAGCTGTTCCTCTGCAACCAGGAAGAGCCCTTACCAGAAACTTAATCATCCAGGAACTTGATTATGAACTTCCCAAGACTTCAGAACTGTGAGAAATAAATGTCTGTCTATAGCCTTTTTATTACTGCTGCCCAAACTGTGACATCCTTTGAATATTTATGGAATATGTTCTAGGTGCCAGACACTATTCTAGGCACTCGATTATATTTATAAACACAAAAATCTCTGCATTCAAGAATGCAGAGCAAACCCTTCTATTTCATTTGGGGAAAACAGACAATAAATAACAAAAAATTAGTCAATGAACTAATAAAGCACAATTAAATACTGTAGTCACTGGTCACATGTGGCAATTTAAATTAATTAAAACTAAAAATTCAGTTCCATAGTCACACTGGCCATATATTAAGTGTTCATCATTCACATGTTTCGGGTAGCTATTACACTGGACAGAGTAGAACTAATTTGTTAAAAGTAGCATGTGGAATATTTTCTTTAAAAAACTATTTCAGCATATTATTTCAAAATTTGGCAGTTGGAAATAATATGCATTTGTCATCTCACAAAGTTTCAGAAGATCACAAATCTGGGAGTACTTTCCAGGGCGGTTCTGGCTCAGTCTCCATGAGTCTGATGTCCTTGAGGATGAAGCGTTGTGGTCAGCCAGAGTTGTCATTTGAACTTACTCAGTTGTTGGCAGGAGGTCTTGTTATCTCACAAAGCAAGCCTCTGCATTGGACTCCTCACAACAATCCTATGGAGAGGACTCCAGTAGCAACCTACATCACCCAAGGCAGACAGAGAGAGAGAGAGAGAGAGAGAGAGAGAGAGAGAGAGAGAGAGAGAGAGAGAGAGAGAGAGAGAGAGAGAGAGATCATAGTTTTTTAATAACCTGGTCTTAGAAGTGACATCCCATTACCTCAGCCACATTTTTATCCACTAAGAGTCACTAAGTCAAGCCACACGCAAGGAAGGGTATAAAACTCCCTCTCTTGAGAACAGGAGATTTAAAGAGTGTGTGAACATTTCTCTGTTTATCCCTGTCAGAATAAGGACTGGGATTACCAGAGGGTTACAGGGGAGGAGGAAGCATATGAGGTATTAAATGGGGTGGTCAGAGGAGATCTGGTTGAGAGATGAGACTTCAGCAGAGACTTGAAGAAATGCAAGAGGTTAATACCTAAGATCCTTTTTCAACTAATGCCCATCATTTACTGAGAAGAGATGATCACAAATATATGGGTTCCAAAGCACTTCCCTGGATTTAAAACAAATTTGTAAGTGGTAGCTGGGTGGAAAGATGTCTTGCTGATGGTTTTGAGTTCCAAATAACATAGAAATGGACTACTGGACACAGAAATATGGATGGCATAAAGTTCAAAAATATAATTTTTTTTGCCTGAGACTGAAAGTAAATAAAAATTATTACCAAAGTTGACCCTGGATCTTAAAATATTTTTATAAAGTTTGGAAGTTTTTCCTTATTAACATTAAAATTAATTTATGACTAAAGATGGAGGCATAATGCTCTTTCACCGAAGATTGTTCCTTTGTTTTGAGGAAGAATTTTTTGGTGTTTCCCTATCATTTTGTGTATGTGAAGTAAAAACCTACTTGGTGTTTTTGGAGAAGTCTTAAATACAGTAAACAAAACAAAGTCAAATAGTTCCAACTAGGAGATGTTTCACTGTCTTGTTAATCAGGTGTATCTATATTTCAACATATCCTCATATGTATTTCTAACTATAAATTTAGATGTTTCTTTACCAGAAAGGTTATTTGCTATGGTTTATTATTTGCTATGGTTTGATGTCCCCCCAAAAACTCCTGTTGATGCAGAATGTTAAGAGGTAAAATGATTGCATTGTGAGAATGACCTAATCAGTCCATCATAGGTTCAGTGGACTAACTGGGTGGTAACTACAGGCAGACGGGGCAAACCTGGAGGTGATGAATCACTGGAGGCCTGGAAGGTTGTTTTCCCTGCAGCTATTTCCTTCCTCTCTCTGTTTCCTGACCCTGCCATGAATTAAATACTTTCCATTGGTTGGGCCCGTCTCCCATGATGTACTGCTTCACAATGGACCCAGAGTAATGAAATCAGCCATCTATGAACCAAGACCTCTGAAACTGTGAGCCTGAAATAAACTTTCCTCCACTAAGTTGTTCTTGTTGGGGTTTTGATCACAGGGACAAAAAAGCTAACTGAAACATTATCTCAGGTAATGTTTTCTTGTGCTCAAAGATAGAGAAGACCGAAGTAGTGAAAGAGGAGTATGACAGTCTTATCTTCAGTTTATTCTTGAAGAATCTTTATAAAAAAGGAAGGTCTTGATGTAGCTTAATCAGAATTGGAAAGTCACATAATCCAGACTCATGAGACATTCTCTTTTATAAAAATGCATTCTAAGATAAGAAGCCAGAGTACCTTGTCTTCCTAGGAGGGAAGAGATGATGCACTGTCAGTTGTCTTTGAAGGACATCAATCCAGAGGCAGAGAATGAGATAGGCCTTGGATTTGTGACTAGCATTTTTGCTTTCTTTTTTTTTTTTATATTAAAGTTCAGTCAAACTCAGCTCCTGTCTGCGGTGATATTGGATTAATCTCAGGGGCAGTAAGCACTGACCCTACCATGTGAAAATGGCAGAGAGTCGGTTCAGGAAGGAGTTTTTAGGCCTGGCTACTCTAATAAAAGCAGCTGGTATTAAAAATCAAAACTAATTTTTAGTGTTATACATTCATTAACTCTATGCTTTAGGGGAAAATAAACCCATTTAAAAGACAAGGCTGTCCAAATTTTTTTTATTGTAAATATTACTGAGAGCCGGTGTTGTTTGAAGGGCTAGAGACACGGCTATGAAAACGGACAAAGTTTCTGCCTTTCTTAGAGGGAAAGACAGATCCTAATAATATAATAAAAATAATATAAACTAATAAACAATATGATAGCTGAGAGCAATAAGGGCTATAGTACTATGAAGCAGAGTAAATTTGGAGTATGACATGAGCTGTGTTATTTTAGGGAGATTGATGTTATTGGTTTGAGGAAACCCAAAGAAGGTAACTAAGTGAGTTGCATGGATGTCAGAGGGAAAAGTATTCCATGCAACTGGAACAGCATCTTTGAAGGTCCTAAAGAAGGTACATGGGTGGCATGCTCATAGAAGAGCAAGGAAGCCCAGGTGTTAGGGTACAGGAACGAAGGAGAGGAGTAGGGAAAGGGCTGGAGAGGCAACTGAGAAACCTCATTACACAGGGCCATAGTGGCCAAGGTGGACTGAAATTCATTCTATGGGAAGGAATGCCTTTGGGAGGTTCAAACAGGGCTGTCGAGATCAGAATGTATATTGTCAAAGAACACCAAAGCTGCTGTGTGGAGAACAGAGTGTGCAAAGGCAAGTATGAAGGTAGGGAGACCTGTCATTCTTTGGATAGTCAGGCCTACCCTAGACTTCAGAAGCAAAGACAGAAGGCAGAGAAGAGTCCTGCCCTTGTGCTGAGTTTTTAGTGGGAGTAACAGTGTGAGAACCTCCAATAGGTAACTGGGCTTTTCAGACCATCCTATCACAGCAGGACAGCAAGAGGAGGAGACCAGAATGGAAAGGACAGGGGATTTGTCCTAGGGCATATTAGGGAGAGATTTCTAAGAAATACTTAGAGACCATGGGGTGACACAATTGGAAGAGGAACATAAATTTGGAAATATGGCTCTAGGGGCTCATGTCATTGTAAGATGGACATGAAAATGAACAAAAGTTTAGAAGTCATAGGCTGGTGTGGTTGGAGGCAGTTTAAAGAAGTATCAAGCAATGGAAAAATAATTCAGAAAAATGTTCATGGTTTTCTTTAGTTAGAAAAACAAGTTCTTTAGAACATTCTCCCACAGGGCTGTCTAAAAATGAATATAAAGGATCTTTTTAAAAAAATGGAAAAAGTAGTTTACATAAACAATAAATGTAAAAGGAGAAAGTTTGGCACTATAAGTATCCTCAGATCTTTACAGAGTGGAACATGATAAAGAGAGAAAACTGAAAAGTTGTCTCAAAAAATCACTGTGAATCAGACCGTCAATGACCAGCACATCTCTCCTCTAGAGACCCTATGCACTGTGGGTCCAATCCATTCATCTCTACTGATTCTTTGCCTTGGGACTTTCTCTTATCACTGGAGTTTGTTCTGCCTAGGAACTGGGCGAGCCAGAAGTTTTGGGGAATTATCACCTCCCTTTGCTCTCAGAGAACAGCTGTCAAGCAAAGGACTGGTGACAACTGGTAAGTGAATATCTCAAATGCCTTACTCCATGGGGAAAACTATGAGATCTACTTTCTGCATGGTTACTGCGGGTTCCCCAGCAGATGAAGATCTAGTGGCCCATAATGTTAGTGATGTTTTATTAGCTTCTTTCTCTTCCCTGTCTCACTTATCACCACTGTTTCCCCCCAAAGAACCTATTTATGTTCAAGTTCTTATCTTAAGTTCTATTTGTGGACACAGCAAACGAAGACAACAATGGATGTTATAATATGCATAGGCCAGAATATGTAAAATGAAACTGGATAGGAATAAATGTGAAATTGTGTCTTTATTTTTAAAAATGTAATGACAAGAGAGAAAGGTATGAAAAACATTAATAGCAACTTATACCACAAAACCATGTAGCTTGTATGATTTTTTTATGTCATTCCCATCACAGATGATCACAAATCTAGTAGCTCAAAACAACACAAATTTATTTCTTACATTCACGGAATCTAAAATGGGACCACAGGGCTGTGTTCCTTTTGGGGATTCTGGAGTTGGAATTTGTTTCCTTGCCTTTTGCCACTTCTAGAGGTCCCTTATTACTCTTTTCATGGCCACATATCACTCTAATCTCTAGTTCCTCCTTGACATTTCCTTTCCTGACTCTGATTTTTCCCCTTTCTTGTTATAAGGACAATTATGATTACATTGGGCTCAACCCTATAATCCTGGATAATTTCCCCATTTTAAGATGATTAACTCAATCACATCTGTAAAGTACCTCTTGCATATAAGGTAACATATTCACAGTTTCTTGGAATTAGGATGCAGACATATTTGGGAAGATCATGATCAGGATGATCATAGGGGTCCTACTTAACTACAAATTTAACATAATTACATGTGATAAAACTATTTAAAAAGGTCATATTCATAGAAATTAGTAATTCTGTTTTAAGACCTTAGATTTTCTTATATAACCACATTCATTTTCTTATTAAACAAAGGCTCCTCTGAGTACTGAATTCTTTTTATGATGACTCCCCTCTTAGGAAATTTACTGTTAGTCAAGACATTGATGGATAATCTCAGGGCTTCTCTCACCTGACTCTGCCTTCCCCTTTTTCTGTAGGGTGGTTGATCTCCTTTATTTGAGTGGATGGGAGTACCAGGGATTGAACTCAGGAGTACTTGGCCACTGAGCCACATCCCAGCCTTATTTTGTATTTTATTTAGAGACAGGTTCTCACTGAGTTGCTTAGCATCTCACTTTTACTGAGGCTGGCTCTGAACTCCAGATCCTCCTGTCTTAACCCCTTGAGAAGCTGGGATTACAGTTGTGCCCCACCTTGCCCAGCTACACCTAGCTGTGATCTTTGTGGTCCTGCCTGTTACTATTAGGGAAACAACAAAGTAGAGCAAAGAATGGTCATTGATTCAAATCACTTGGAAGTTTTAGTTCTGTAAAGTAGCCATCAAAGCAAAGTATTTAGTCTCTCTCCTCTAGACTTCTTCCTTACACACAAAAAGGTCTACAATCCACATCCTATACCTGCATCATCCTGCCCTCGCATATCTGAATTTTCAGTGAATAGCTATCCAGCACAGGGCTTTACTCACCAGGAGCCTTAAAGAGAAAACTATTTTGAGGCTGGACTTAGCAGGAAAATAGAATTTTGATAGGACTATGGCAGCTGGTTAGGGGAAAGAGGTTCAAGACCAAATGTAAAGTCACTGAAGTTTGAGCACATTTATAGAACAGCAAGAAATTTACATGGATTTGAACCTTGTTTGTAATTTTAGTGCTCCTGAGATGAAATTAGACAATATTACATGTGAATTTGGGCTAACGGGCTGCAATTTTTGTCACTGTGGCTTTTGTGTATTTATGGACTTAATTTATTTGAAACCTAAAGTTGTAAAATTATTCTTTATGCAAAAAGAAGCATAATATCATTACTGTTGAAAAATTTACCTGCTGTGCTTATAATGCTCTTGTGCAGTACCCCTGGAGGTTCATTATGATAAACTGATTAAGTTTGTGAACTCTTTGGTACAGAAACAAAAATCGTTGCTGAATAAAGATACTTTCTTTCCTAAGGAAGCATTTTTGCCTGTGCATTGGTATCCCCCTTGTTAAAGAAAAATCCATGACTTGTAAGAAAAAAAAGACTACTTTTCTTATTTCCTGTTACATCAGGTATGGAGGTAGTTCTTTCCTTCAAATAACTTCTCTAACTTGAAAAATAAATTAAAAGTTGTCTAACTAAATTATATCAAGTACAGATGACTCCTCAACTTATCATTAGGTTGGGGCTCAGGAAATTCATTCTAAGTTTAAAATACCATGAGTCAAAAATGCACTTATCTACCTCACTTGACAGATGTCATAGCTCAGTGACACAGTCCCCAGTAGGGTGTTGGTTGTTGACCCCTCTGATCATGTGGATGACCAGGACATGTGGCTCACTGCTGCTGCCCAGTATCATACCATATGTAGTAGTCTGGGAGAAAATAAAACGTGAATATCTGAAGTATGGATTCTTCTAAATACGTATCACTTTTGTACAATCATAAAGTTGAAGAATTCTAAGTTGAACTATCATAAATCAGAAACCATCTGTAGATCATATTGTTCAAATAAACAATTTAAAGGAGGTTTTATGGGTTGTCTTTTTAACATTGGTGCTTAAGATCCTTGTGACACATTTAAAATTATGTCTATCAGAAGTGATAAACCGCAGGTTCATGAACCTAAACCACCTGGTTGTTTGATCTCACGATAGAATGTGTCTGGATTTCACAGCATTTGAGGTCATCTTTCTTCCTGAGTTATGGGAGGATTTGACAACATGGAGTCTGCATGGCATCAGCTGGCTCCAACAAATGTGGCACCCCAGTTTGCTCAGCTATGTAGCATGCTTCCCCACTGGCTCTGCCTGGTCTTCTTTGCTTCTTGAACTTTCATTCCCAGCTTCCTGTAGGCATTTGACTTTGTTGTCCAATTTCTTTATCTGATACTTATTTTAAAATTACATTGTTCAACTGTTTTGTAATTTACACTAGTCCCAATAAGTTACATATCCTCCATATTTTGCCAGGAATGTATTATGCCATGGATTAATCCTGAGTAGACTTTCCTAATAAGGGTTTGGGAGTCTAGTTCAGTGGTGGAACATCTGCCTAGCATGCAGAAGGCTGTGCTTTGAATCCCCAGCCTATCAGCGCTCACACACACACACACACACACACACACACACACACACATATACAAAGAAAAGGTTTCCCTACATACTTGACATGAACCTTCCTTTCAGACTTTTCACACAGGAATAAGGAAATGTAAGAGGAAAAGTTTCCAAGATTGCATATTTATTTGAGCCTTTTTTTAAAATTTCAGTGCTTCTGAGATGAAATTAGACAATATTACGTGTGAATTTTGGATAATAGTTTATTTGCTGAGTTTAACAGTTTATTTGCTGAGTGTATAAAGCTTAATAAGAGAAAACACATGTCATGTTTCACTCAATTTCATAATGTCACCAGAAGGAGAAAAAAGGGTCTTGTGAAAATCAGCAGCTTTGGCTTTTGCTGCAGAAAAGAAAAAAGAGTAAAACCCATAAGCAACAACAACAACAAAAAAGTGTTTTTTTCTTTTTCAAAATCCCTTTCATTATTATAATGAAATGAGTGCCGGTAGGTGTTAAGCAGATCTTATTAAATGGAACTTAATTTGACTCTGAATTATAGTTTACTTATGGTTTAGTGAACCCTTTTTATATTCAGTTTTCATTAGTAAAATGGGGCTGATAAGACCTAAACCATAGCATTGTTATGAGGCTTCCAGAAAATGCACAGAATAGCTGGGCATAGAGAAGGGCAACAATCAGTACCATGTTATTGTAATTTGAGCTAAATATCTGCATCCAACCTCTACTTCCACAGACAGAAAGAGTTGCTAAGAACTTGATTTAGACATGTTGCAGTGTTAAAGGATGGCTTCTGATAATTAACCCCAACCTTACACGATCCCAAACATCTGCTTCCTTTGTACCTATACCCACAAACAGAAAAATAAAATCATGTTAACTGGGCAGATTTCACTATAAATTTTGATGACTGAATTTACATAGGCACTGAACACTATCTAGAAATTCTGCCAGAATTTTAGATCAACCTGTTTTTCTATTTTCTGGAGAGATTATATCACAATTTCTCACTTTTTGCAATTTCCACACGTGTTTCCTCCTTGTTTACAGCTGATGTGCAGGACACATGCTTCACTAATAAGAGAAATATGCCAGAAGATGCTCATATTTCTTTCAGTAAGTCTAAGGGACACATATCGTTTCTACCCTCCCTCTTGTTCCAGTGAAGGAACCGTTGCTTCTCCCATCGCAGGCTGACTGCATCGTGATGCATCCTACAATCTCAAGGACTCTGACCCTTAGACATTCTCTCTATATTCTCATCATCATTCTCCCTCTCACTTAGACGTTATCTTCATGCATACAAATGCACTTCTCTCTTGACCATGCATTCCTTTTCAGTTGTTATCCCACAGCAGACTTCTGTAATGAGTTAGTATCCTGTCATGTTCATTCCTTACATTCGGTCATTTCAGCTCATTCCTGCCTGGTCTCCACCTTATTTAACCAGTAGCCTCTCCCCCTCTCACTAATGACCTCCATGTGGCCTAATTGATCATTTCTCAAATTTACCGTGTATATTACACACCTGAGGATCTTTTAAAAATGCAGATTCAGATACAGGAGACCTGTAGCGAGGCCTTGTAAACAAAGCCTCCTCTCTGGTCCATAACCTTCTTCTTTGTGCTTTGCATGTGAGATCCTTCTTATCTTTCTGTTCTCATTTAAAGCTAATACCTACCAAAGGACCTTTCCAGATCATCCTTCTAGAGTGGATACTTGATATATTTTTCTCATAGCATTCTAATTTTTATAATGAAGATTTTTGTTTTCTTCTTGTTGGTTGACTTCCACCCCAGACAACCAACTGTAGAAATTAGAGACCATGTCTTTGATATTTACCACTCTGCTATAGCATAAAGCTGGGCACACATAGGAGTTTAGTAACTACTGACAGAATTAATAGCAATATCATGCTCTTCAAGTTCAAATTGGAGGTTGAAAGTGCTCAACTTTGCATTTGCTGATCCTTCCACCATGAGGCCTTCCCCTGTAATCCTTTCCCCATTCCCCAGCATAGTGATTCTCCAGCACCTACCACTATTCTCTCACATTGTAAGTATGAAACAATTGTTAGCAAAAATGTAGGGCCCAGATTCTTTCGGAGCATGAACCAGGAAAAACCCAGAGAAGATTTTTTGCCAGAGGTATCACACAGGATAAACATGTGTGACATCAAGAACCTGCTATATCATATCTTATTTTTTATAACACCACATCATACACAGTGAAAGGAAACTTTTAAAGTCTCTCTTTTGAAAAAATGTACTGAAAGTGCTCACAAATGTTCTCATTTTTACAGCAATATTTGAAGAGTATTTATTTTGTGTGATAAGATAGTAAAATCTTAGAGGAATTTAGGAATACATATATAATAACTATTTTCTCCCTTAAAATTTCATTGCTTTTGCCTTTGGGAATAAAAAGAAGCATTCTGAAATAAGGGGCATAATTAGAAAAAAATTATTTCTTCTCACATAAGCAGGGAAACTACTTAATCCCCAAGGTGGGAAAGAGGGTGGAAACAGGGCTCTCTGTACTGTTTAATCTCTCCTGAGTACAAAGAGGTGTTATTTAGTGGGGCAGCTAAACCTTTAAACCTCTCAGTAACTCTGAAATTAAGCACACAGTTGGGAAGTATATTCTACCCAGCCATAAAAAAGAGAACTGGTCTGTCTTAAAAATCTACTGTTAAGTATACTCTAGAAGAGACATGGGAATTACCTGCTAAAATCATACCAGATTGAGAAACAAAAAATAAAAAAAATAAACTTGGGAAAACTTCAAAGGAATAAATCAGTATCCAGGCAGGTCCCCAAGCTGGAAGCTGTCTTAACAGCTAGAACTAAAGAGACATCAATTCCTGGTAAATGGGCCTTCACTCTCAGACTACCCATAGACTGCACAGACAGGGCCCTCAAAAGGGACCACCAAACAGCTCTGTGTTTCAGGTTCTGTCTTTGCTTTACAGAAGCAATTTGTCTGACATAAATATCTCCAGGATGAAATCTTGGGGGACTTCAATGTAAATGCATCTGTTTTGTGTTGTGCTTTTTCCCTCTGCCTAAATTCACTCTGCCAATATTATTTGTCTAAAATGATTCAAAATGAAGATGTGTTCTTTAACAATGTTGACCACCAAATACCTGGGCCCAGATAACAGTGATAGTTGGTTCAATAGTTAGACCTTTGATGGGCTAAGGAGAGAGCATTATTATCTTAAGACTCCTTCATTAAATGAGAGTAGTATATATAAAAGAGGATAACAAGGAAAATTGAATATGCTTAATAATGATCCCTTACATTTGTGTACCATGCAACAATTTACATTTTCATGTAAATAATCTAAAGTTCTCAATGCTTCTTTCTTATAAATCTTCTTTTCCCATTTCTGTTCAGTTTTCTTTCAGAACCAATGAGAATGGAGGAAAATTGTTATCAAGGAGCCAGAAGCAATATACAGAAAATTAACACACTGAAAAATCTAGAAATAGTTTGTTCTTTAACAAATTTCCACTTTCCCCATAAGAAAACCAATTCTAGAGAAGGTTCAAGATGGCGGACTAGAGGGCGACTGCATTTCATGTTGCTCCAGGACTCAAGATTCAAAAGAGGAGATAGTGACTTGGGACCAACTCAAAGCCGCCGGGTGAGTTTCTCCCATAGGGGAGGCGTCCCCGATGAGGCAGTAGCCCCGGAACGCAGAGAACTTTGTGAAGTAGAGTGACTCGGCGGGTCGCCCCTCCCCCGCCGGAGTGGTAAACACGGACAGCGAAGGGGAGCGAAAAATGGCGGATTGAAGTTTCCAGGACCGCGGGCAGATTCTCTAACCTAAGGAGACTCCTCTGCGAAGGGTGAGGCTTCCAAGCCCAGGAGGGAGGTCCGGGCCCCTGGGAACGTTGCCTGCGAAGGCTGCCCTGCCCAGGCGGCAAGACACACCTCCCCCGCTGGAGCAGTGAACTCAGAAAGCGGGGAACTTTGCAAAGGAGGTTGTGCGACACACCGCTTGGTTTTGAAGCGATCTGCCAGGGCTCCAGCGACTGCCAGAGAAAGAGTGGCTGCCAGAGAAAGAGAACGTTGCCTGCGAAGGCTGCCCTGCCCAGGCGGCGAGTTGTTTGGATCCAGCAACCGCCTGAGCAACGGGGAGGGGACTGCCCAGAGGAGGTGGAGGTACGCAGTGAGTGGCTTGGTCTCCAAGCGCCCACACAGAGTACCGGGTGGCTGTCTGGAGGAAGAGACGAGCGACGGGTCACTGGGGCTTGGAACATATGTAGGAGGCTCCAAGTGACTGGTCAGAGGGCGGGTCGCATAGCCAGGCGATTAGGTGCATAGCAAGGTCCGGTCCAGGGACCTAGGCACCTTTTCTTGAATGAACTACACAGAGACAAGCTGAGGGGCGAAGTGAAGGTTCCAGGACTTCGGGCAGCTTCTCTAAGAAGGGACAACCTAAGGAGACTCGTCTACGAAGGGTGAGGCTCCCAGGCCCAGGAGAGCTACACAGAGACCAGCTGAGGGGTGGAGCGAAGGTTCCAGGACTTCGGGCAGCTTCTCTGAGGAGGGGCCACCTAAGGAGACTCGTCTGCAAAGGGCAGGGCTCCTAAGCCCAGGAGGTAGGTCCAGGCCCCTGGAAACGTTGCTTGGGAAGGCTGCCCTGCCCAGGTGGTAGTTGTGGACTGAGGGGAACCTCTAGGAGGGGAACTGACTAGCGAGATCTCCCCACCGGGTGGGTCTTCCCCCCCGAGTGAGGTTTTCCCACAAAGACGGTAAAACCAGAGACACAGGCCCAAACAGGCATTGCCTCAGCCCACAGTCTAGTTCCCCTTTGGATGACCATTGGTCAACAAGTAGAGGCACCTCTGCCCTCTAGCAGGGAATATACCCCACCTGAAGACCACCACCCCTAGAGAGGGAGCTACCTAGTGGAACACCGAAGTATCAACTTCCTCTAAGACTTCAGGCTACTGAAGGATAAGAGGGGATACACTAGCAATCTTCAGGGACATTATAAGTCAATAGAGGAAATCTGCAACATCTCTGCAGTCCACTGATACCTGAACAATATGAGAAAACAAGGGAAGAAAATGCCTCAAACAAATCTGGATGTTATATCAATAAAATCCAATGACAGCATGGCAGAAGAAATGTCAGAAAGGGAGTTCAGAATGTACATAATCAACATGATAAGGGAAGCAAACGATGAAATGAAAGAGCAAATGCAGGCATTGAATGAACGCACCAATAGACAGTTAAAAGAGCAAATACAGGAAGCAAAAGACCATTTCAATAAAGAGTTAGAGATATTGAAAAAAAAACAAACAGAAATCCTTGAAATGAAGGAAACAATAAACCAAATTAAGAACTCCATAGAAAGCACAACCAATAGGATAGAACACCTGGAAGACAGAACCTCAGATATCGAAGACAAAATATTTAACCTCGAAAACAAAGTCGAACAAACAGAGAAGATGGTAAGAAATCATGAACAGAATCTCCAAGAACTATGGGATATCATGAAAAGGCCAAATTTGAGAATTATTGGGATTGAGGAAGGCTTAGAGAAACAAACCAAAGGAATGAACAACCTATTCAATGAGATAATTTCTGAAAATTTCCAAATCTGAAGAACGAAATGGAAAATCAAGTTCAAGAGGCTTATAGGACTCCAAATACACAAAATTACAACAGACCCACACCAAGGCACATTATAATGAAAATACCTAACATACAAAATAAAGACAGAATCTTAAAGGCTGTGAGAGAAAAGAACCAAATTACATTCAGGGGAAACCAATACGGATATCAGCAGATTTTTCAATCCAGACCCTAAAAGCTAGAAGGGCCTGGAATAACATTTTCAAGCCCTAAAAGAAAATGGATGCCAACCAAGAATCTTATACCCAGCAAAACTTACCTTCAGATTTGACGACGAAATAAAATCCTTCCATGATAAACAAAAGCTAAAGAATATACAAAAAGAAAGCCAGCATTACAGAACATTCTCAGCAAAATATTCCATGAAGAAGATATGAAAAACAAAGAAGCAAATCAGCAAAGGGAGGAGATATCCTAAAGGAACTCTCAAATAAAGAGGAACCAAGTTGTGTCAAAAATAAGCAAATAAATGAATAAAATGAGTCAAATGACCGGGAATACAAATCATATCTCAATAATAACCCTGAATATTAACGGTCTGAATTCATCAATCAAAAGACATAGACTGGCAGATTGGATAAAAAGAAAGATCCAACAATATGTTGCCTGCAAGAGACTCATCTCTTAGAAAGAGATACCCATAGACTAAAGGTGAAAGGAAGGGAAAAAACTTACCATGCACATGGACCCAGCAAAAAAGCTGGGGTATCCATCCTCATTTCAGATAAAGTGGACTTCAAGCCAAAGTTAATCAGAAGGGATAAAGAAGGACATTTCATAATGCTTAAGGGAACCATAAATCAGCAAGACATAACAATCATAAATATCTATGCCCCAAACAGTGGCTCACCCATGTATGTCAAACAAATCCTTCTCAATCTCAGAAACCAATAGACCACAATACAATAATACTACGTGATTTCAACACGCCTCTCTCACCACTGGACAGATCTTCCAAACAAAAATTGAACAAAGAAACCATAGATCTCAATAACACAATCAATAATTTAGACTTAACAGACATTTATAGAATATACCATCCAACGAAGAGTGAATACACTTTCTTCTCAGCAGCACATGGATCCTTCTCTAAAATAGACCATATATTATGCCACAAAGCTAATGTCAGCAAATACAAGAAGATAGAGACACTTCCTTGTATTTTATCAGACCATAATGGATTGAAACTAGAAATAAATGAAAGAGCAAAAAACAGAAACTACTCCAACACCTGGAGATTAAACAATATGCTATTATATGAGGAATGGATAACAGAAGATATTAGGAAGGAAATTAAAAAATTCTTAGAGGTAAACGAGAACAAAGAAACATCGTATCAAAATCTCTGGGACACTATGAAAGCGGTACTTAGAGGAAGATTTATTTCATGGAGCGCATTTAATAAAAGAAGTAAAACTCAAAAAATAAATGACCTAACACTACAGCTCAAAGCCCTAGAAAAAGAAGAACAGACCAACACCAAAAGTAGTAGAAGACAGGAAATAGTTAAACTCAGAGCTGAAATCAACGAAATTGAAACGAAAGAAACAATACAAAAAATTGACAAAATAAATGGTTGGTTCTTCGAAAAAATAAACAAAATTGATGGTCCTTTAGCCACACTAACAAAGAGAAGACAAGAGAAAACCCAAATCACCAAAATTCGGAATGAACAAGGAAATATCACAACAGACACGACTGAAATACAAAACATAATTAGAAGCTATTTTGAAAATCTATATTCCAACAAAATAGAAAATTTCGAAGATATCAACAAGTTTCTAGAGACCTATGAATTGCCTAAACTAAACGAGGAGGACATACACAATTTAAATAGACCAATTTCAAGTAATGAAATAGAAGAAGTCATCAAAAGCCTACCAACAAAGAAAAGTCCAGGACCAGATGGTTTCTCAGCCAAGTTCTACAAAACCTTTAAAGAAGAGCTCATTCCAATACTTTTCAAAGTATTCCATGAAATAGAAGAGGAGGGAACCCTCCCAAACTCATTCTACAAAGCCAATATCACCCTGATACCTAAACCAGACAGAGACACATCGAGGAAAGAAAATTTCAGACCAATATCCTTAATGAACATTGACGCAAAAATTCTCAACAAAATTTTAGCAAATCGCATACAAAAATGTATTAAAAAGATAGTGCACCATGATCAAGTGGGTTTCATCCCAGGGATGCAAGGTTGGTTCAACATCAGGAAATCAATAAATGTAATTCACCATATCAACAGACTTAAAGTCAAGAATCACATGATTATTTCAATAGATGCAGAAAAAGCATTTGATAAAATACAGCACCCCTTCATGCTCAAAACACTAGAAAAAATAGGGATAGTGGGAACGTTCCTTAACATTGTAAAGGCCATCTATGCTAAGCCCATGGTTAATATTATTCTTAATGGTGAAAAACTGAAAGCATTCCCCCTAAAATCTGGAACAAGGCAGGGATGCCCTCTCTCACCACTCCTATTCAATATCGTCCTTGAAACTCTAGCCAGAGCAATTAGACAGACCAAAGAAATTAAAGGGATACGAATTGGAAAAGAAGAACTCAAACTATCCCTATTTGCTGATGATATGATTATATACTTAGAGGAACCAGGAAATTCCACCAGAAAACTCTTAGAACTCATAAGTGAATTCAGTAAAGTAGCAGGATACAAGATCAATGCTCATAAATCCAATGCATTTTATACATAAGTGATGAATCTTCAGAAAGAGAAGTTAGGAAAACTACTCCATTCACAATAGCCTTGAAAAAAATAAAATACTTGGGAATCAATCTCACAAAAGAGGTGAAAGACCTCTACAATCAGAACTACAGAACACTAAAGAAAGAAATTAAGGAACACCTTAGAAGATGGAAAGATCTCCCATGTTCCTGGATAGGCAGATTTAATATTGTCAAAATGGCCATACTACCAAAAGTGCTATACAGATTCAATGCAATTCCAATTAAAATCCCAATGATGTACCTTACAGAAGTAGAACAAGCAATCATGAAATTCATCTGGAAGAATAAGAAACCCAGAATTGCTAAAGCAATCCTTCGCAGGAAAAATGAAGCAGGGGGTATTGCAATACCTGAACTTCAACTGTACTACAAAGCAATAGTAACAAAAACGGCATGGTATTGGTACCAAAATAGACAGGTAGATCAATGGTACAGAATAGAGGACACGGACACAAACCCAAACAAGTATAATTTCCTCATACTAGACAAAGGGGCCAAAAATATGCAATGGAGAAAAGATGACCTCTTCAATAAATGGTGCTGGGAAAATTGGAAATCCATATGCAACAAAATGAAAATAAACCCATATCTCTCACCGTGCACAAAACTAAACTCAAAATGGATTAAGGACCTTGGAATCAGACCAGAGACTCTGCATCTTATAGAAGAAAAAGTAGGTCCAGATCTTCACCATGTCGGCTTAGGACCAGACTTTCTCAACAGGACTCCCATAGCACAAGAAATAAAAGCAAGAATCAACAACTGGGATAGATTCAAACTAAAAAGCTTTCTCTCAGCAAAGGAAACTATCAGCAATGTGAAGAAAGAGCCTACAGAGTGGGAGAAAATCTTTGCCAATCATACTTCAGATAGAGCACTAATCTCCAGAATCTATAAAGAACTCAAAAAACTCAACACCAAGACTACAAATAATCCAATCGACAAATGGTCTAAGGAAATGAACAGACACTTCACAGAAGAAGACCTACAAACAATCAACAAACATATGGAAAAATGTTCAACATCTCTAGTAATAAAAGAAATGCAAATCAAAACCACCCTAAGATTCCATCTCACCCCAATCAGAATGGCGATTATCAAGAACACAAGCAACAACAGGTGTTGACAAGGATGTGGGGAAAAAGGTACACTCATACATTGCTGTGGGGTTGCAAATTAGTGCAACCACTCTGGAAGGCAGTATGGAGATTCCTTAAAAAACTTGGAATGGAACTACCATTTGACCCAGCTATCCCACTCCTTGGCCTATACCCAAAGGACTTAAAATCAGCATACTACAGAGATACAGCCACATCAATGTTCATTGCTGCTCAATTCACCATAGCCAGATTGTGGAACCAACCTAGATGCCCTTCAGTTGATGAATGGATAAAGAAACTGTGGCATATATATACAATGGAATATTACTCAGCCATAAAGAATGATAAAATTATGGCATTTGCAAGCAAATGGATGAAATTGGAGAATATCATGCTAAGTGAGATAAGCCAATCTCAAAAAACCAAAGGAAGAATGATCTTGCTGATAAGTGGATGATGATACATAATGGGGCGTGGGAGGGGTTAGTTTTAGGGTTAGAGTGAGGGTTAGGGAGGGGGGCAAGAATGGGGGAAGGAAGGACTGTATAGAGGGAAAAGAGGGATGGGAGGGGTGGGGGGAAGGGGAAAAAAATAACAGAATGAATCAACCAACATCACCCTATGTAAACGTATGATTACACAAATGGTATGCCTTTACTCTATGTACAAACAGAGAAAGAACATGTATCCCATTTGTTCACAATAAAAAAAAAAAAAGAAAACCAATTCTAAATGAGTTGATGATTTATAATTCATTTCAGCCATTAAAGTCATCAAAGTTTGTCACTGAAGCTTTATTATGTATTATTGAAAGACTCTTGGATGGGGAGAAGAGAGTCTGTGAGAGAGAAAAAAATAGGAGCAATTGAGCAGGATATTGCTTGTTGATCTTGCTCTATCTGGAGTCAGAGAGACAAGGGAATCTTGAGTCAATGTTCACTCTTTTCTTATCCTGATGCCATACAGAGGTGTTCACTAGAGCTCTCCACATTCCTGCCTGGTGTCCCATCTCGAATGCCCTGAGGCTGACTTTTCCAGTCCACACAGGCATGAAGCTTCTGACACAGGTGTGTCTCACTCTAGACTTTGCTTAGAGAAACAAAGTATTAACTTATAATTTGCCAAGATATTGCCACCTACTTGAGAGAGAAATCGGGAAATAACAATTTCTACATGTGGCATGTTCAGGATGATGACTTTCTTGGTAAAGATTAGAATACTTAACCATAAAAATAGACAGTGAGAGCTTTCCATCTCCTATTTTGCCTCTCTTCATCAAACTTACATTGAAGTATATCCTTTTGGAATAAAAGGGCATGTGAGGCGTTTACCTCTAAATTAGGATTCAGGTTCTGAGAAAGCAGAAATTATCACTTGCTTAAACTGATTCTAAATTTCGAACTTAAGAAAAATGTGTTCCACAGATACCTATAGTTTGAATTACAAATAGATGCTGCTGATTTAATATAAAGCTTTGGAGAATTTACCTACTTTTGCTTTGATAAATATTGAGGACTGTAGGCCTTAAAGAATTAATGCCTTCTGATTATGCTTTTAGTACTATTAAATAAAGGCTTATAATAAAACTTCTTTTGACCTATTCAAAAGGACTAGATTACCTTATTTTCACAAATGATATTTCCTGTAATAGATCAAGTTCTCACTTTTTACTACTCAATATTAATGTTCCAATGATTTAGAATAACTCTCTGGACTTGCAAAGTGTTTGATTCGTATATTTTAAATCATTTAGCACAATTTTTGAATATCATGATTAAAGAGCTTTAAGGCTCAATAGGGGATCAAGAGAGAAGTCTAACTTCTCAAACTCATTCTCATTTTGGGTTCTTATTTTCATTGATGTACAAAATATCTAAGAGACTAGAGAGTATTAACCTAGGAAATACTGCAAAAATAATTCCTCCTTCCAGAGAGAAGCACAGGAAACTCAAGTCGTTTAATTTTATGATGCCTCAGATGAGTAGGTAATTGCTTACAAATGATCACCAGAAACCTAAGATAAAGTTTTTGGAGTTAGGCTTAGCTTGTCTGACATAGTGGTTTGATTATGAGAATTCATCCCTAAAGATCTTGGGTCAGGAACATTACATGTGTCAGTGAAGCAAGAGAAAGTACCCCTGTGCCTCTAGCAGGGGTTCCGCCCTTTGCAGAGTTCTGCATCTGTAAGAAGGTCACATCACAGCTGGAGAGGTAGAATCAGCCCGTTTTTCCCAGTAATGATTAATGTCTTTTAGGAAGGAATACTGCCTCACTGAAATTAGCAGGCAGTGGTCTTTCATAGTCAATACTTTCTTGTTTTTTCAAAAGTATGATAAAAGAATGAAATGGACAAGTCCATCAATAAAGAAGCAGAATGGATGATTAAGTAGAATTTTTTTATTCACTAATCACCTCTCACCCCAACCCCAGTAAACCACAAGACATAATGCAAATAATGGACGATATGATACAGCCAACATTGTTAATTACAAAGTAGAGGTCCCTTGAGGTCACCTTATCTTTTGGAATTTAAATAAAATTAGATTGAGCTCCTTGTCCTGTATCCTGTGGAGAATGCAATGGCCTCACAAAGATTTCTATGAATTTGGCAAGCCACTTAAATATTTATAGTCATCTCTAGCTCAAAATTCAAATATCAATGGAAATCTTGAACTGATTCATGTCTCATACCCTTGGAGCTTTCATTTCTCTCTGCTCTTTGCCAGTCTAAAAGGGGAACTCACCTCTTTCCTTGATTTGTTCTCCAAAACATGCTTATGATGTATTTGCTTGGTTAGCAGACTTCAGTGGAAATACAAAGTAAAATGTACCCTACAGTCAGTAGATTTAAAATTTATTAATTCAACAAGTATGTAAAGGGTACCCATTCTGTATCAGATGCTGTTTTATGTGTTGGAGCTATAGAATTAAATGAAATTTTAAAATCCTTGCTCTTCTGAACTTAAACCCTGGTGGGGAGGGAGAGATGATAAACAAATATATGCATATCTTGTCTACCAAAATAAATATAGAGAAAAACAAAACTTGGTGAAAAGGGGCACAGGGTTATTTAAATCAGAAATCAAGTTGACTTTGCTGGGGATATTTGAGTTGATCCCTCAAGGAAGTCGGAGCAGATGGACAGGTCCAGGAGCATGGTGTAGGAACATGCTTGGTTTCTCCAAAGAACCCACAGGAGGCCACTGAGGCTAGAGAGAAGTGACCAAGGGAAGAAGGGAGTTAGAGAGGTTTTGGACAGGATCAATAATAAAGTATTGTATGTGGGCAGAGTCTTCCAAAAAATTTTTAGAGTGTAGGAATCTGACATTTTCTGGTAGTCAAATTCTTGATAATTGGAATGACTCCTGAGTGCCACACCATTCTCTCTTTGGCTTTCTTTATGTCCCTTTTGCCTCCTCTGTCCTCCATGTTCCAACCCTCTCAGTCTCTTCCAATGCCCAAGGTTGACCAGACTTTTTCTGGCTCAAGTTCGTTACCTTTAACAGATCTGTGCAATTTGGCATTAGTCTTAAGGAAACCACAAATGCCTTAGGGCTCTTGGTGCCAGCGCAAACAGAAAGACATCTTTCAGGACCACTCCAACTACCAACTCTACGTGTCTGTGTGTTTGCATGCAGTGTTTTGTTTTGGAGCTTTCGGGTTGATTTGGAAGACATATTTTAAAAATAATATTATATAAAGTGATACTGTTATAGTAAAAAAAAATTGGCTCCAGGCATTATGTGAATATTGAAAAGGAAAGGATCATCTTTGGCTAAGGAAATTAAGAAAACCTTCCTGGTAAATATTGAAATCTTGTATTGAAAGTTGCATAATAGATTATGATCAAAACATAAGATACATCCAGTGCCTTTCTCAAAATTAGCAACTAGGAGTGGAATTGTTAAGAACTATTAAGTACAGCTTGTGGAAAAAGCTCAACCTATAGCATCAGATAAACATTGACAAAGTTATATCCTCTCTGAGACTCAGGTTTGTGCATCTATAAATTACATAGTCTGGAGTTCCACTGAGTTCAGTAAAAGATATTACCCATCTTCCAAAGTATTCAGGAATTGAAGTTATGGTGTTTTTATCCTATTATGACATATTAATAATCTATATGTATAGATGTAGATAGAGGGATAATTGATCACAAATTTGAAACAATACTTTATAGAATTTACAGTAAGAGCACTTCTGTTTAATTACATATAATGGCTACCATTCTAGGACTAGTAAAGAATGTTCTCAATTTATTACTTTAAAAGTATATATTTTTAGTAAATACTGGACTTTGCAGAAGAAAGGTGCTTCACAAATCAATATGTGTATTGGCTCTGTTACTGTAACAGCTAAACATTAATGTCTAGACCAAAGTTTTATTGGAAGGCCAAATGCAAAGAACGAGTCAGTTTGTTTCCAAATGAAAAACTATACTGCCTGGCATTATAATGGCCTCTGTTTCATGTACAGTTTTTCAAAGAAATGTGGTAATATCCTAATGAGCAATAACTAAAATATATTGGGAACTCTTGTACTCTGAAAATAAATATTTTATAGATTAAATGACTCCGATGGAGGAACTAAAGGTTCTATTCAAGTAAAACAAAGAGTTAGTTACATGAACTTGCTCTTTCTAGTGTGCGCCTCACTATTGAAGCAAAACCCAGCCACACTGATTTCTGTGGATAATTCTGCTACTGAGTTTTTCATCATAAAGTTAGTTTCTTATTGTGGTTGAAGAAAGAAGCTATTGAGAAAGACATTTAAATTATTCTAAGGATATTTACTAAGCATTTAATACATGCCAGAGAGTTTATTATATGGTACACATGATTGTGAGGATGAAGGTTTTTTTTTTTTTTAGCTTCAAAATGGTAACAATAGTTCCTATTCTACATATTCTTCTTAAAATATGACTTTGCCATTTTTCTCACAGAGAGGTAGTATCTATGTTTTGACTATGACAAGAACAAGACTATGAAACTTGTGAGGTTCAGTCATAAAAGAGGATACAGCTTCTGCCTGGATTTCTTAGAAAGCCTTCTCTTTAAAAGGACTCTGAAGAGGCCCACATGGGGAAGAAATGAGAGCTAGCCCCAACTTGCCAGCTATGCACATGAATCACCTTAAAGAGGATCTCAAGCCATCTCAATTAATACCACATGGAGCAGAAATAACCTTTTCCCACCAAGATTCCTTCTACTGTAGATTTGTGAGCAAAATAAGTGATTGTTGTTGTATTAAGCTATTTGGGGATGGTGTGTTACACAGCAATAGCTAACTGGAACAATGAGACATCAAGCAGATTTGCCTGCTTCTGAAGCTTGTAGTGAATGGTGATGAAAATTAAATAAGCAACTATGATATACTTCTAATAACAGAAACATATTAATGCACAGGTATGTTGGGGGATGAATTATAGTGCTGAATGGAAAATGAATAAGAAATGGATGTTGCATATTTTAGAGATAGAAAAGCAGCATGTCTTTCTAATAGTCTCTATGGAGAAGGGTATGTTGAGTATGGAAGAAAAAAGAACAGGGAGAGAAATATGCAAATAAATAAATAAAATCAGGTCATGAAATGTTAGGACTTTATCCTGAAAGAGATGGTGAATCTGGAAAAAAAATAATGTTTTAATTGGCTAAGGATGCTGTCATATTTGCATTTCAAAAAGGCTGAGGGCAAAAGGGAGGTAAATATAGAGGTGCAGTTAGGTAGTAACAATAATCCAGTCCTTCTGTATCAGCAGAGTTTCTGTTCTTGGTTAATGGAAACTTCATCCTTCTAGATATTCACATAAGACAAGCCTTGGAGGCATTTCTCACTCATTTTATAGTTTTAATCCATATCTCTTTATATATCCTGCTCTATCTACCTTAAAGCTAGAAGAAGAATCTGATCGTTTACCATCTGCATTCCTCCCATCCTGGACCAATCCATCATCTCTCACATGAATTACTGTAAAAATTTTAAAGAAATATCCCTGCCCTGAAGAGATGCCCCAATGTGGTCTACTCTCAACACAGCAAAGTCAACAATCGAAAGCCAAAATCAGGTCAGCTTACTCCTTTGCTCAAAACCATAGAGCACCTCCCATTTTACTAAGAGCAAAAACCAGAATCCATGCAATGACCCAAGATGTTAGACGTAATCTGGCCCCTTGTTTTCTGACTCTGTCTTCAACTCTGGTTCCTGTTGACCATTCTGCCCAAGCTTCAACATTCACTTCACCACACCAGCAGCATTTCAGTCTTTGGCTTCTGTTTTATCTATTATTTCACCCTGGAAAACCTTCCCACAGAAATCTGTGTGTCTAAATTCCTTAACTCCTTCAAGCTTTTATTAAATCTCACCTATTTAAAACTGCAATTAGAAGGTCCTGCATTTACTCATCCTTGTACTCCTTTACCCTGTTCTATTTTTTTCCTTTTCTCAAAGCATGTATCACCTTATAATATAGTATATAATTTATTTATTCATTATACCTACTTTTTCATTTTCTACCTTCCTTTCTATTTGCCCCCATAAGTGAAAGAATGTAAGAACAATGAGAGTAGGAATAATTTGTTCATGGATAGGATCATTTTTCTTGAAAAGTCTCTAGGTCATAGTAGGCATACTTGTATGTCGAATGAATTAATAAATAAGTGATGATAGAGTTAGTGGAGTTCTCCCCACTCTTTTCATCACATTCTTTAGAGTTTAACATAACTTTTGACTTGTCCTTTTCTCTACTGAAATTCTACCACTGCACTATTTGCATTCTCCTTACCTTTTTCCCACTGTGACTGCCATTGAAATTTAATCAACCATCAAAGTCATCTTAGTTTCTTGGTCAGACCAAATACCAGAAAGAGCATTTCAAATATTAATAATCATACCATCCCAGTAAGGAAAATAGGAGTGGCCTTCCTAAGGCATCAAAAATTTAAGTGCCTTATTCAAGGTCACTTTTTCAATCAATATGGAGCATAACTACTTCTTTAAAGGGCAGGATTTAAGTTCAATGTATTTTAAGGAATGGACAAGATGACAGAGCACACAGAGTGAAATTAAATAGGAACAAGTGATAAGCTGGGCAAAAGTGATCTACATATATAGAAAATGAAAAATGGTCCTTTCCTCTGTTAAACCCATCTCTTTTTGGGTCCAAAGTGCTAAATGTGTATTCCACTGTAGACAGCCCAACTTGAGTCTCTTTTGATATCTACCTGCAAGGAACAACTCTCTCAGCTTCCCTTCAAAATCACATGACAATTCAGAGTTAGCTCACATTTTAAATAGTAGGTCCTCTTTCATTTGTGTTGAGTGTCCATTATTCTGTGTTATACATGTAGTAGGTCCTAGGAATGCAACAAGAAAATATATATCTATATATATGTATAAGATTTGTTTGCTCTTGAAAGTATGGTCTAGGTCATCCAGTAATTATTGGGAATAGCAATAGTGTACCAGAGCCATGAATAGATTTAGTTATTGTATTAGTTTTATTAGAATCATAAAAGCAGTGATACATTTCTTATGCTCATAGGTATTATAAGATTCAAAATAAAATTAAAATTTAAATGTAAACAAAGCATTTAATTAAAACACTAATGAGAACTTTTGATTTTGACCAAGATAAAGTAACAGGGAGGAAAGTGTACATTTACTATCTGTTAAATGGTATTATATCAAGTCATTGACAGTTCTATATTAAAGATGTATACTATCAATTCTAAATTACCAACGAGAAAAAATGAGTTACATCTAATAAGCTAAGAAGATACATTAAGAAAAAATAGGATAATGCAAAAGAAGGAAGAAAATAGAAAAGAAATAGCAAAATAGTAAATTTAAACCAATCATATCAATTATCACATTAAATAGACATTCAATCCTCATTACTTGTACATTCTGTATTTACAAATTCATCAACTCATTAAAGTGGACATGCAATCCCCAAATCAATATTTGTTGTTTTTTTTGCAGTCATCTATGGACTCCAGGAACCTAACACTGTATTTTCCTAAGGAACAATGCTTTATGTATTCACAAATGCAGTGATTGTGGTGACTTTATAAAATATAACTCTACTACCTTATCTATAGAGAATCACCTATAAATGACCTTAACAACCCAATTAAATGCCAAAAAATGTTAGATTGGATAAAAAGCAAGATTCAACAAATTTGTCATTTAGAAACTAACTTTGATGATGCAGCTTATAAAAGGAAATGGGAAAAGTTATAGCATGTTAGTATTAACCAAAAAATACTGATATGTAAAAAAGAAGAATTTAGAGCAAGAATAACAGAGACAAAGATATTGATTTCATAATGTTAATTTGAAAATTTCTTCAAGAAGACAAAGAAATTCTAAATACTTATGTGGTTAACATCAGAACTTCTAAGCTTATAAAGCAAACTGAAAAAGCACAAGAAGAAATTTAAAAATCAATAATTATAGTTGTAGATTTCAATGCACATATTTCTATTATTGGCAAAATCATTAGAAAAACATTAGTAAGTATACAGATGATTTTGATATCTTAAATACCTTAACCTAATGGATGCCTATTAAAATATTCTACCCAATGACAGCAAAATACACCTACTTTTCTAGTGTCCATGGAACACTTACCAAGATATGTCATATAATAGAACTAAATTCACTAAATTTTAAAGTATTCTTACCATACAAATTATGTTCCCTGAACACAATAGAAATTAATTAGAAATCAATAACAGAAACATCTGGAAAATCTAAATATTTGGAATCTAAACAACAAACTTCTAAACAACTAATTATATGTCACACTTGAAATTAAGACAGTTAGAAGTTATTTCTAACTGAATAAAAATTAAAAGACAGCATATCAGTATTTGATATATGTAGCTTAAATAGGACTTAGAAATGTATAGCATTAAATTTTTATATTATTTAAAAAGACGGTCTCAGCAGAAAGTATCTTAGCTTCCATTTTGATGTAACTACAAAAACATCAAATTAAAACCAAAGAAACATCAAAAGAAATAATAGAGGTCAGAATGAAGAACACATTAAAAAAAAAAAAAACAGCAACTGAGAAAAATCAATGAAATCAAAATGTGGCTCTTTGAGAAAACAATAAATTTGATAAATATCTAGCTAGCTGTAGCAGGGAAAAAAAATAACTAAGAAGATACTAATTTGCCAATGTCAGAAATGAGAGAGATGACATTGTTACTTTATAGATATTAAGAGGATAAGAGAATATTATTATAGATATTAAGAAGATATGAGCAACATTATTCTAATACATTTTCATTGAATTCTTCAACATATAAAATGAAAAAATTCCTTGAAAGACACGAATTACAAAGCTAACTAAAGAAAAAAAAAATAACCCGAGGAGCCCTGCTATGGTTTAAATATGATTTGACTTTTATCCTAAGGGTTCATGTGGTAAAAATTGAGTCCCCAGTGTGGTGCATAGAAATTGTGGAAACTTTAAAAGGTGGATCCTAGTGGAAAGTGGTGTGTCATTAAGGTCATCATGTGGAAAGGTTTAATGCTGACCTCATGAAGTGAATTAATTCTCATGACAGTGAGTTATAAAAGAATAAGCCTGGTCCCTTCCCGTTCTCTGACTTCCTATCTTGCCATTGGATCTCTACCTTTATTTAAATGGGATCCCACTGTTTTGATGCCGCCATAAATCTCTCATTAAAGTTGAGCAGAAGCCAGCACTATGTCTTGAATCACCAGAATGGTGAGCTACATAAATCTCTTTTCTTCACAAATTATCTTGCTTCAGATATTTTGTAATAGAAATAAAAATGGATGAATATAAGCTCTATCTTATAAAAGATGTGAATTTATAGTAAAAAGTTTTTTACATAGGAAACTTAAGGTTCAGACTGATTCAAACTGAATTTTTCTTTAAGGAAGAAATAATCACAAATGTAAAGAGGATGTAGTACTTATCAATTTGTTCTATGAGATCAGTATTACTTTAATACTAAAACCAGAAAAAGATAATAACTACAGACCAATTTAAAAAAAAATCTTGAAAAAACTTTCAGCAAATAAATCCAACAATATATTAAATCACTAATATAATATGAACAAATAGGTTCTGTCCCAGTCTACAAAGTTGGTGTAACACTTGTAAATCAACCAATGTAAACTGCTTAGGAGGCTTTGCAACTTGTCAACTTGTCTAAGATGAAATATATTACTCAAAGTCCTATCTTTGTATGTTTTGAGTTAGATCTACCATATAATGCAGCTATCCCACTTCCATTTATATATATACAAAGGAAATCATATAAATATATCAAAGAAATACCTGTCCACCACCAAGTTTGTTGCTTCACTATTCACAAGGGCTAAGGTGTGGACCCCACCTAGATGCCCATCAACTGATAATGGATATGGAAATGTGTTATATGTACAGAGATACAAAGGAATGATAGTCTATCATTCATTGCAAAATGGATGGAACTGGAGGACATGTTAAGTGAAATAAGTCAGACACAGAAAGACAAATACTGCATGTTCCCTCTCATATGTTGATGCTAATAAAAGAGAGAAAAGCATCTGGATGTACACTAGGGATTATGTGAGGCTGGGAAGGGTGGGAGGTGGGATAGAAGGAGGTAGGATAATGGATACCAAAACACAATTTGATAGAAGTAATAAGTTCTGTGTTCCACAGGACGGTAGGATGACTATAGTTTACAACAAATTATATTTCATGAACAACCAGAAGAAAGGAGCATGTAGATTTCAAACACAAAGTAATGATAAAGAGGTGTAAATGTTAACTACCCTTATTTGATCAGTATACATTGTGTGCATATATTGAAATATCACACTGTACCTCACTAAGAGGTACAATAATAATTTTTCAAAGAGGGTCCATGGAGATGAAAACATTAACTAATTTGATCAATACACATTATATACCTCTGTCAAATTATCACACTGCATTCTAGAAAGGCACAATTAAAATAATAATAATTAAAAATAGAATTTTCTCCCAACTTAAAAATAAAACAAAATAATAGAATTTCTCGCAGAAAACTTAGGAGAAAATCTTTGTGCCTTTTCTTAGATACAATATGAAGTTCATGAGCTATATAAAAAATCAATGTATTGGACTTCATGAAAATTAAGAACTCTGTACTCTAATGCCCACTGTTGAGAGAATGAAAATGCAAGATACAGACTTAAAGAACATATTTGCAAATCTTGTTTTTGATAAAATATTTTAATTCTGAATAGTTTTTAAAAATTTTTTAAATTCAAAATAAGGATACAAAACCAAAAAATGGGAAAAATAATTTTATGTTTTATCACTTCACCAATGAAGATACATGGATAACAATTAAATACTCGAAAAAATACTCAGCATCCTCTTTTTTAATGATCTTTTTATTTTTACAGACTGCATTTTGATTCATAGTACACAAATGGGGTACATCTTTTCATTTCTATGGTTATGCATGATGTAGATTCATACCTTTCGTGTAATCATAAATGTACATAAGGTAATGATGTCTGTCTCATTCCACCATTTTTCATACCCCACCCTCCTCTCATTTCCCTCTACGTAATCTAAATTTCCTCCATTCTTCTTTCACCCCCAACCCCACCACTGAGAGAGATGCAAATGAAAACCATAATGAGTTATTCCAAACTTATCAGGATGGCTGAAATAAAAGGGAATGGAACATATGAAAGGTAGAAACGATATAGAGGAGCTGAAACTTACACTCACTGCAGGTGGGAAAGTAAGTTGATATGACTCACTCTGGAAGAGTTTTGAAGTGTTGTAAAATAATAAATATACAGGTATTATATTATCTAGCTATTGCATGTGAAAAAAATGGAAGTATATCCCATACAAAGTATGGGACATATGCATGCAAGTATTTATAATACATGCAAGTTATTGTGGTTTGGATGTGAGATGTCCCCAAAAGCTCGTGTGTGAGACAACACAAGAAGGTTCAGAGGAGATATGATCAGGTTTTGAGAGATTTAACCTAATCAGTGAATTAATCCCTGATGGAATTAACTGAGTGGTAACTGAAGACAAGTAGGGTGTTACTGGATGAAGTGGGAATTGGGATGTGGTTTGGGGGTATATATATTTGTATCTGGTGAGAGGAGTCTCTCTCTCTGCTTCCTGATGACTTGGGCTGCTTCCCTCTGCCACACTCTTCCACCATGATGTTCTACCTCACCTCAAGCCCCAAGTGATGGAGCCGGCCTTCTATGGACTAAGACCTCTGAAACCATGAGCCCTCAAATAAACTTTCCTGCCCTACACTTGTTCTGGTCAGGTCCTATAGTAAGAGCAGCAAAATAACTGACTAAAACACAAGTATTTATA
Source organism: Sciurus carolinensis (assembly GCF_902686445.1). Taxonomy (NCBI): domain Eukaryota; kingdom Metazoa; phylum Chordata; class Mammalia; order Rodentia; family Sciuridae; genus Sciurus; species Sciurus carolinensis. The sequence goes on along the minus strand of NC_062222.1, from coordinate 104,521,343 downwards.
GCAGCCTTATTTATAATAAACAAAACAAAAATCAATCCATATTTCATCAATAGGTGAAAGAACAAATAAATTGTGATGTATCCATTTAGTTAGGAAAGACTTAGCAATAAAACTTATAGAACTATTGAGAAATATAAAAGCACATACAATCTAAAGAAATTATGTTGAGTGAGAGAATTCAGACAAAAACAATGCATACTCCATAAAAATCCCAGAAAGTGCACCAATTAAATAGCTAAGAAGTGGTTGCCTGGGAATGTGGCATATTGGAAGAATAGGGATACATAACAAAAGGTCCCCAGGAAAATCTGTGGTGGGGGAGGGGCGTTAGATATTTGCATTTGCTAGATTTTTTTTTTTTTGACGGTTTTTATGGTTTTATTTAAGCACACAAAAAATGTGCCCATGAACTGTCTATTCATTTTCTTCACTGCACAGCCTGGCGTTGGGATTGGTGACTCTGATGGCCAGTTGGGCTGCTCTTTCCACGATGGCTTTGCGATTCTTGGAGGAAACGTTGTGAGCAATCTCAGCACAGTAAGATTTGTTGCACAAGAGCAGCACTTCCAGCTCCTTGACATTGTGGACCAGGAACTTCCGGAAGTCACTGGGCAGCATGTGCTTTGTCTTCTTGTTGTTCCCATAACCAATGTTGGGCATCAAGATCTGGCCCATGAATCTTCTTGGCACCCTGTTGTCAATACCTCTGGGTTTCCGCCAGTTGCGTTTAATTTTGACATATGGTCTGACTGGTGCTGGATGAACTTCTTGGTCCTCTTTTTGATGATTTTGGGCTTCACGAGAGGTCTGAGGGCAGCCATGATGCCGAATACAGATGGCAGCCACCTCCATAGGCAGCGCCGAGGAAGAGAGTGCCATTTGCTAGATTTTGATGATAGTTCCTTGAGTCTTTTTACCTGTCAAAATTTAACACATTGTTGAAATATGTGCATTTTATTTTCTGTTGATTTTATCTTCATAAAAACTATTGTAAAGGTGAATTTAATTTTTGATAACAATAGCTTTTTAAAGTTAGAGCTTACTACATTGCAGATACTGTTCTCTGTGACATGTTAATGTACACCCTGAACCAATCTTTTGAAGTAAGGAAAATAACAAGCCGTATATTTCAGATGATAAAACTGAAACAGAGAAGTTCACTGAATTTTCCCAGAATCACGCTTCCAGTAAGTAGCATGACTGAGATTTAACTGCAGACTGCCTGGTTTCGTACTTTCTAACGCCCATCTGGTATGTTGCTGGCAAACTAGCCTAAGCTTTTAATGTTTAGCTGCTTCTTTGTGACTTTCATATTCCTTTCAGAGGGAATGTGAACTGGTGGAACAAGCAGGCAGACAATATCCTTTCATTTGTTTCATGTTTTAGTGTTTTATTTTACATCAAGGAAATGTTTCTTCTATCCATACTTACAAACTCAATGAATGCTTCACTCATAAAGACCAAAAACTACATTTCTTGGTAAACAAATCTAATTCTTGGAATAGCAAACATCAGCAATATTTGAATTCTGTTCTTCCTCAAATGAAAGCAAGATTTTACTGGAGAGTTATATGAAAAACGTGTTGAAATTTAAGAACAACAATTTCTTGCCACTTAGAGTGAAGTCAGGATTGCTGTTACATATTGCCTGCTCTGGTAGTCTCTCTATCTTTGTCTGTCTGGCTCTCATGAATAGAATTGTATATTTAGGATATTTTTATTTTAAATTTGTTTTGTTGTGAAAGAAAATACACAACATAACGTTTATCATCCTAACCATCTTAAAGTACACAGCTCAGAAGTATTAAGTACATTTATAGTATTAAGTACATTACATTGATATGCAACCATCAGCACCATCCGTCTCCCCATTTCTTTTCACCTCTGAGACTAAAGCTGTATGTCCATTAAACAATAACTCCCTGTTCTTCCTTGCACCCAACCAACCCCTGGCAATCACCATTCTATTTTCTCTCTTCATGATTTTGATTGCTGTAGTTACCTCATCTAAATAGAATTATACATTATTTGTCTTATATGATGCAAGCACATCAAGCCTCATCCATGTTGTATTAGAATGTCCTTTCTTTTAAGTACACATTAGAATTTCCTTCCTTTTTAAGGGTGAAATAATATTTCATTATATGTGCATAGCACATTTCATTTATTCATTCATCTTGGATGGCCCCCGCATTTTATCTGTTGATAATGCTGTGAGAAACTTGGGAGTACAATCGTATCTTCAAGACTCTGTTTGCAATTATTTAGAAGTGGAATTTCTGAATTACATGATAATTTTAGTTTTATAAGAAACTCCCATACTATGTTCCACAGGAGTTCTACCTTGTTTTATTCCCCCCAACAGTGCACAAAGCTTCCAATTTGCTTTACAAATTTGCCAACACTTACTTGTTTTCAGTGGTTTTAATAGTAGTCATTCCAATGCACATGAAATGGTATTTCCTTGTGGGTTTGGTTTGCATTTCCCCAAAGAACATTTATATTGACCATCTTCTTGTGCTTTTTTCATCATGTATCTTTTTCTTCGGAGAATGTCCATTGAAGTCTTTTGCCCATTTTGAAAATTGGGTCATTTATTGTTAAGTTTTCAAACTCTTTATATGTTCTAGAAATTCTGTTTTTCTCTCTTTTATGCAAATATATTCCTTGCTCCATCCTTAAATTAGTATTTCTCTAGGTGTGGTCTGCAAACTAAAATCAGAATCACTTGGGATATGTGTCTGGAATGCACAGTCTCTGAATCCATCACTCTACCTTTTGAAAGAAAGACTAAATTAGGGACCTTCGATGGTGCATACTAATACATGTTCTGAGCGGAACTTGCAAGCATTAAAATTTGAAAAAATTTTTTGGTGGAGTTGGAGGTCAAATGCAGGCCTTTTGAGTTATATTCTAATCATTCCTTTTAAAAACTTTTTTGAAATTTTTGAGATGGGGTCTTGCTAATTTGCCCAGGTTAGTTTAGAACTTGTATTCCTCCCCCTTCTACCTCCTTCCTATGTAACAGTCATTCACTTTATGCTTTGATTATAGCCCTTGCTACTCTGCCACTGTGACTTATTCTTTAAATACTCCCGCTTCTTTCTCTTCCTCTCTCCCTGCTTCTCCCTAATCTCTTCTCTTCCCTTATCTCAAGGGAAACAGGATTACCCTTCTTCCCCATCTTACCAGATTTATCTGTACTTGAGTACACACTCATCAGAGGAATGAAGTAATTCAGACTTTGGGGATGGCACCAGAAGAACTCAGAAATGACTATCTTCCAAATGAATGAGTGAATTACTACTCAGAGAATATGTGAAATGTAAATGTAGCCTTTGAACCACCTCTTTAAAAACCCCTTACTCTCCTTGATGGACAGAATCACAACCTCTGGGACAGAAGTCTTCTGTTTCTCCTTTGCTAGCAAAGCAATAAGGCTTCTTTTTCCTTTTTCTCAAAACCATGTCCCATTATTGGATCATCATCAGGGACTAGGACTGTAGCAAATTTGATAACCCAGACGGGACCCAAGAACAGTCATCATTCCCACTTTCTTGGGCAGCCCTGGTTCTCCAAGGAACCCACTTCCATGCTGAGGATGCAAGGTAGACGGCAAACTTGTTGAAAGCTGACTGCGGAAAGGTTCAGAGACAGGTGAATTTGCCTCTGGTTGAACTGGAGGAACTGTTCCTGTGAGTAAAGAGGGGACTGAGGGAACATCCCACTAGCTGCTGAAGCTCCTTTTGCTTCAGGGAACTCACACCTTCCCTCCATAAACAGTACAGGTTGCTCCATCATGGTGCACTTTGAGAAAAAGGAAACTGAACTCAGTAAAATCATGACACCCTTGGCCATCTGGTAAGTTCCCCAGCGTAAATGCCAAGACCCTTGATTCCACACATCTGGTTCCTCTCCATGGGAACATCTGGTTCCTCTTTGTGGGGACATCTGTGGCACCACTTATTTGGGACTTGAGAATCTAGGGATATTTACTCCCTTCTGGTCTGTTCTAGGTTCTCTTTTGTTTGTTGGCCTTAGGTTCAGGAATTCCCTCTGGTTGACTATGATTTTTTTTTTTTTCTTACTATCTCTTTTAACATGGGCAGTACTGCCTTGATCCTATAGGTAGTGTCTTGGAAAAAAGGTTGACTGGTCTTTCAGCCATAGTTTTGGGGATCCTCACTGGTTACGTCTGTTTCCTTATTGTACAATCTTGTAATTGGAGTTGGTCTGTCAGAGGTAAAGTAAGTTGAAGAAAGGGCCACCTGTAGGTATAAACCAGGCTAAGATAATATTTTACTGTAATGATATAGCTTTTGAATAGCTTTCTGAATTATTATACAATCTTGCAGTTGGTGTTGGTCTGTCAGAGGTAAAGTAAGTGAAAGAAATTCTGGTCTGACTGTTTTAAATGTTTCTATCAGCCCTGATTACAGTGACCCTCTCTTGTTGTCTCTGTTTTTCGTATCTGTTACTGTCCCTTTAGAAAATGGGCCATGTTACATTGATCCTACCAGTAGTCTCTTGGGAAGAAAAATCTTGACTGAATGGGCCACCTATAAGTATAAGCCTGACTAAGAAAACGGTGTTTTACTGTATCACAATTTGGCCTTTGAATGTTTTTTCTGGATTTTTGTGTAATCTTGAAGTTGGAGTTTCTATCAGAGGTAAAGTATGTAGAAAAGATTCTTTTATGCATTTGCATGATAAGAACAGTCAGGAACTAAACTGAGGATACAAAAAGACATTGTTTAGTGTAGAAGGATAACAGGACACCAAAGATAGGTTTAAAAAAGATTTAAATCCTTTAAACCCAGTGCTGGCAACTGGCCCCAGGCAGCCAAAGATTATCTCACTGTGGGTCAAGGACACCAACCCAGGGCTGGGAAAACAATCTAGGAAAAATGCCTGGGCTGTAACAAAATGAGTAAAGAGAATTGACCTCTGCCCTGCCTTACATCCCCCTTTTCCCATGGGGGTGTAGGCTGTTGGCCACAAAGGATGTGGCAGTAGGTTTTAGCACTGTTCAACTAAGACCTGGGGACAGGCATAGTCTCCCCTTTTAAGATCTGACAGGACACACTCTATTTGACCTGCAGATACCTGTCACTGGGGCATAGCAATTCTTGCTATAATAATATCCCATCAAACTAAATGCATGGGGAGGCTGGCAGGGTAAACACTGCATACAGAAAAGAAAAAAAAAATAACAGAAACTAAAGCCAACCTGTTTTTTCGGCAGCCTCTGCAGAGGGATCATCAAGAAAGCCTATAGAAAATGGAAAGGGCCCCTCCATCAAATATCAATATGCCTAGTATAAGAAAAAGGCCCCAAAGAGACTCTGGGTACAATTGACAGTGGGAAACTCACTTAAAGTTGATGGCATTGTGATAATGATAAGGGAGACTGATCAGGCTCAAAAATATCCCAAGATCCAACCCCTTGAATATCACCTGGAAGAAAAAGATAAAGGCATACTTTTTGTATATGCCAGATTATCTGATTCCTCTCCTGGGGAGAAATTTGTTGTGTAAATTAATGCACAAATAATATTGATAAGAAATTATTTCAGAATATGAATTTAAGAAAGACCTATATTTTATCTGTTTGCTTTGACTAAGTCTATTTCTGATCATTAACACTATTTCCTAAATGTATAAGGGATTTAAGGCTATCCTTTGATTTTTGCTAGTACTGCTAACCCATACAGACCTGTGATTATTTTTACCATACACTATGGATTCTAAATTGTACTTTAAAAGTTAAAATTAGTTAAATGTAAAGCTTAGGGGAAAGCACTTTACCAAGTTGATGTTCTCCAAATTAAAATTATCTTTAGTGATAGCCTCCTTCAGATGTATATAGAAATAAGAAATTTCATTGGTATTATTCATGTCATTTAAAGTTTTATAATTATAAAAATGTAACCTGTTGTCAATAAGATAAATACAATTTTGTGTTACTCTTCACACTGGAATAGAAATTTAAATGTATTTTTGGAAGGTAATAAGGAAAGCTTGATCTGTTTAAAGGTGATATTGTAAAACATGGAAGCATTTGCTACTTTTTCCACAAAAAGTTAAAGACTCTCTTAACCTTTGTTTGATTCACGTATCAGATGTAATATTGTATTGTATTATTTCTCAATAGCCCTATCTTACCTGAGATAAGGCTCTGTCTCTCACCTTACTCCATGTTAGAATGACTCCAAATAGGCTAGACTTAAGCTCATTTAAAGTTATGTTCAAAAGATAGACTTTTGTTAAAAAGATTACTATGATCTCAAAACAAATAGAGAATATAATGCATAACTAAGTAAAGGTTTAAGATTATAAAAATCATTTTCTTGGTTCATAGCAATTACATAAATTGAACATGTTTTTGCTCTGTTAATTTCATTTTGTATTTTCCTTGTAAACTTTACAACCATTGCCTGTTAGTGTTTTGCAGAGGTACTGCTTCTAATAAAACAATCTGAGTTAATTTGAAATAATAGGCTATTACCTACAGGATAGACAGGATATAGGCTGTCTTCTAGTGTACCAATTAAGTGGAAGGGGTAATTAAAATTATAGACATAAAGTGAAAGCCCATTATTCCCACTTCAAAATTGGTAAAACTGGCCTCTTGTTTGAAACCAAGAACTTGGAGACCAAAGTCAAGGAAGTAAATAGGCCAGTGAAAAATCAGCTAACATTTTGGTCCTTGCCTTCTAAGGTCAGCCAGGACCCAGAGGATGACAGCACCCCTCTCTGGGCCCTGCAACTTTGGTGAGTCACCTAATGTATCAGTCAGGGAGATGGAGAGGATCCCAAAGAACAGGAAACCAAATAAAAAGGAGGGTCATGGGAGAGGGAAATGTCCCTAATGCTTCAGTAATACCTTGACCCAACCTGACAGTGCCACTGGTAGAGGAAAGCTAAAGGAGCCAAGAGGCTTCACCCAAGTTCCCAAGAATGCTCTCTGAAGAATCTAAACTGGCTCTTAACAGTAGATAAGAACAAGGTTGTTTTTGACCAACTTGGTCTTAAACACCTGGCAGGAGAGTATAGCCAAAGCACAGTTCTCCTGGAATATTTTAAAGCAAAGATAATTTTTTAAAAATGTAACTGAAGATGTAAACTTGTGTCAGACCTACCAAAACTGGAGGCTATAAAGGAAGTGCTCGTATGTGAGAGTATTTAATAATTATCACAAAGAACTCTAGAGTCATAGGTTTGTACTTAGTCAATTCAAGCTTAATCACCTGGACTTCAAATATTCCTAAACTTCTACATAGATAAACTTGATTTGTTTTTCACTGGTATGATTATAAGTTACTGTTCTCATAGGTTTCAGAGACTGGCTGAAACGCTAATTGCTGTATTGGTAATTATTTACAAAAAAGTGATGCTTTGCTGTCTTGGTTATAGATATCTTAGCCTGAACCCTGACCTATGTATGACCTGCCATCTGCCACTCTGGACTTCTGAACTGCTCTGATGCTGAATACCTTAACTGTCCAGATCCCACCTCATAGAGAACAAGGAATTTTGGGTTACTTCTCCCAACTTTGCACTCTTTCAGCAGGAAGCAGATTGGAGACATCATCACCCATTTTCCCACAGAAACAAAATGCAGAAATTGACAGTGGGGCAATGTAACAGTGGTCCATTTTATGCTTTGAATATAGTCCTTGCTGCTCTGCCACTGTGACTTATTTTTTAAATGCTCATGTTTCTTTCTCTTCCTCTCTCCCTGATTCTCCCTAATCTCTCCCCACCCTAATCTCAAGGGAAACAGGATTACCTTTCTTCCCCATTAGGCAGAGTTATCTATCCTTGAGCACACACCCACCACAGGAATGAAGTAATTCAGACTTTGAGGTGGTACCCCAGAAGGTCTCAGAAATGACTATCTCCCAAATGAACAAGTGAATTACAACTCAGAGAACATGTGGAATGTAAATGTAGCCTTTGAACCATCTCTTAAAAAACCCCTTTCTTTCCTTGATAAGCAGAATCACAGCCTCTGGGACAGGAGTCTTCTGTGTTTCTCCTTTGCTGGAAAAGCAATAAAACTTCTTTTTCATTTTTCTCAAAACCACGTCCTTGTTATTGGATTGGCATCAGGGACAAAGACTGAGTTTTCAGTAACACTTAAGGAGTTGCTACAATTATAGACCTGGACCATTCCTCCTTCAGAAATATTTCTTTAAATTTTGGTGCTTCCCAGGGTTTTCTGAAGTCACTATTTGCAGTTCAAGGTTTATACCCCACCTGCAGCAATGCTGACACTTTCAAAGGCATTACTGTCCATTCTGACTTCTGTTTTCTAGACACCTCAAAATCAACACATGTAGAAGTAAACTTACCTTTGACCAATAAAATGCTCCTTCAACAGTAGCCTTTACTAGTACCCCTACCATCTTTCTAGTCTCTGAAGTTGAATGCTTGAAAGTTAGAAAATTGGAAATAATCCTTAATTTTCCCTGTCCTTTCCCTTCCTCCCCAAATAATCAATTAGCAGATTTAACTTATTCTGAATAAGAATAGGTGATGGTCAGGAAATCAGGGTAATGGATCCTAATTAAGGTCTTGTTCAAATGCAAAGACCATAACAGACTAACCAGTAGAAACATTAATGGGCTCCATCATATATAAAGAGCATGAGGCTTAACGATGGGGACGTTCCAGCCAACTACTTTGTCCAAGAGTGATGGGAAAATGGAAGGTGGGGATGAATCCTGAAGGATGCAGCCAACGACTTTGGTACTTTCTTCAATGACTGTTTAACATATATTTTGATCAATGCTCATACCATCCCCCCAAAAAACAATAAGTCCTTTGGCTCACACAGCAAAACTGATTCTCCTTCTATCAGGTTCCCTTCTGCATTAAGGAAGTTCTTTTCTCACTTAAAAAAAAATTGTACTCCATTTACTCTTTCCTCCAGTTATTGTCCCTGAAATTTATTCTTCAAATTTGCAAGAGAAGAACCCAGAAACAACTGGTGAAGCAGAAAATCCAGTTTCATCTCAAAATTCCAGTTTCAATTCTACCACCAAGCATTTCTCACATGTTTTTAACATTTCTGTTTCAATAGTCATTGACATAGTTTAGACCTTCACCCTGTCTTAGAGGCGGCACATCCTCTCTTGTTTTAAAACCTCTCTCCAACTCCTGTTAAAGCCTCCAGTTTGGTTTATGCAAATGCAAAATGTGTCAACTGAGGTTCCAACAGGAAACGTGGACATTTTCAAAATAGGATAATTCAAGGAAGTTTTATTCACAAAGAGAAAATATCCACAAGTTTGGGTGACCACAACATGCAGTGTAATAATCACCATCTCTGGGATCTATGGGATGAAGTAAGAGAAGGGTTACCAGAATATAGAAAAATTAGAAAGAACCGGCTGCTTTGAAAGAAGCAAAGAACTTTGGTTAATCAAGGACACTTTAGCTGAAGATGCCCTCACAGGGAGGAAGCCAGTACTAGCACTAGTGTCTGATCTCCTGCCTGGCTGACTCTATGGTAAGCAAACTGGAAATTAAAATTCAAGAGAACCCCTTTTTTATGGTTTGGATCTGGAATGTCCCTCACATGTTGAAGGCTTGGTCCCCAATGCAGCAATATTCTGAGGTGGGGCTTTTAGGAAATGACTAGATCAAGAGGGCTCTGACCTCATTAATGCATTAGGCCCTTGACACATTTTTAACTTGGACGGACTATCGGGAGGTGGTGGAGACTGTAGGAGATGGGACCTAGTTGAAGGGAGTGGGTTATTAGGGACATGTCATTGGGGACTGTCTTTTGTTTTCAACCCCTTCCTCTCGGTTTTCTGTCTTCTGTGAGGTGAACAGCTTTCCTCTGCCATGCCCTTTTGCCATGACGTTCTGCCTTGGAGCCAGTCGGCTGTGAACTAAATCTCTGAAACCATGAACCAAAATAAATCTTTCCCCCTTTAAGTTGTTTTTCTCAGGTAGTTTTTCTCAGCAATAAAAATCTGACTAACACACCCTTGATTTAATCTAAATGTATCAGTCTTCTAGGCAGAGCAATGAATTAAAAGGATGGAGAATAGCTCTGGAAGGGCAGCGGAGACCGTCCAGTGCACAAATCACACAATGGCACTCCAATGTTTGTGAACATTTGGACTCCCTCTTCTCCTATTAGACAACATTTATTTATTTAAAATGGAACACAAAGACTGGGCATGGTGGCACATGCCTGTAATCCCCGCGGTTTAGGAGGCTAAGGCAGGAGGATCATGAGTTCAAAGCCAACCTCAGCAACTTAGCAAGGCCCTAAGAAGTTAGTGAGACCCTGTCTCTAAATAAAATATAAGAAGGGCTGAGGATGTGGCTTAGTGGTTAAGCATGCCTGGGTTTACTCTCTGGTACCAAAAAAAAAAGGTACACAAAGCATCCCTGTCTTTTGCCTGGTAGTCTGTGCCTGGTTTGCTGGGTTATAGAATGCAAATTGCTGTGGTTCTGTATTCTTCTCCTAGGATTTCTCACCTCATAATTTTTGCTCAGTACTTTCCTTTTAGAGGAAATTCTCTGTTCCTCCCCTCAACTCCTTCCAAGAAACAGCTCGTCTCTGTCTCTGGGTAACATCTCTTATGCTATCTTTTACAACATTCTGACTTGGCTAGTTGTTCGTCCTTCATGCTGTGTGAATCGCACTCCCATTACTTTCATCACATTGTTTCATTATTATCTATTTATGGGTTTTAAGTTCCTTGGATAAAAAAAAAATATCTTATACATGTTTATAGTGAGAGGGCTAAGTCCAGTACTAACTTGTTGAAAGAAAAAAAAATAAATTGGCAATTTCTCTGTCTATTCTTTCTTGCTATGTGTGTGGTAATAGTCAAAAGAATCACTTTCAGATTTCTAACAAATGGTGTGCATCTAAGTACCTCTCCTTGGGGCTGCAGCCAGCATTAATATTGAAATGGTAAGTAATGGCCAATTTTGTTTCCTCTATAATGGAAATTGATGGAAGGAAGCTTCACCATGGATAATTAGATTGATTTTAGTTTTACCACTTTAATATCCAGACAGTTCTTGAAACTGATTGTTGTAATTACAGAAAGACAAGCTGATACAGAAAGTCATTCTTTATTGTTCCCTCTTCAGTCTGGACTCACTGTACAGGTGAAAACGCTTGGTTCATTCTTCCTCTACTGCTTGCTCATCTCTGCAGATGCTCTTTAAGAGGGTTGTGTTTTCTTTTTAAATGAACATCTTATCAGTGCAGATTGAAATGTTGAAGGTTGAGGCCACAAAAAGTGCACACAGAATCAATCATCATACTGAGGAATTCTAATTTCATGTCGATAGGGTGTAGGCCTTGACTGTAACGTGAGGTACCAAGTAGCAAAGCAAAATTCTAGCCCGCATTCTGGAAACTTATACTAAAGTCATTCCACAAAAAGATAGGAGGATATTAGAGGTGAGACACCTTTCCCCAAATGCTGCTGTCTGTTAGGAGGGATTTTTGCTAAGTGTGTTCTTATTTCGCCTTACTGCTCTCTTTCCTTTTATTATCGCCACCTCTGGGGAGCAGGTGCAACATAAGTGTCTTACCGATGCTGTTAATTTGGAGCAGTTAATTGTATATATCTCAGAAAGATTTCACAATACAAGGGGATTTGCCAGCCATTTGTGATATTTAGAATGGATACAGCTTCTCATTCATTGTAATGCTCTTTCAATCAAATAAAATGCCAAGGAAATAAATGCTGGCATCAACACCATAATCAATTATTTTTTATGATTATGGTGTTCAAGATGCTATTAAAATTTTAGTTAGAAACAGAAAACTCTTATTCACCTGTCTTCTCTTTACCTTGGCACAAAGCAATAAAAATATCGTTTATGAAGAAACCCATCTCTCATTTATATTGAGCAACAAAACAAATAGGGGAAGGAAAGAAAGGAGCTCACTTAAAAATAATAAAATTGCTTCTGTGAATATAAATGAAACTAAGAAATCACAAGCTAAGACATTGAAATATCCTTGAAGATAGAATTTGTATTCAACATTGTTTCTGATATAATGCCCTTGCATATTATTAGTGCTTAGCAAAATTTTGCTTATAGAACCTAATTAATTTCTAAGTATATATTTCTGAGTTTTTAAACTGTTCATAAGAAAGTCTTAGGAAGAACATTGTTGATCTGGTCATCAAATTTTATGTTGACACGTGCGAATGTGTTTCCTATATCATGTGACATCTCATTATGGTTAATTCTATGTGGATTTTAGTGAATCGAAAAGAAAAACACATATGCAATTTTCTACACTCAAGAGCTGTACATTTTACTCTGCATCCATGGAACAGATTAGGTAATCTCCAGTGTCTCATCATTGTGAATGTTCTATAAAATTTGTTTGTGTGGCTTTGTTAGAATTAGTCAGGGATGAAACAGGTAATCCAGAACTCTGAAATAAAATGAACTTTTAAGGAAGTGAACTATAATGTTAGGAATATGAACACTTGAGTTAAAATGATGCAATTATTTGACTCCACCCAGACTCCACTTCTTACTAGCTTTGTGACCTTGGTATGTGTTGCTTGGCCTACTAATCTTTAATTTCTCATCTGAATACAGGGATGGTAACATCAACCCTACGGAAGTATCAAATGAGATAATGTATATAAAATTCTTCTCATGGTCTGTACAGATAGTAAAGACTCCACAATTTATAGCCATTACTAGTTTAAGTAAATGATGGAAACATATCTTGAAAAAAGGGCCATAATTTAACTGCATTATTGAAAGTTTTCTTTTAACAAGAAGTGAGGATATAACCTAAGTTGAAGACTCACTACTTTGACATTTCTAAAACTTCTTTTTGTTTGTTTGAGTGACTACATATTACTTTAAAATAAGTTATTTGACAAATACTACAGAGCTAGAAGGAAAGACTTAAAAATTAAAGTATTCCTTTTAAACATAAAAACTAAAAGGACCTTTATCTCTCCTATAATCTAACCTAGGGGTTGGAAATCTACAGCCCACAGGTTAGCCACCTCTTTTTTGTTTGTTTTTAATTTATTTTTTACTTTTTTTATTTTTACAAACTGCATTTTGATTCATTGTACACAAATGGAGTACAACTTTTCATTTCTATGGTTATACACGATGTACACCATTCATGTAATCATACGTAGGGTAATGATGTCTGTCTCAGTTCACTATCTTTCCTTCTCCCTCCCCCTCCTGCCCCATTCCCTCTCTACCATCCAAAGTTTCTCCATTCTTCTCTTACCCCACCAGCCACCCCTCTAAAGCTCTTGAAGTATAAAAATATAATTAATGTATCTAAAATGGGAATTTGTAGAACACATAGTGGGAAGTACAAAGAGTCCTAAGTCACTCTCTTCCAGGAAAAGGAAAAGGATTCCCTGTGTCCCAAACTCATCCCTGTCAGTTTGACTGCACAGTAGTGCCCACACATCACTTCCTTCAGCAGAACTTTACTGAATCTCAAGTTAGATTTACTCCTTCACATATCATAGCTATGTTGGAGTTCAAGTCACCCAATAACTAATTCCTTTCTTCTCCCTTTGAGTTCTGAATCAAATGAGAATTAGATAAATGATTATGGAGGCAAAATGACCACTCACATTACAAATAAATTAATATAGAAGAATATAGCTTTTATTTGCCAGTAAGTGCACTTTCTAACCTCAACTGTGGAATTGGGACCAGCTATACAATTCCCAGCAGTGATGGATCCGTGAGCACAGCTATTTCTCAACAGGCAGAGGAGAGGACATCCACTCTCCTGGTGTGCAAGCAGGTGAGGAGGACTGAAGAGGGGACAGGGGACAGTGAGTGCTCAGTGTTCTTGTCCTATTCTCTCCTTTAAGGAAATATCATCATCCTCTCCAGGGGAAAAATGGGTGAGAAGTCAAAGAGAAATCCAGGGTTATGCTCATGAGAAATCTAGGGTAAGCTGCCTCCATATGAAAAGAGGTGTTGTGAGGAGGAAGTAGATAATCCTCAAATGAGGATTCTCTAGAGAAAAGGAATCAATGGAGAGAGAAAGAGAGAGAGAGAGAGAGAGAGAGAGAGAGAGAGAGAGAGAGAGAGAATGTGTGTGTGTATGCGTGTGTGTGTGTACAGAGAGAAAGAAAGAACTGGTTCACAGGATTATGGAGACAGGCAAGTCCCAGCATTAGCAGGGTTGATGGGTAAGCTGGAGACCCAAGAAAGCTGATGGTAATGCTTTACTTATATTCCAAGTCCAAAGGACAGTGGACTAAGTTGTCGATGAGGTAATTCTATCCAAAACTAATAGGTTGAGACCTTGGAAGAGTTGACATTGCAGTTCAGGTCCAAAGGTAAGGAAGAAGACAATTTCTCACCTCAAAGACATAAGACTAGAGGAACTGTGTCTTACTCAGAGAAGGGTTAAACTTTTTCTTTTATTGAGACCTTCAACTGTCTGGATGAGGCTTACCCTCCCTGGGTAGGGGAGAACACTACTTAGTCTACCAACTTTAATGTTAATCTTATCCCAAAACTCTATAACAAAAACAGCCAGAATAATGTTTGGGACCCTATGGCTCAGTCAATTTAGCACACAAAATTAATCATCACATCCTAGTCCATCCCAAAGAATAACAGCCAACCATCACATCCTATCATAATTATTTAATACATTATTTTGATGTAAGCTTGTTAAAACAGACATTAATTTGATTGGTTGACTGTTAAATCACAGTCACGAGGCACAATGAATGAATGAAAGGTTAGGTGCTCAATAGACACAGGTGCTTAATAGATATCCGTACAACTGATTAAATGACTAAAGAATTAAATCCTCTAACTCATATCTCTTGGCTACTACAACCCTGCTATAATATTGTTACATCAGGCTGCTATGATTCATACTATTAAATGTTCTAATAATATTAGTATGCATATACTTATGCAAGAAATAATTATAACTTTTTTTTGTATGTTAAATAATTTACCTCTCACAATGATCCTAGAGGTAGGTGTTCACACTGTTACAGCAGGGTGAACAAGACACAGAGGGATTAATTTTTCAAGTCATATGCTAGTAACTACAGAGATAATCACCCTAAATAAATACTCACCACCAATCTGATGACCAGGTAAATGAGTCACAAGACAGGATAGAAGCTCACCTTGTTTTTATGTATAAATTTACACATGGTGTGATTCTCTAGATTTCCTGGGTGGAAATTGTCCCAGAGATTCAGGCTTTTTTTGTGTGTGTGTGTGAATTATAAAGAGAAAAGTTCTGGGCAAACAGAATGAGAACTTTGCTGTGTCCACCTTAACCAAGTTGGTGCCCACTGGTGGGTCCTCTTGATGTTTAGCTGGCCTGCTCTTCCCTGGTGCCATAGCTATTTCTTTACAAGTTCCTGTAAGACTCACAAAATAATTTTCTATTTACATAAGTCTGTCTCCTATACTAAGTTACTACATTTGTTAAAGCAGGACTGGATCTGTTCTGCTCTAGATTATGACTATACTGTGCTGAACCCAAGACAGGAAAGTTACTCAATAAATTTCTCTTCAAGTGAATGAGGCATCTATTTCCTCTTTTATGGAGTGACTATTTGGAATTTGAGAACACTCTCCAGAGTTGGAACATAGTTCAGTTTTGCACAAAACATGTGTTTGGTAGGAATAAAAGTATACCCTTGATTCTTAGCTCCAACAAATGAACCGATTACCACATACATAATTTAAAAGGCATATTTTATTTGATTTAACGGTTCATAAATTACTTAACTGATTTTGATTTTGAGCATTTGTAATACACTAAAAACATGCTATAGAGGAACCAACGATGCTGACAAGTTTAGACAAGTTAATAGAGAAGAGTACCATATAATTTATAATCAAGAGCTTAGATAGGCATATAGACCATAAATGCAAAGGTTATCTTTTGGTTCAAATACTAGATAAAAATTCCCCAGAAGGAGTTAGACTTCAGTTGCTTCTTACAGAATTTAGTAGAATTTGATAAGTTAAAGGAAGAATAAGAATCTAAGGTACTTGGAAAAACAAAGAGGTAGAAACGAGGTAGTACATGTGGGAGCGTAGATGCAAGACAAAGCATCACATGCGCACATCGCCACAGACACCAGATCGTGCCAATCCTTTTCATGTCTTGTGGTAATATCATACTTATTTGATTTTCTTCTCTTTACATCATTTTGGAGAGAGAAGACAGCCATCGACTTTCTGTTTTATATTGTAAAGTATTCTGTAAGCTGAGGTCTCTAGAACATTTTTCATTTTCCTTAAAACAAGAGTGGGAATTGGAGCAGAAGGGGAGCATATGTGGGTCTAGAAAGCAATCCTCAGTCTGAGTTCCGTCATGCACACTTACAATGTAACCTTGATTAGGTTGATTACCCTTTTTGAGCTTCAGTTTCGCTCATCTGTTAAATGAAGGGAAATTCTATTATCTGCACAGAATTAAGACAAAATGATATACTGCCTATGAAAAGTCTGCCGGCTATTATACTTGCTGCCAAGCAATTGTCACTTGGTGACTGATGTCTATTAATACCATTATATTGTTTAGCAACCTGTAGCACATTGTGTCCTACCCCTTGGCATAACCCAGGAAGACAACTCCTAATTCCACACTCCTCCTATTCTCTACTGTCCCCAGTTATTTATCTTTTTCCCCACGTTTGACCCTTTGAGGATGTTTGATCTTTTGTCATATGAACCAAAGTTGTTCTGCTAAATCTGAAACAAGGAAGTAGGAAAACATCCTACCACGAATTACCCAAACTTTTTTTCAGGCTTCACGTCACTAAAAAAACAAAACAAAACAAAACAAAAAACAGTAGCAACAGCAAACATTTGGCATCATAGATCTTATAGTATTCTTATTATGTGTGGTAAGGAATTTGGGAAAAGGGAGTTTTTCTAAAGATCTAGATTCAAGTGCTGTACCTACTGCTACACTTCAGAGGAGAATCTTATTAATTTAAAAATAATAAGAATATTAAAGATTAAGGAAGATTGTTTGGCATCTCATTAAATAAGAACTCAGTTCTAGTTATCACACCATATTTTTTAAGCAAAAGTATCACAGAAATAATTGATGTATATAAAGTGCAATATGTGTTCAGGGGGTACTGCTGTGATCTAAATGTTTGTGTCCTCCTAAATAAATTTGTTAAACCCTAATCACCAACTTGATAGGATTAGGAGTGGGGCCTTGTGAGGTGATTAGGTCATGAGGGTAGAGCCCTCATGAATGAGGTTAGTGCCATTATGAGAGAGGCCCCCAAGGGCTGCCTTGCCCCTTTTACTATGTGGGAACATAGCAAGAAGTTACCATCTAGGAGGAATGGGCCCTCAGTAGAGACTGAATCAGCTGGCACCTTGATGATCTTGGACTTCCCAGACTTCAGAACTACCAGAAATAAATTTCTGTTATTTATAAGTTGCTCAGTTTCTGGCATTTTGTTATAAGATCTTAAACAGACCAAAACAGTCGTTACATTGACTTTCTTTCTATTAGGACTCTTATGATGAAATTGTCTTGCAACTAAAAGGTATCATTTTAGGTTAATATTATTTACACAGTGCTCCCCAAAAGACCACTTATGGCATGAAAGGATCAACATATTTTGCTAGCTCTTTGCTTGCTTATTAATAGGCTAAAAACCAAGACACCTAAGCTCACATTGTGTATTTCCGTAATATTTTTTAATGGGTGAAAAGGGAATATATGTTCTATTTATATAGTATACATGCAAATGTATTTAGACATATAAATACAAAATATTAATGCTATATAGTATTATTGACAGAACTGTTTTCCCCTCAAGTTTTGTATATAGAAGACCCCAACCCCAGTGTGACTGTTGTCAGATATAGAACCTGTAAGGAGACCCTTAAAGTTAAATGAGATTATATAAGTGGCCTCAATTTGATTGGGCTGGTGTCCTTGTAAGAAGAGTGAGACAAGAGATTTTGTTCTCTCAGTAATCACAAATAGGAAAGACTATATGAGGACACAGCAAGAAGATGGCCATCAGAAAGCCAGAAAGAGAGAACTCACCAGAAATCAACTCTTTTGGCACCTTGACACTTCCAGTCTCTGGAATTATGAGAAGATGTGTTTACACTGATTAAGTCACCCAGTCTGTGGCATTTTGTTATAGCAGCCTGAGCAGAGTTATGTATGTATTAGAGCATTTCTTTAGTATAATTGTAGTAAGTATATGTCACGAATAATAAATTGCACTTTTGTGTCATCCATTCTTCAGCATAATCTATAATAATGTACTTTTTTATTCCATGGAGCCTAAATGTTTTCATTCTTCTGAAAGTTAAAAATAGAATTTGATATGTTACAAGAGTTAATATGCTTTATTAATTGTTCATGGAGATTCTTCATTACCATTGTGAATCCATCGAATAATAAATTGAATGTCCATTATCATAATTGCTGCATAGCACAATGTTGTGTTGATGTTAATATCTAGAGCCAGTACATGACTAAAACATAGTGGATGTCTCCCTAATTGTACATGATTATAATTATAATAACTTCAATTTGATACAACATTATCTTTTCATGTTCATTGCATAGTATTTATATCATCTTTACTGGAGTTTAGTAATAAATCCCCATGCATTACAAGCACCAATTTGTCTTAGAATGTTTTGTCTTTGTATATTTTTTACTTTATTTTTGTACAGAGGATTAAACTCAGAGGCATTTTATGCAGAGAATTAAACCCAGAGGCACTTCACTACTGAGCCACATCCCCAGCCCTTTTTATTTTTTATTTTGAAACAGGGTATCACAAAGTTGCTTCAGGCCTCGCTAGGTTGCTGAGGCTGGCTTTGAACTTGTGATCCTCCTGCCTCAGTTTCCTGGTCTTTATGTTTTACAACTTTTCATTTCTATGGTTCTACACAATGTAGATTCACACCATTCGTGTAATCATACATATATATAGGGTAATACTATCTGTTTCATTCTACTATCTTTCTGTCCCCCAACCCCTCCCACCCCATTTTCCTCTACACCATCCAAAGTTCCTTCATTCTTCTCTTCCCCCATCATCCCCCCTCATTACATATTGTCATGCACTTATCAGAGAATACATTGGGCCTTTGATTTTTTGGGCTTGGCCTATTTCACTTAGCATGCTATTTTCCAACTTCATTCATTTACCAGCAAATGCCATAATTTTATTCTGTTTATGGCTGAGTAATATTCCATTGTGTATATATACCACAGTTTCTTTATCCACTCATCAGTTGAAGGGCATCTAGATTGATTCCACAATCTAGCTATTGTGAATTGAGCTGCTGTGAACATTGATGTGGCTGCATCAGTATAGTATGCTGATTTAAGTCCTTTGGGTATAAACCAAGGAGTGGGATAGCTGGGTCAAATGGTAGGTCCATTCAAAGCTTTCTGAGAAATCTCCATACTGCTTTCCAGAGTGGCTGCACCAATTTGCAACTCCACCATCAATGTATGAGTGTGCCTTTTCCCCCACATTCACACCAACACTTATTATTGCTTGTGTTCTTGATAATAACCATTCTAATTGGAGTAAGGTAAAGTCTTAGGGTGGTTTTAATTTGCATTTCTCTAATTACTAGGAATGATGAGCACTTTTTCATATATTTGTTGGTCACCTGTATATCTTCTGTGAAGTGTCTGTCCATTTCCTTAGCACATCTATTGATTGGGTTCTGATAAAGTTTTTTAAGTTCTTTATAAACTTTGAAGATTAGTGCTCTGTCTGAAGTGTGTGTGGAAAAGATTTTCTCCCACTCTGTAGGCTCTCTTTTCACATTTTGGATTGTTTCCTGTGCTGAGAAAAAAACTTTTTAGTTTGAATCTATCCCATTTATTGATTCTTGCTTTCATTTCTTGCACTATGGGGGTCTTGTTAAGGAAGTCTGGTCCTAAGTCAACATGATGGCAATTTGGGCCTACTTTTCTTCTATTTGGTGAAGAGTCTTGGGTCTATTTCCTAGATCCTTGATTCATTTTGAGTTGAGTTTCGTACAGGGTGAGAGATAGGGGTTTAATTTTATTTTACAGCTATGAATTTCCAGTTTTACCAGCACCATTTGTTGAAGAGGCTATTTTTCCTCCATTGTAAGTTTTTGGCAACTTTGTCTAGTATGAGATAACTGTACTTATGTGGGTATGTCTCCGTGTCTTCTATCCTGTACCATTGATCTACCTGTCTATTTCGGTGCCAATACCAAACCATTTTTGTTACTATTGCTCTTTAGTAGAGTTTAAGGTCTGGCATTGTGATACCTCCTACATCACTCTTCCTTCCCAGGATTGCTTTGGCTATTCTGGGTCTTTTGTTCTTCCAGATGAATTTCATGATTGCTTTTTCTGTTTCTATGAGAAATGTCATAGGGATTTTTTTGGTATTGCATTAAATCTGTATAGCACTTTTGGAAGTATGGCCATTTTGATAATATTAATTCTGTCTATCCAAGAACATGGGAGATCTTTCTATCTTCTAAGGTCTTCTTAAATTTCTTTCTTTACTGTTTTGTAGTTTTCATTTGTAGATCTCTTTCACCTCTTTGGTTAGATAGATTCCCAAGTATTTTTTTTTTTTTTTTGAGGCGATTGCAAACGGAGTTGTTTTCCTCATTTCCCTTTCAGATGTTTCATCTCTTATGTATAAAAATACTTTAGATTTATGCGTGTTGATTTATATCCTACTATTTTGCTGAATTCATTTATGAGGTCTAGAAGTTTTCTGTTAGAGTTTTTTGAATCCTCTAAATAGAGAATCATGTCGTCAGCAAATAGTGACAGCTTGAGTTCCTCTTTTCCTATGCATATCCCTTTAATTTCTTTAGTCTGTCTAATTGCTCTGGCTAGTATTTCAAGGATGATGTTGAATTGCAATGGTGAAAGAGCGCATCCCTGTCTTATTCCAGTTTTTAAAGGGAATGCTTTCAGTTTTTCTCCATTTAGAATGATGTTGACCATGGGCTTAGCATAAATAGCCTTTATAATGTTGAGGTGTGTTCCTACTATTCCTATTTTTTCTAGTGTTTTACGCATGAAGGGGTGTTATACATTTGTTGAACGTTTTCTCTGCATCAATTGAAATAACCATATGATTCTTAACCTTAGGTCTATTGATGTGATGAATTACATTTATTGATTTCCAGATGTTGAAACAAACTTGCATTCCCAGGATGAACCCCACTTGATCATGGTGCACTATCTTCTTAATATGTTTTTGAATGTGGTTTGCCAGGATTTAAAAAAAATTTTTGTGTCATATTCATCAGAGATATTGGTCTAAAATTTTCTTTCCTTGATGTGAATTTGTCTGGTATGGGTATGAGGGTGATATTGGCTTCATAGAATGAGCTTGGTAGGGTTGCCTCCTTTTCTATTTCCTGGAATACTTTGAGAATGTTGGAATGAGTTCTTTTTTGAAGGTCTTGTAGAATTCAGCTGAGAATCTGTCTAGTCCTGGGCTTTTCTTGGTTGGTAGGCTTTTGATGGCTTCTTCTATTTCATTGCTTGATATTATTATTTAAATTGTGTATGTCCTCCTGGTTCAGTTTGGGAGGATCATATGTCTCTAGAAATTTGTCGATGTCTTCGATATTTTCTATTTTGTTGGAATATGGACTTTCAAAGTAGCTTCTCATTATGTTTTGTATTTCAGTGGTGTCTGTCGTGATATTTCCTTTTTCATCATGAATTTTAGTAATTTGAGTTTTCTCTCTCCTTCTCTTTGTTAGTGTGGCTAAGGGTTTGTCTATTTTGTTTATTTATTCAAAGAACCAACTTTTTGTTTTGTCAATTTTTGGAATTGCTTCTTTTGTTTCAATTTCAATAATTTCAAATTGATTTTAATATTTCCTGTCTTCTACTACTTTTGGTGTTGTTTTGTTCTTCTTTTCCTAGGCTTTGAGCTGTAATGTTAGGTCATTTTTTTGTTGAGTGTTTAATCTTTTCTTGAATGTGCTCCATGCAATGAATTTTCCTCTTAGTACTGCTTTCATAGTGTACAGAGATGTTGATATGTTGTATCATTGTTCTCATTTACCTCTAAGAATTTTTTTTTATCACTTCCCTGATGTTTTCTGTTATCCATGCTTCATTCAATAGCATATTATTTAATCTCCAGGAGTTGGAGTAATTTCTATTTTATATTTTGTCATTGATTTCTAATTTCATTCCATTATGATCTGATAGAACACAAGGTAGTATCTCTATTTTTTTGCATTTCATAAGGGCATAACATATGGTCTATTTTCGAGAAGATTCCATATGCTGCTGAGAAGAAAGTATATTCGCTCATTGATGGATGGAATATTCTATATGTGTCTGTTAAGTCTAAGTTATTGATTGTGTTATTGAGTTCTATGATTTCTTTGTTCAGTTTTTGTTTGGAAGATCTATCCACTGGTGACAGCGGTGTGTTAAATTCACCCAGAATTATTGTGTTGCAGTCTATTTGATTTCTGGAATTGAGAAGGATTTGTATGATGTACTTGGATGCACCGTTGTTTGGGGCATAAATATTTACAATTGTTATGTCTTCCTGATTTATGGTTCCCTTAAGCAGTATGAAATGTCCTTCTTTATCCCTTCTGACTAACTTTGGCTTGAAGTTCACTTTATCTGAAATAAGGATGGAAACCCCCGCTTTTTTAATGAGTCCATGTGCGTGGTATGTTTTTTCCCATCCTTTCACCTTTAGTCTTGGATGTCCTTATCTATGAGATGAGTATCTTGAAGGCATCATATTGTTGGGTCTTTCTTTTTAATCAAATCTGCCAATCTATGTCTTCTGATTGATGAGTTTAGGTCATTAACATTCAGGGTTATTATTGAGATGATTTTTATTCCCAGTCATTTGGATTTATTTTGGTTTTTAACTTGACTTGGTTTATCCTTCGATTGGTTTTTTCTTTAAGGTAGTTCCTCCCTTTGCTGACCTACATTGTTGTTTTTCATTTCCTCCTCATGGAATATTTTATTGAGAATATTCTGTAGTTCAGGCTTTCTATTTGTAAATTCTTTTAACTTTTGTTTATCATGGAAGGATTTTATTTTATCTTCAAATCTGAAGATTAATTTTGCTGGATATTGGTTTCTTGGTTGGCAACCATGTTCTTTCAGAACTTGAAATATGTTGTTCCAGGGTCTTCTAGCTTTTAGAGTCTGGGCTGAGAAATCTGCTGATATCCATATTGTTTTCCCCCTATATGTAATCTGATTCTTTTCTCTCACAGTTTTCAAAATCCTATCTTTATTTTGTATGTTAGGCATTTTCATTATAATGTGTCTTGGTGTGGATCTGTTGTGATTTTGTGCATGTGATGTTCTGTAAGCCTCTTGTATTTGATTTTCCATTTCAATCTTCAGGCTGGGAAATTTTCTTATTTCATTGAACAGGTTGTTCATTCCTTTAGTTTGTATCTCTATGCCTTCCTCCATCCCAATAATTCCTATATTTGGTCTTTTCATGGTGTCCCATAGTTCTTGGAGGTTCTATTCATGATTTCTTAACATCTTCTCTGTTTGGGCAACTTTATTTATTAAATAAAGATTAAATATTTTGTCTTCATTGTCTGAGATTCTGTCTTCCAAGTCTTTCTAGTCTGTTGGTGATGCTTTCCAATGAGTTTTTATTTGGTTTCTTATTTCCTTCATTTCAAGGATTTCCATTTGTTTTTTTTTTTTTTTTTTTTTTTTTTTAGAATCTCTATCTCTTTGTTGAAATGATCTTTTGCTTCTTGCAGTTGCTCTTTCAACTGCTTATTGGAGTGATCATTCATTTCCTGAATTTGCTCTCTTATCTCATCCTTTGCTTCATGAATCATTTTAATTATGTATATTCTGAACTCCTATTCTGACATTTCTTCTACCATACTGTCACTGGATTCTATTAATATAAAATCTAGGTTTGTTTGGATCATTTTCTTTCCTTGTTTTTTCATGTTGTTCATGTATCTTCCCCTCTAGCAGTGCAGATCTGGGGTATTGCAGTTTTCCCCCTATAGGCTTATAATGACACTATAGGTTTCCAAAACCTTTTCTTTAGGGGGGAGATCAATATTAACAGTGCCCAGTGCAGACAGTATGCAACCCTAGACCAAATAGCCCCTATGTAGACATTAACAATATTGTCATAATAAACAGAATGAGTTCAATTATTACCTACAGTATAACAAATAGCTTTGCAATAAGGTCTACAGTTTCTAATGGAGGACAAAGAGGTTGGGGAGGGGTGTAGGATGTAACTGTTAATGGGATAAGAAAAGAGTATATAGAAGTTCTAGATCATAGAAAGTGAAAATGTAATCAAAAGATGTTGGTTGTTAGCATGACAAAAGGGAGAAAGAGACTAAGGAAACAGGTAAACAAAAGGAAAATAGAGCAAGAAAAGTAAAGAAATAAAAACAAAAATTTTCAAAAAGGAGAAAAAAAAAAGAAAAAAATCTACACTCTAACAGTCATATAGTATTCAAACCTCCTAATCTTCTGTAGCATGATGTATGTGAGGTACCTGACAATAAGCTTCTAGTCTCTAGCAGGCATCTCAGGATGGGATTTGCCCCACCTAAAGATGGGAGCTACCACTTCCAGGATAATCCAAGATGGTCACTCTGGCTTCCAAATGTGTTGGCAAATGGGGAGCTGCAGCTTGGGGTGTGGGCGTTGTTCACTGGATGTCCTGGAAGAGGGGTGTGGTAGGTCTCGTTGATGGATCCTGGAGGCGGTGTGCAGTCAGTCTGGGGGTCCTGGAGACAGGGAGTGGTCAGTAGGGCTGAGCAGTCCTAGAGACAGGGCTCAGTCAGTCTGGTCAGGGATCCTGCAGGTCCTGGCTGTTGTCTCAAAATGGCGGCAGCCTTGTGTAACCAAGCCTACAGATACTATGACAGTGGACTTCCAGGCAACAGCAGGCAGCTGGCAATCCAATGGTGGTCTGTGGTCGGTCTGCTGGCTGCTGTTGGACAATTGGCAGGTGAACCTCGGGCGTTGGGTGATGAGTAGGTGAAAGGCAGGCGATGGACAAGCAAGAGGTGGGCAAATTGCGAATGATAGGTGCCAGTCAATGAGCAATCTGCACTCAAAAAGTAGTCCGTATGCTGGCAGATGGCAGGTGATCACAGTAGACAAATGGGGTAAACAGCAGGGGATCGATTGGCAGCAAAAACTGCCTCCCTGAGAAACAGATATCCTCTGCTTAAAACCCGAGTTATGGAGCAACAAGGAATGCAGCCCTATAGTCTGCCATCTTGGATCTTGTTTTTATGTTTTTGAAGGTAAATAGGCTGGCAATTTTCCTAGTAGTGTCCAGTAGGCAAATGTATCCATTCAAGTAGATTTTCCTTATGTTTCTTCGTTTTGTGCTTTGTCATGAATAAGAGTAAGATTGCTGTACTTTTAAAGAAAAGCACCACAGACAATTCCTCTTAGTGAGTACAGATGTGATGGTCAAATGATAATTTTTATTTAGCTTATGTTTATCCCTTAAGCATAACCAGATCCCTAATCAAACCTTGCACTCATATAGCCTCTGGTCCAACCTCAAAGCCCACAGGGGATATCCCATTTCTGAACACCCTAGAAGACATTGGTTGATGAATTCTGAAGGGAGAGATCCACAGACAACCCCATTTGTTCTTCAGTCTGTTTCTTTGGATTTCGCCTTCAGTGTTGTGTGTGCCTCTGTCGCCTTCATATACTTATGTCAAATTACTCTGAAAATGTAAATTCCCAAATTTTATCATGCATAAATAGAAAGCATGATAAAACTATAGAATTTCTGTCTAGTTCTGGAATATCAGTCCTCTGTGAAGTTTTCTTCAGGGCTGTCAAATATCATGTAAAGATCTGAATATTAAGGAGTTACTGCTGTCCTTTGGAGAACACTGTACAACCTCCATAGGTTTCTTTAATAGTGCTCTCTATCCAGATTCAGCTCTTGTCTCGTTTCAGGAACTGACAGTTGATTTCTTGGACCTGTAAAAGACTGTAAGCACAACGAGGAAAAGTGCTATAATAAGACCATTCTACAGGAATGTGTAAAAAGGTAATGATTAGTGGGTTCTGTTTAAACCTGTTTCAGGAAAAAGCATATGAATAAAACATAATTGCATAGGTTTGGGGCTGCAAATAGTTAAATAAAAGTACAACAATCAGTTCTTAATTACTGATTCTCTGGAGTTGTTTATAGATAACTCCAGCCTTGAAAGGTTGAGTCCTGAAAATTGGAGTGAAAGTTCTGACCTTACCTCCTTACTTCCTCATACCAGGCACAAATTTGGCCTGACATTTCCAAATCTCTAGTTGGCATGTGTACCCTCCAAAACCAGAAGATGGACATTGATCTTGCTTATATTGTTCAACTTCCTGTCTTTTATCAAAGATGGAGGCAACACTTAACATGAAAATTAAAATGCTGGGTATCCACTAGCCCAAAAGAAAATAAATAGAAAAGAAAAAAGAGAATAAAGATAGTCTGAAATTTAATAACATAACCTTCCAATCCATTTCTTCCAATGCTTAAGGAGAGGGAAAATTTTTAAATAAATATTTTGTGGCAGGGATATAAATTTCCTTTTCTGTCAAATTTATTTTTCTATCAAGAGTCAGAAAATAATTATTTTAGGCTTTGTAGGTCATATGCAAATACTGAATTCTGCTGTGGTAGTGCTAAGACAGTCATTAATAATATGTAAATGAATGAATGTGGCTATGTTCTGATAAAACTTTATATGATTTTATATAGTTCATACATAAATAATATATTATTCATCTTTTAAATTTTTTTAGCCCTATATATAGCTTTATTTGATGCAGAGGCAGAATGACTTCCAAACAAAATTGCTCTTGGTAGTGGAGGTCTGATAAGTGGGCAATGCTTTGAGTTTATTGAAGGCATGCCTTGCTTTCTTGCAGTACAGAATAAGCTGATAAAGTCCTTAGATACCTGCATGTGGAATCTTTGTTCTCTAACTCCAACACACAGCTGCTCACTTACACTGCTCTTTGTTGAACCTAGAAAAAGCCATCCTCCCCGAGTACATGGAATAGCAAAACACACCATCTCTGGATAAAGGAGTCTCTTCACACTAATAAAAATAGAAATGTCCCTATTTCTGTGAGTGCTCTTCATGCCAGGATTGCAATATTCAACCAGTAAAGAGGCAAAATTTCATTTCTCACTTGTTCTCTGTCTTCCTACTCATGAACTCTCCTCCATTGCTCTTTTGAACAATTTGTCCAGTTTCTTTAGAGGAAAATTTATTGCTGGGACTGAAAACACATACCTGCCAAGTTTTGAGGGCTTTGGGGTAGGAGAAAGGACAAGAGGGCTCTAGTGATACATAAAATGACCTCCAAATACAGCCTGTTTCAAATAACTTAGACCTCACTGTAGGCCTCCATTGAAACTGGAGTCTCCAGCTTTCTCCATCAGACTACCTTCTCTGCTGAAGGCTATTTTTTTGTTACTCTGCTAAGTTTTATGAGTATCAGCATTCTACCTTTTAAATTTGTCAGATTTTCAATTTCCCCAGATATATCTTCATTTACTAAAAAAGAAGTTCATTTTCCCTTTCTTTTCATTCTGGAGAGATCGAGGAGGAAAATAGAAAATAAGCTCATGAGTTGGGATTACCATTTTGAGCAGTGGAATAATAGTTAAAAAAAAACCAAAGTTATTAAAATAATTGTAATAGAGGTGGTGTGTTCGCTTTTTGTTACTGTGGTCAAAATATCTGACAAGAACAACTTAGAGGAGACAATGTTTATTGGAGGCTCACAGTTTCAGAGGGTCAGTTTATGTTCAGCTGACTTTATTGCTCAGAGCCCTAGATGATGGGGGATCATCATGGTGGATGGACATGGCAGAGGACTGCTCACCTCATGGGGGCCAGAAAGCACAAGAAGCTAGGTGCAGATATAATCTAAGTGTCACAGGAAAGCAGGGAACAAGAACTCCAAACCTTGGTTCTTATGTTCAGATGAAAGAAAATTTAAGGTCAGACAACAAAAAGTCATGCAAGAGAACTTTATTATAGGTGAAAGTAAAATAAAAGCAAAGTGTGGCTTAAACAGAGAGCACTCTCAAGAGAAAGAGTGGGCTGTCTCCAAGCACAGAATGGCAAAGTAGACAACGCTATCTCCAAGTTTATTAATATTTGATGTTTACCAGGAGCACTGGGGACCACCTTCTGTACTCTTTGCCAAACAGGTATTCAAGTTCTCCTTCACATGGGGCAGTGGAGTTTTTGACCTTAGATGATCCTCTCCAGAACTGTCATAGTGGCCATCCGATTTAGGGGAGCTTCATCTACAAGTCAATCCCATGTTAATGTGAGCACTGGGTTCAAAAGCTGGTCAGAAGTTACCTTAGTGTGCCTGCACTGCTAAAGGAATCTTCTTCCCAGACAATTGGAGACATAGCTATAATTCCTAGCTTCATATCAACTTCAGTGGACTCCGTCAAGAGTCAGTCCCATTAATCCTTTTCTCTTGACGTGTTGGCCAACTAGCTCCCTTACTTCTGTTTATTTTTTACAAATTAACTTACCACTATTTGATTTCTTAAGATGGTTGAAAGAAGGACCCTAAAGTAATGTTAAAGTAATTGA
Source organism: Sciurus carolinensis (assembly GCF_902686445.1). Lineage (NCBI taxonomy): Eukaryota > Metazoa > Chordata > Mammalia > Rodentia > Sciuridae > Sciurus > Sciurus carolinensis. The sequence continues at coordinate 104,492,699 of NC_062222.1, read as the reverse complement.
ACACTTTATGACCTTACCATGCATTTCACTGCTCATTGCTAGCTACTACCTAACACAAGGACATTCCCCTAGTGACCTACTTCCTCCAGCCGTGCCCCACCTGCCTATAGTTACTTACCACCCAGTTGTCTATTCAAATTATTAATTCATCAAATGGATCAATCCACTGATGAGGTTATAGCCCTCATAATTTAATAATTTTACCTCTGAACATTCCTGTGTAACACTTGCGCTTTTGGTGGGACAGTACAAATTCAAACCATAACAGGTAGGTTGGACCACTATGAGAAACATTGCCTTGGTCCATGTGGATCCTTTCTTTCTATGACCCTCTCTCACTCAGAGAATAGTGTTTAGATTCAGATGGATTCAAACTGTCACCTACACCATTTACTATTTGTGAGAAATTAGAACGCTGTTCAAAGTAATTTACATGTATTATTTTATTAAAACTCCCCAAATATTGTAGGCCATGTTCATGATCTTCCTCATTGACAAAGAAATTGAAGTCTGACATATTTAGCAAGATCACACTATATTGCGATCAATAGCTTATGCCACCATCACAATGTACAGTGACTATCTCATTGATATGCTGTATGGAATTTGAAATAAAGGAAGATAGTAGACAGTCTCAATACATGTGTTGATTTTATTTATCTATTTTTTTTTTTTTTTTACTAGCGTTAAGTTTAAAAACACTTGACACTTTATATGAAGCCTTAGCTGTTACCCTCTTCCCACTTAGCTCTTCTGCTTTTTAATTATCTGGATAAACTCTGCTTCAGATTTATTCCTTTTATAAAGACTGTTTCAACTAATGTGGCTTTTCTATTTCTTAATTCCCACAATAATGATAGTTCATAAAATGATTTAATCACACATTCAGTGATATTAGCTGTTCTCTTTAAAAATGTTTTATTTTTATTAAAATTTATTGATAGTACTCATGTATCAAATTTCTGTGCTTTTTAGAAAAAGACATGAAAGACGATGTGGTGAAGGTTAAGCATTCAAATATTTGCCAATGGAATATTTGAAGTAGAGTTCAGGAGTTTTCCAGGTTTGTGCTGTAGGTGTCAAGAGTGGAGATGGATCTGTCTCATTTGGCATCAGTTTTACATGTATCCTAATGCGAACTGAAAAAGCAGCCTGTGTATTAAAAAATGTATATATATGAATGAACATGTTTGTACTTGTATATAAGTACATATATCAACATATATTTTATGCTATATATGAAATGGCAGCTATTCCTGAGTTTATGTTGGAGTTATAACTTGATAAACTCATAAGATGAAATATTATAAGTTAAAATGCATTTAGTACTCCTAACCTACAGAGCATCCTAACTTAGCAACACAGTTCCACTATAGAGTATATCAGTTGCTTGCTTCCCTGATTGCTTGGTTGACTACAGGTGTGGCTCGTGGCATACCCAGAACATGAGAGATGATCACACTGCCTGTTCAGGAAAAGATCAAAATTTAAAGCATGATTTCTACTGATTGTCTATAACTTTTGCCTTATTCTAAAGTCAAAAAGTCAAACCATTTAAATTAGGACCATATATGTCTTATAGATAATGTATAAAAAACATATATGATATTATGTACACATATATATGTGTGCATATACATATGTATGTTTGTGTATATATATCATATATATATATATGAAATATATACACAAACATACATATCCTATTTGCAATACCAGTGTTCTGGTATTGCAGTTGTTTTAAATATAGCTGATTAAGTCTTAGATAGCAAATACTTTATACCATTAGTTAATGGCCATAACAGCGAAGGACTTGATTGTTTTTTATTTGACTAGTTAAAAGGAAAGAATGTGTATGGAGTTTTGCAGTTACAACTATTTCCCATTCATTTCCCAATTCCCTCCCCATTAATAAGTTCCAAATGCTATTTTGTGGAGTATCATGGGAAGAGAAAAACAAAGAGTTATAGTTGCTACTTTTGAACCACTTGTCTTATATTTTACCACCTGGGACAATTTTGACAATAGGCTTCATTTTCCCATGATAATCAAAGATAAAAAATAATACATAAGAAATCTTGCACAATTTAAATCTTTACTGGAACCATATAAAAGAAAGTTCAGTAAGGGACACATTACCAAACACTTGAAACTAAATTCCACCAATGAGAAAAATAATGCTGATTAATGAATTTCTTTCTATGTCTAATTTATACAAAAAGATCAAAGTCAGTTTTCCTTATTCAGCAAAACCGAATTCATCTAAATTTTCACCTTAATTAATAGGTCTCCCTAAAAGAAGCTAAAAAAGACAAGATTTAATGGTAATTAAATGCTAATTTTACACAGTTAAAATTACTGCAAATCATATGCAAATAGGAAAATATCATCAGTAAAGAATTTTCCTCTGTGAAATTCCTGGTGCCACTATCTGAATATATGCTGTGTTTTGTTAAGGGAGACCAGTCAGGCTCTGAGAAGAGAGCAGTCTGCCATTTTAGAGGCCTGGATTTCATTGTCAGGGCCAGCAGGAACCTTGGTTGATAAAAGATGGAAGTAAAACAGTAGCAGTAAGAAAAGGAGGAGGAACTAGACACAGCGTTGTCCAAAGGTTGAAAATTATTTACCTTAGCTTTAAAGACAAAAACCAAAACATCTTTTCTGGAAAAAAAGTAATGAAGCGTGGGTTCTGTACATGGGAATAAGTTAACCTTAGTTGGGACTTTCAAAGCAGTAGGCACAACTAAAGAGATTACTAAAAGTGATGTGAATTTTGCGTTTCCAGCTTTGCACAAGATCTTTACAACTTCCATGTTTATGTTGCCAATTTTAGTGATTTCATAGAAAGTTCTAGAAAAGACTTCATTTTGCCAATTTCTTACTATCTCTTTCATATTTGGGAGTGACTGTGTTCCTCTACCTAGTCAAGGCTCCTACTGGGCAAATCCTCTCACACTATTACAGATTTTTCAGGTACCCAGGGACAGCAACTTTGTCCCTTCAGATAGAAGATGGTAACCGCTACTAGTTGCTGGAGTCCCTAATGCTTCTCATCTCTCTTGGTGCCTTTAACTCTCCCCACATCTCTGAAAATAGTTTCTATATTAAATGGTCTCAATTACCACTTCTGTGTGTCCTGCAAGGATCTTGATAAAACGATTCATGTTTTTGAAGTATTAAATCACCAATTTCTCCTTGGAATTCAGGTTTTTAAAAGTAAATTTGTTGGTCCTTCATGCAGTTCACTTATTTTCCTCAGATATTCCTCCTGTCTAATCTACCCCCACCTCCCCCAACAAAGTTTACAAAGTTTTCTTGACCAAACTAGTCCTAATTTTTCTCCTGAAGTCCTTCCTATATATTCTACACTGGCATGTGGCCCATCACACTGTAATGAACCATCTACATACTTCCCAGATTTTGGTGTCCAGGAAAACTGGCATGCAGTAACACTTAGTGAACGAGTTAATATTGTGGAATCAGTCTCCTAAGAGTTGACATAATTCTGTGACTCTGATGATCTTTTATTATAATTTTTTTTTTTTTATGATTGTAGGGCATTGTGGTTATGAACTTGGTTTCTTTGTCCAGACTGTTTAGTTGTGATTCTACCAAATGGCTCTACCTTTTACCCTGGCAAGTGATCTTGAAGATACTTATCCTCAGGGCCATGCCAACTTTATCTCTACAGTGCTGATGATAATGATAGTATTTGTTTAACAGCATTAATATAATATGGGTTTAAACGAGTTAAAATAGGTGAAGTGCTTAGGACTATCTCTGGCATATAACAAAGCTGTGTAAATACTTTCTATTAAATTTGCTTTTTATTTTTAGTTCTTATATATGCCAGTTAGAAGAAAGTTAAAATATTCAACTTAGGGGCTTCGATCCCCAGCACCACAAAAAAAAAAAAAAAAATTCAACTTAGGGGAAGCAAAGAGGGTATTTCAAACCAACTGAAAATTGGATATATACACCATCAGAATTTTAATGTCTCCATTATGAATTTTAAAAACAAATAAAATTGATGATGTGTCAAAAGTTTAGTCTAATGTGAGGCTCACAGAACCAACAGAAGATCTTATCTTTGGTTGGGTAGTAATCACAAGTCACAAAGCAACAACCTTAAAATGACTTCTGTAGACATCCAAGCTCAGGTAGCATTGTGTTGCTTATTAATGAAATTGTTTTATAGGTTAGCCTTATTTCTTTTCTCTGAGTATTTGAGAGACACCCCATTTTGGATTTCTAAATACAAATGATTGCCACTAATCTACCAGGGATTTTTGAAAAAATTAAAATGGGAACATGGGCAACACTTCTGGATGCTAAATTCTTTGTAATTATTGTGTTCTGGAAACTAATTTTATCATAGAGGATATTTCTACTCTACATAACAACTGCATGATCTTGAGCTGATTACTTAACTTTCCTTTGTTCCTTTAATTGTAAAATGGGAGTAATTGCAATATCTACACCAATATAGAGGTTAAATGGGGTGATAACAAAAGATTCTTTAAAAAAGGCCTGGCACAAAATGAATGCTCAGATTGTTAGATATTATTGAACTTCACTTAAAATAAAAATTTTTTGGGATAGTTTTAGAGGGTTGTATGTGTTTTTTTCAGTAAGTGTCAGCAATTTTTATTTCAACTATATAAAAATAAAATGTTTGAATAGAAATAGAAGACTAGAAGACAACAACAAAAACAGTAACTGGTTATCTTTTTAAAATAATAAAAAAGGGAGGACTAGGGGTTTTCTTTTTTTTTTTAACTCTCATTCTGTGACTTAAAATTTTTTTTATAGGGCTGAAAATATCACTCAGTGGTAGAACACTTGCCTAGAATGCACAAAGGCTCTGGGTTCAATTCCCAATCTCATGAAAAAATTGTTTTCTATGTTGAGCAGATATTAATGTTATGATCAGGAAAGAAAAAAATCCATGTTTTCTTTAATGCTGAAAGTTTCTGTTAATATTTCTGACATTTTATAAACTATCTTTCATTGATATTATACTAATGATCTCATTCAATAATGTCTGAATCTTTTCCTCTTGTGAAGACAGTTTATGTATTTTTTTGATTTCTGAAATACTTATTTCAGAAAGATTTTTTAGAGAAATCTGGTGACCTTGTACTTGAGATAATAGGTATTTTTCTTTTTTTTTTTCATTGTCTTCGATGTAACAATTAAAATTGAAGTATCATCTGCTGAGATATCAAATTTTTTCAAAGTCTCTGAAATACTGTTTATTGGGGAAAGATTGAAAATAATTTCAGTAGACAGAATTCTCATCTTCATTTTTCCCAATTTGTAGAGGTCAACTGCTTTGTTTGCTGCTGAAAGTATCTGAAATGGATCAACTATAATTGTAAATAACAGAAGGATGACCCGAAAAGTTATCTCTGAGTTGCTGAAATTACATCTGATTTTTTTGGGGGGAGGTGGGGTAGAGGGGGGCTGGTCCTGGTTTGTCCGAGAAGAAAATCAGTTTCATACTCATAGTTGATTTGAAAAAGAAGAAGTAGCTTATCAAAAAAAATAATAAAATAATTATCTTGTTATTGAGATGTGATATGTTATAGGCAAGAATAGAAGGCTACTTATCTTCCCTTTCAAGATGACTTTCAGTATAATTTAGTTATATCCAATAGAAACAAATTCTTTCCAATGACACCTGAAGGGGTTATTTTAACTCTGAGTATTAAAATAATAAAAGTAGATTAATAGCAAAGAAATTAGTCATTTCAATGTAATGTTCAATATTTCAATGTAATTTTCCATATTTCATTGAGGCAATAAAATTTCTCCTTACAATTTACCTGACATATACACATATGCAAAGTCTAGTAGAGGGGTCTTGGATGATGTTAAAGATCCAGTTCCTTTTCTTTCATTGAACTATTTCTATATTCTCCTTTAATCTCCTGTACAGACTTCTGTACAGGAGATTTATAGATTTCATTTATAGATTTCATTGTGAGAGCTGATAAACTGTTAGTGTGAAGTTGTCAGTTCATTAGTGCTCAGATTTTAGCCTAAGCTGTGGAATTACACCAATTGTCTTTTTTAGTGCTGTTGTGATTCTGTTGTATATACCTGTTAATTTGCAAAGCTCTGGCATTTTCAGGCAAGTCCATATCCTTTAAAGTGTTGTTGCCTTTAAAATGGGACTAATAAGAGTACTAACTTATGAAGACTGAAAAATAATAATAATATTTGTAAATTTTTGAACATTCTTGACACACAAAACACCATATTAATAATAACAAAACAAAAATAAATAAGACACAGTATAGATCTTAAAACTTAGATCATTGGGAAGTGACTATTATTCAGATTTCCATTATTGTAACAAATATCTAAGATAATCAACTTATAAAGAGACCAGGCTTGTTTCAGGTTATAGTTTTAGAGGGTTCAGTCCAAGATCAGTTAGTCCCTGTGCTTCTGGACCTGGGGCATCATAATGAGGAGCACATGACGGAACAAAACTTCTTACCTCATGGTCAGAAAGTGAAAGAGACCAAGATCCTGCCATCTTTTTTAAGGACATTCCCCTAATGACCTGAAACCTGTGTAGGCTCCACCTCTTAAGAGTTCTATCACCTTCCAGTAGCGCCATGGACTAGAGACTAAGCCTTTAACACATGATTCTTTGAGGAACATTCTAGGTCTAAAATATAGCAATGTTGATGAATCTTCCAAGGTTGGGGGTAACTTTAGTTTCTTTTGGTTGTAATGAACCAAACTCATAGGACAATGTTGCAGGAAGATCTCTACTGGTTGATTGAAGGGGAATGAAAGTGATCTTACACTGTAGGAACTGTAGGAAAGTAGACTTCTAGCTACTGGCATTGCCCAAGAAAGTATTTAGGAAGTGATGTAGATGGTGCCCTAAAGGAAGTAGTCCTGGTTCTTTCGAGGCTAAAAAGTCAACACAATTTTTTTTTTTTTTTTTTTTTTTTTTTTTTTGCGGTGCTGGGGATTGAAACTTGGGCCTTGTGCTTGCAAGGCAAGCACTCTACCAACTGAGCTATGTCCCCCGCACAATTCTAAGGATTATAAGAAAGTAATAAGAAACAAAAACAAAATCCTGTGAAAAATGTTCTTGAAATGCTGCAAGAAAATGCATATTGATGTAGACTGCAGTACCATGTTCCTGAGCAAGTTATTCAACTTCACTGAGTCTCAGCGGCTTCATTTGCAAAATATGTACATTTATACTTTATATTTACATTGTAGGATTATGTGAGGATTTCATGAGAGTGGGAGTTGTTGTACTGTATTCACTATAAAAGTAATACGCACTAGCTGATAATCCCATTGTTAATAAAGACCTTGTGTTGTCATTTTATGGAACCATGGTGGCTCATTTTCTCAAATTCTTGATGTCCTAGGAAAGATGCTTCATTTTCTATTCCCCCCATTACCATTCCTTGAGGGAAAAAAAAAATTCTTTTAAAATTAAACCTGTAAAGTTAGCCTAAGGAGATGAAAGTATAAATAAATTTTGAAGAATGTCTTCAAACTTTTTTATCTTACAGCTGTAAGTCATGATGAATTTATTCAAATGTCTGAAAATTTAAATTTTTTCGTAGAGCATATTGTTCCTTAGGTTTGATTTGTTCAACATGATATAAAAGCATTTTTATTTGTCCTAAAAACAAACTTTCAATATTCTATAATTTGTTTTAAAACTTTTAGATTATTTTCGAATTCTATATCCCTTCACACTTTTATAAATTGTAGCCAATTTCTGTTGAAATGGAGAAATTATTAGATGTGATTATGGAAAAGCCATTCTTATGCAAAATTGGGTAGAAAAACATAAGACAAGGGTGTCTAAGGGAAGTGGGAAATTATTTCATCTCCTGAGAATGGTCCCTGTAAAGCATCCAGCATTTTAGGAAGCTGCACCTATTGAAACCTATTGAATGTTTATGTGCTGAGGCACTATTCTGACAGCTTCAAAGATGTAACTCATTGAATTGTCCTAAAAATCTTAAGAAGTGCATTTGTTACTATATCCATATTACACAGAAGGAATCCAAGATAGAGAAAGGTTCAGTGATGTGCCCAAGATTACATGGTAATTTGTGGAGGTGGCAAAACACAGAATACAAATTATAGTGCTATAAAAAGTGAGGTTGGTTTAAGAAGAAAATTAATTATGCCACAACTTAAAAACCGTATGAAAAAAATCATATATATATATATATATATACATATATATATATACACACTCTCTCTGTATATATATTTATATATATATATATACTCTATTTTAAATAGAAACATCTATGGAATTAGACACTATGGTCTTAATTAAAAAACCTGAAGAAACAGTCACAACTGAAATTTAATTGCCCATGGTTACAAAGCAGAAAGATTCAACATGATTATAACTGTGGAGAAGTGTAATTGGCTGCCAAATTACAGGGTGAGGGACTAAAAGTAAACCTGACCAACTCTTATCTCTCTTAGTTCAATGGTTTTCTAACTTGATTTCATCAATATCTAGATGTTAGTAGATGTTGGGAGCCCTGTGTGAACAATGGGCAATATTTGAGTCATTAAGGCAGGGAAGTCACTCTTCTGGGAACTCCTGGGTGAAATTCCCGGGTTCAACAAAGCCCAGATCATGTTGGCACCCTGACCTAGCGTACAGCTCCAAGTTCAAACACAGCTGCTGCAGATGGATATGACCTGCCAAGCATTAACAACCTGTTCATCTCCACTCTCATCCTGTCCCCCTAAAGGAGATCCCTATTGATCTCCTTTGGTCTGTACTGATAAAAATAAAGAAAGCGTGAGCTTTTTTTTTTTTTTTAATTAGATGTCAGACCCCTTTGGTCAGCTCAACCCATCATGCCACTGCTCTGAAAACATGTAATTTTTGCCTTTTTGTTCATGGCCAAACTTGCAGTTTGGGTGAGGGGTAAAGGGGGATTAGAAAAATAAAGATTCACAAACAAGATTTTGAAGATAAAGTTGGGATCGGGTGGAGCTCTGCTCTCTGATGGAGATGCAGATCTAAAGAGTTACGTCAGCAATTTTTATTTATATACATCTCATTATCAGGTTAAAGACTATGCAAGCATAATTCTGTGTATTCAGGAAAGTTACAGAAACTGGGACATCTATGTAGCTTTTCCACAGTTGCAATCCACAGTTGCAAAGTACAATGTTAGGAGCTTTGTGTAGCTCTCAAGAAAGTCCATTGTTAAAAGTTGCTGTAAAGTGGGCAGGCTCAGAAGAAGCAGAGCTGGTGAATCACTGTGGTTGTCTGGCATAAGAATTCCTCTATTCCCAGGAGTTATGTGCCTGAGATCAAGGTCAGAGCTGATAGGACTCTTGCACAGAGCCTCCTCATCCAGGGCATTGCCACAGCAGTTAAGTATCCTGTGTCCTTGCACAGAAACATTCCCAGGCACTGGGCATGCCACAGCCATGAGGCCATCAGAGATCCCCAGTCTCAGTCACTGCTTTCCCATCCTCTGTCACTGCTCTCCATAGTCTTTATTTCTTAATATACTCCTTTCATAGCTTTTATTTCCCAGCCAGCCCATCCCTCCAATGGTTACCTAATCCCTTGCCCATGTGGGATGTGAGTGGGAAGCAGACATACCTTTGCAAGCTCTCCAGTTATCTAAACCAATTTTAAAAAATTATTTTTAGTTTGATGATAATAATAACATATTTGAACAACATACCCAGATCATCTAGATAACCATGCAATGCTGGTAATTTCAGAATTCATGATTGCCATTTTCTTTATGACTTCCACAAGTATGGTATAGTCACAGTTAAATGTCATATACCAATAGAAAATAATAATTTTACAATTAATAATTAATTTACTCCATAAACAATTCAAATGTTATGTTTCATTGGCAAACCAAAACAGTTCAGCAGAAAAAATGGTGAAAGATTCGAGCCAATGCAAGTAACAATAGGGCAGGCTTTCTGGGCTTACACAGCAAATGCAAAAGTAGTTGGTACTTTACTCATCTTAGGAAGCACAGCTCCTCAGTCCTTCTCAAGGAGATAATACAACTTGCGGGGGGACAGATATTGTTCAGTAGTACAGTGCTGGCCTGGCAAATGTGAGCGCCTTGCAAATGTGAGGCCCTGGCTTTGATCCCAGCAACCAACACACACACACACACACACACATACACACACACACACACCCATCTTGCCATTTTCAGAACCACAAGATCCCATACACTAAGAAAATTGCAAATCTCAGTTTGTTTTTTTAATGAGGATAATGGTGGGAATTATCCAAAAGATTGGTTTATACCCCATATTTTTTATTTGACTCTTAAGCTTTCAGAAAAGTATTCATTTATCTCCCTAATTGTGCTTACCCTACACTTAAGCTAATGCTTATGCTGATTTCTGTCCTTAAAAATAAATGGTACCCTCCTAACTTTACCATCGCTTTTACTTCCTTCACTATTGCTGAAGTTGTTGTCTCATTGTATACTCTGATCCATTTCACATTGCTGTTTTCACAATTTATCTTTCTTTCTTAAATTTTATTCACTTAGTCGTAAAAAAAAAAAAATGAAATTATGGTATTCGCAGGTAAATGCATGGAAGTGAAATAGGCCAGACCCAGAAAGTCAAAGGTCAAATGTTTTCTCTGACATGTGGAAGCTAGTCCAAAATAAGGGGGCTTGGGGGGAGAATTGGGGGTAGGGTGGGAGAGATTCCAGCAAAATAGAAGAAAGATCTGTGAAGAAAGCTTAGGGGGAGAGAAGGGAATTAGGGGGAGGGAGAAGGGATGGAATAAGAGAAAAACAGGGGAATTAATCTGACCTAACCTTCCCATGTACATATATGAATATACTGCAGTGAATCTTACCATTGTGTGTATCCAGAAGACACAATTAAAAAAAAAACTGTAAATAAATAGCAGAAAGATCAGTAGAGTAGAAGAAAAGGAACAGGGGGAGGGAGGAAGAGGAGGATAAAGGGAAGAATTGGGGACTGAATTAGAGCAAATTATATTCCATGCATTTGTAATTACATCAAAATGAATTCTAATGTTACATATAACTAAACTGAACCAATAAATAAATGCTTGAAGCAATTTTTTAAAAGGCTTTGAAATGTGGCATTGACTTGGTCTCCTTACAGATAAAGTTCTTTCAGGCATCTATTTTGAACATAGTGAATTTTTATCTATAGTCAAGATTTTCTCGGGCAAGTAATTTTCTTCCACAATCAGTTTATTTAGAATTTCCAAAATATCTTCATTAGTCTTTACATCAGCACTTGTAATAGTGTCACCAATCACCTTCATTAGGTGATGAATAGTGATTTCTGAATAGTTTAAGTCACCCAGAGCTGGTAGTAATTCAACACCACAGTCAAGTTCAGCCTTTATTTCAACATCATGAATAACCCCTTTGCTTTGTCTGTGGTTGTCGTGGTGCTGATTGATACATGCTCTATATCTGATCTTCAGTCCAGGTCACTAGAAGTTTCTCTCTATCTGAAGTAGGCTGTCTTCGAGTTTTTGTGAAGTTTTATTGCCTTCAACAAAGCAAACACAATTGCTCCTGTCACTTTGTTTCTGTTCTTCAAGAGCAAAGCTATGGTGGAATACAGCATCCCTGACTGTCCAACAATAACCCCCACTGATTTCCCGCCTTTGTATACTTAAATAATTTTAACTTCATTTTCAGGTCAATCACCAACATGCCCTCTTACCAGCAACATTAGCAGTGGATTTGTTATGTTTAGGAGCCATGATGGACAAAGCAAGATGAGATGAACTTAAGCACAAGAGCAAACAATGTAGTCAAGAGATGTTGAAATCTGAGGTGTATGAGGCTCTTGAGAGCCATGTCTTATCTGCAGTCCATCGCTGACCAAAGCACTGCTATGTGGCACATGAATGTACTCACATGTGACCAGACTTCATTTTATTGCACTTCATTTCCCCAGCTTCTGAACTGTGGCCTTCCATAAAAACTGAAAGTTCGTGGCAATCCTGCAGGAAGCTAATCTATTGCATCATTTTCCCAGCAGCATTTGCTCACTTTCTATCTCTGGGTTGTGTTTTGGTAATTTGTACACTACTTAACTTTTTAAATATTATTGCCTGTTACAGTTATCTGAGATCTTTGATGTTATTATTGAGAAATGGCAAACTTAATCAGTGAAAGTAGCATGTGTTCTGACTGCTCTGCTGATCAGCTCTATCACTCCCTCTCCTCAGGCCTCTCTATTCCCTAAGACATAATATCAAAATTAAGCCAATTAATAACCCTATAGTGCTCATGTGAAAGGAAGAGTCACAGTCTCTCACTTGAAGCCTAAAGCTAGAAGTGACTAAGCTTAGTGAGGGAGGCATATTGAAAGCTGAGACAGGCTGAAAGCTAGGCCTCTTGGGCCAGAGTAGCTAAGTTGTGAATGCAATAGGAAAGTTACTGAAGGAAATTGAAAGTGATACTCTAGTGAACACACAGGAATGTTAAGGATGTTAATCAGCCTCACAGATGAGAAAGTTTAATTGTCTGGATAGAAGATCAAACCAGACCCAACATTCCTTAAACTGAAGACTGACTAGCAACTCTCTCCAATTCTGTGGAAGCTGAGAAAGGTAAGGAAGCTGCAGAGGAAAGGTTTGAAGCTAGAAGAGGTTGGTTCATGAGAGAGGAGAGTTCTGTCTATAAAAGAAAAGTACAAGGTGAAGCAGCAAGTGCTGATGGAGAAGCCGCAGCAAGTTATGGAGAAGATCTAGTCAAGGCAGTGGATGAAGGTGGCAGCGCTAAACTGCAGGTTTTCAATGTAATCAAAACATCCTTCCGTGGGAAGAAGACGCCATCCAGGACCTTCACAGCTGGGGAGCAGAAGTCAATGCCTGGCTTCAAAGTCTGAAACAACAGGCTGACTCTTGTATTAGGGGTACATGTAGTGGAAAAAATTAGGTTGAAAACAATGCTCATTTACCATTCTGAAAGTCCTAGAACCCTTTAGAATTATACAAAATCCACTGTCTCTGTTCTACCAATGGAATAAAGCCTAGATGACAACACATGGTTTGCTGAGTATTTAAGCCTACTGTGGAGACACACTGCTTGAAAAAAAAAATTTCTTTCAAACTCTTGCTGCATGTTGTCAGTGTATCTGGTCATCCAAGAGCTATGATGGAGATGTAGAAAAAGATTAATGCTTTCATACTTGCAAACAGAAAATCCATTCTGCAGTCCATGGGTCATGGAGTAATTTTGACATTCAAGTTTTATTATTCAAATATCTATTTCATAAGGCTTTATCTGCCAAGATAGTGATTTCTCTGATTGATTGGGAAGAAGTAAATTGACAGCCTTCTGGAAAGGATTCATTTCAGATGTTATTAAGGATATTTGTGATTAATGAAAGGAGGCCAAAATATCAATGTTAGCAGGAGTTTGGAAGAAGTTGATTCCATCCTTCATGGATGATTTTGGGAATTCAAGATTTCAGTGGAGGAAGTAACTGCAGATGGGGTAGAAACAGCAAAAGAACTAGGAATAGAAGTGATGCCTAAAATGAGAGTAAATTTCTGCAATTTATGGATGAACAAAGAAAGGGGTTTCTTGAGATGAAAACTATTCCTGGGAAAGATACTGAGAACACTGTTGAAAAGACAATAAAGTATTTAGAATGTAACCTGAATATAGGTAATAAAGCAATGGTAGGGTTTGAGAAGGTTAACTCTAATTTTGAAAGAAGTTCTATTGTGGGTAAAATGCTGTCCAAGAGTATTACTTGCTACAGAGAAGTGTGTGTTTGTGTGTGTGTAAAGAAGAGTCAAGCTGCGTGGTAAACTTCAATATTGTCTTATTATAAGAAATTGCCAGAATCACCTCAACCTTCAGCAAACACCACTCTGATCAGTGAGCACCCACCAACACTGACAAGAAATCCTGAACCAGAAAAAATATGACTCACTGAAGGCTCCATTGAGTATTAGCATTTTTAACAATGAAGTATTTTAATTATTGTTTTTAAAACACAATGCTGTTGCATTATCAATTGACTATAGTACAGTATAAATGCAACATTTGTATTATTCTGGGAAACAAAAAAAAAATTCTTGTAGCTTGATTTATCATGATATGCACTTTGTTGCAGTGGTCTTGAACCAAATCCTCCTTATGTCCTAAGTTTGCGGTACTGGATTGCACAAAAGTACTCAGATGAAGCAAATACGTTATGTGGGGAGGCTTTAAAACTAAAGATAACAAAATCTACAGTATTTTCTCAGTTTCAACTGCTTGTCTTTGAAGGTAAAGTTGTTGTTGCCTTTTCTTTTAGTGTAGGGAATTTTTTTTTTTTTTTTAAATGTGGAAGTTTTGTCTTCTGCTTTTAAGAAACAGCCCAAAGGTCAAAATGATATATTTTTTTTTTACCACTTTAGTTCCAAACGTCCTTAACTTAAATAATCAATATGCCAGAATAGCATATTTAACCCCTTTGGAAGCAAAGACACATGTAGATGGCTAATAAGGAGAGTGTGAAACTGCAGTGGTGTAAACGTGGATCAAGTTTATGAGTATAGTTTCAGAAATGAAAGGAATGGCCCCTACCTCTCCTAATTTGCTGTCCATACACTTCACAAAGCTTTGAGCTCCTGAATGTTGGCTCATTCCCACCTCAATGCTTCAGAAAACCTAACTTGAAGTGAGAGCTAAGTATGCAAATGGAGCAAGACAATTCTGGGTAAGCTCCATTCTTGTTCACACTTCTTTCACTTTGCCATTCTTATTCCTGTAAACTACTCCATATTCATCCATGATAAGATACTGAACTTTCTGGAATTTTTCCTCAGGTATAAAAGTGACTTGTTATTCCTTGATCATACACCAGTACCTTGAAACCTGCATGGGACAAAATAAATGTTGAAGGGGCTCTGGGTATAGTTCAGTGGTGGGGTGCTTCCCCAATATGCACAAGGCCCTGGATTTGATTCCCAATGCTGCAAAAATAAGCAAATACATGTTGAATATTCTCTTGACTAATGAGTGACTAATAAATGAGTGAAAGGACATATGGAAAACATCATCCAAAAGAATGATTAACACAAAAATGATTGTCAATAAGGATTTGTGTCAACTGTAAAAATATTAAAAAGAACATTGTCTATCAGATCATTTGACAAATGAGCAATGTGGGATAAGAACTGAGCCAAATGACTTTTTAAAGTTCCTTTTATGATTCTTTGATGATAAAGTTCCATCATCATAAAGGATATTTCCTTACTCAGAATGTATTTTGTTTGTTGAATTTCTCTTTTAAAAAATACAGAGCAAAATGTCCATAGCTGAGTGCAGGACAGGGTAAGGAGTAATGAGGTAATATAAGATCTGACACCTTCAAAGAATGAGCTGAGCTCACTCTTGATAACCCTGCCGAAAAGACAGAGTACCTTAAGAGAAAGCAGTTAAGGATGATTGGCAAGCATTCCATTTAAAGACAGATCATATCTTATGTTCTGCAAACACCATCACATTTAGAATGATGGTGACAGAGTCTTTATCAAGATCAAACACGGGAGATGGAGTAAATACAATCATAGCTGAGAGATATCATGTGTTCCTCCTTTGGATTGTTAAATTATTCTATACGAGAGAAAAAGTAACCCAGATCTGGCAGAAGGACAGAGAAGGATGGGTGATGACAGCCTCAGTGTTTGCCTGTTCAGCAGCGTTGACTACAGAACATCCTTCTAGCTGAAGAGGAGGATGTTGTCTCCTCAGGATGCATCTTTTGCATACTTGTACAGTGTGTGTTTCTTCTGTCTGTTTAATAGCCTACTCATTGACAACGTTTTCCAAAACTTCAAGTTTTGCTTATATACCCTCCCTTTTTTCCATCAGCTCTCAAAAGTTTACAAGGCACAAGATGGTTTCATTTAGAACTCTAAATACTTCTCATATGTGTTTCACAGTCACTGCTAACCTTTTTACTGTTGAGCATGCTCACCAAATCTTCTAAGAGAGCATGGCAGAGACTTAGAAAGAACTGGATCTATGTCAATGAAGCCGAAGCAATCACAATTAAGCTCCTTCTATTTTACTTCCATCCTGTCCCTAGGGTTTCAACATACACCTGTGTGGGTTGATTTCTGTTCAAAGATTTCTTGTATAAGAGGTTAGGTTGGGGCTGGGGTTGTGGCTCAGTGGTAGAGCACTTGCCTAGCACGTGTGAGGCACTGGGTTCCATCCTCAGTACCATATATAAATTAATGAATTAAATAAAAGTCCATAGACAACTAATAAAATATTTTTTGAAAAAGAGAGATAAGTGGGAGCTGAAAGCTAAGCAAGCTCCATTTCCAAAGTTATGTGTCCTAATATAGGGCTGCATTCACTCAGGGATACCTGTCTTTGCTGTATTCTCATGAAGGTGCTTTGTGCACTCACAGCGGTTTTGCCTATTTCTAACAGGGCAAGGATAAAAAAAAAAAAAAAAAAAAAAAAGAAAAGAAAAATTTAAAAAAAGAAAAAAAATTTACCTAATGTTCAGCAGTGCTCTATCTCATATAAGAAGAAAGGTCCCTGTGAAAACTGCTAATGATTACCAAATCTCCTTTCGTCTTAAGAAAACTTGGTATTGTTCACGATGGCAATGTAAAGATATCCCTCCTCTCCCTCCTGCAAAGTACAGTTAGGATTGCACGTGCTTCACAATTCGGTCATGAGATATAATGGAGGCTTTTCAGGAAAACTTTGCCCTTCCTGGGTACCAGTCCTTCCTACTTTTGTTCCTTTCCCTCTTTGTTTGCAAAGCAAGTAGCATGCTGCGATGCCTCAGTCATTTTGTGATTATATGAAAACATGATAAAAGTCCTCCCACTAACAGGCACACCAGGAAGACAAAAGGATCCAGGACACTAACAGCATCATGACGAAGATATTGCACAAATATGACCTTCTCACCTCCAGAGTGCTTGTTATGTGCAAATATGTTTGTTAAACCACTGTGAACCAGTTAATGACATGTTAGTCTTGCCCTTAACTTGGAAAAGGTGTATGAGAAAGCTTTTGCTAGATTTTATGTCCAAAATACTTATTGAATATTATATTTATCCTGCTTTTAAAATTTCATCATTAATACCAAGGAGAACCTAGATTATTGGTTATACTTCATAAATAAGTAATATACATATGTTTTAGTTAAATAGTACAAATATATTGCTAAAGACTAATTATGGCATTTCCCAAAGCTTTGGTAAGTTTCCAAGGAAAGGGGAATAGCAGTTAAAATTTAGCTGAGTGCTGCTGTTTTCTCTGTTTAATATGCTCAGGGTATCAAAATTTTTTAATAGATCCTGGCACCGAGTCAGTAAATATTAAATAATGATTGTGCTAGAAATATATCCATGGTTTTAAATAATTTCCAAATGAACAATTTATGCCATAGATAAAAACAGACTGCACAAATAATAGAAACTGATGTTACATCTCCTCAAATAGGACACCTTCTATTTTAGAGGCCAAAGTTTCTTACTCTGAAGATTGGAAAGTTTTGCTATAAATTTATGTGTAGTAAGGTTAACTATAAATCTACAAAGAATACTTATTTTCATGAAATAAAACTTTTTGTATACATGATTTTGAAAGGAGATTGCTAAACAAGAGGGATAGATGGAAGATGTTTGCACACTGAAGACTGGTACTACATTTATATAGTACCTGTAGCAAACCTGCTTAGGGCCAGGTCTCCTCCTCAACCTACCTCCAGGGGGCAGTGTTTTCCATTCCACAGAAACTTTATCCCTGAACTCTGCCATTTCCCAAGCACTTAAACTTCTCTTGTCTATTGTTTTCTAAATATGATGCCAATGGAGAAGGAAAGGTAAGTGAAGCCCAGTACTTTTCATGGTCTTGTGGTAAAAATACATCTATTTTTATGCAAAGCAAGGAAAATCTAGTATCTAAGGTAGGTAAAATTATTCCTCAGTTGAAACATTTGAATACAAACTACTGGAAATAAAAAGAGAAACAGAAAAACAGGCTGCTAGTAGAATAATTGAGATATGTTTTTCAGTCTTTGATAAAAACGAGTAAGTGGAATAACCCAAGAGATCATAGAAATCTGAATAATAGATTATTTGGATAGCTCTGAGAGAGAAAATTTTGTACTGCATAAAGAATATACTTTTTAAAATGCTTATAAAAAATTTCAAACATGACCCTGCATTAAGCTACAAAAAAATGTCAAGTAATTCCCCAAAGTGGAAGGGAAAAGTACATTCTCTGATGTCAGGGCAATTAATCTACATATAAAGTTATAAAAACCAAAATGCAACCAAAATGTTAAGAGAAATGTCTTACTGTAATATTTCACTTGTTAACCAATCTCTCCTCAACTCCCCTCTCTTTCTTCTCTCCAGCCTCTGGTAACCACTATTCTTTCAACTTCTATAAGATTAACTTAATCCTCATGTGGGTGAGATAATGTAATATTTGTCTTTCTCTGCCTGGCTTACTTCCAACTAATGTAATGTCCTCTAGGCTCATCTATGTGTCTTGAATGACAGGATTTCATTTTTTATGACTGAATTATATTTCATTGTATGTATAGATAGATAGATAGATATCTCCTATTTTCTTTATCCATTCGTCCACCAATGGTCACTCAGATTGATAGAAAGAGTAAGTTCTGGTACTCTATTGCTTAGAAGTAGGATGAACATCAATGCTGGATGTATTTCCAATAGCTAGAAGAGAGGGTTTTGAATGTGTTTACAATTTTAAAAAGATAAATATTTATGGTGAAATATACCAATTATTGTGATTTGATCATTACACAATGTATACATGTTACAAAATATTACATTGTACTACATAAATGTGAAAAATTAATGCATCAATAAAATGTTTAAAAATATCTTCTTAAAGTAATACAAGGACTAAAAAAAGAATATAATGCCTTCATTTCTGAATATTAAGAACATAATTATGAAAAGAATATTGAACATTGAAACACTGTGAGCTGTCATTAACATTCTACTAATGATAAAAAGTAAAGTCTTTGAAACTTCCATAAATGAATAAAAGGAAATAAAGATAAACATGTAATTTATAAGTTAACATAAGATGGCAGAATTTTATATTATAATTTTTCCTTTTGTTTAAAGAAAATTTGGAATACTTTTACCCAGCTTTGATTACTGGCAAACAAGTAAGACAAAGACTCTTGCCCTGGACCCATGAATACTTACTCTATGTTCTTATGTTATAATAGGCCTTCCTTTAAGTTAATGAGAAAACATAATTAATCAAAATCTGCAAAAAAAAATCAATAATTCAAAAATTTTACCTGTAAGGCTAGATTTAGCAATAGGCTTCTTGATAAAACAAGAGGCGAACTTGTACCTTTTTTTTTTTTTTTGTATTAAAGATTGATTGAGCGCATGCACGTTAAGCATATGCTCTACCACTAAGCTGTAACCCCAGCCCCAAGGAAAACTGTGTGCGTGTGTGTGCGCGCATGCCCCATGCGCCTTCATGTTATATAAGTGATGGTGCTATGTCCTCAAAATATTTTTATTCACTAACTTTTTTACATTTTAAAAATAACTACTGTGCATGGTTTTCCTTTTGCAAACGAATTAATAAGATGTTATTTTGAGCTGGGGTGATAGCTCAATTGGTAGAGTGCTTGCCTTGCATGCATAAGGCCCTGGGTTCAATCTCCAACACCACAAAATAATAATAATAATAATAATAATAATAATAATAATAATAATAATAATATAATATGATATTTCAAAATTTAGTTTTAAAAAATTTAAAATTTTAACAGGCAAAAATCTTGTACATATTTTCAGGGCAACCTGTGATGTTTCTGTATATGTATTTGTTGTACATTCAAATCAGAATAAACCTGTTTTCTCAACACATTTCTTTATGATGAAAGCATTCAAAATCCTTCCTTCTAGCTTTTTTCAAAGTTAGAAATATATTATTGTTATCTGTTGTCACTATGCAATAGAACACCACAACTTCTTTCTCCTAACTGTAACTTAGTACCATGTATATGACAATATTTTTAATGAAAATTGACATTACTCAATAATACCCTATGTATAATATGGAACTCACTTAGATCTCATCATAGAGTAAACCTAAAGAAGTAAAAGAAAATATCCAAGTGGAAAAATTGAAATCACAAATTAGAATAAAAAGGAAAATTCTTGATATAGTGGTTTTGAGGGAAGGAAGAAGATAAAACTAGGAAGATAGGAACTGGTGTTACAGAAATATATTTTGAATATCAATGAATATAAAAGTTCAAAAGAGAAAAATATGTGATCTTATAACTATATGCTAAAAGTCATAGATAATAACAATATCTCCATCTGACTTTTAAAAAGTAGAAATAAGATATTTTCTTAAAAGATTTTAAAAGATGTCACACAATGTTTAAAGGGGACACTGGGGGCATGTCTATTAAAGTTAGGAATACAAAATGTATTTCCCTAACTTTCAATATTATTTAACATTGTTCTTGAGGAACTATTCAAAGCATTGAAATTCATATCTTGCCTCAGAACACTGTGCTTCCCTCCAAATTCTGTCATTATTCTCAGTGATGTCAATAGTCTTCTCATCTACAGGGACGCTTCTCTTCTCTCCGCCAGACCTTTATATCACCAGAAACTGAAGCACTTCCAAAGATCTCAGTCTCCATTACCATTCTCTTCAAACAATTCCTTTGAGTCCTACCACCCTCCCGTTCAAGGGCACTCCTTGCAACAATAAAGACATTGACCAAGTTGTTTTGTGAAACAATAATACACTGAACTGATGGACTTAAAATTATTATATTGTTCTAAACGGTAGTTTTGCTGTTCCTGTGTTCATCACTTCTTATGCCCATCAACAAATCACTTTTGAACTACTGATTTATTTCAATTCAGCAGAAACACTGAGGCTTGCAAACTTAATAAATGTGAACTTTAATATGTATAGCCCATGAAAATAATTTTACTAGGCATAACACTCTCTTAATTTAATGTAAGCTGTGTCAAGTGATCAACACAGTCCTTCAGTACATGCATAAAGCTTGAGAACATTAATTTCTATTAAGAACATAATGAGATTTCTATGAAAATCATAATCAATCTTAGAATTCCAACTTGTAATATGTATGCTAACAAATTAATTCCATTTATTTTTCTTCTGACACAGAAATATATTTTACAGTACATCATTTCCTTAACATATGTAAGTAAATTACATGTGCATATTGTACAAACAGAAAGACAGAGAGAGAGCTAAGTTTTTAACAATGTTCCCCAAATGATACAAGTATTTCTGAGTAATAGGATTTTGACTTTTTATTCCTACTTCCATATTGTAAACATTAAGAAGCCATACTATAGCAGCAATAGGTAATTGAGACTTTCCATATCATTTAAATTTTTAAAATTAACATATCTTAAGGATTCTGGAATATACTTCCTGCTCATGTATTTTACTCAGAGTCCTCAAATTTATCTGCTGAGATTGATCTTTTTTGTTAGAATCTAATTCTTTATACATCTAGGCAAAAATAATATGTCAAACTCACTTTCTGGTAGTGTAAATTAGTTTGTAGAGCTTTTCAGTAATGGTATTTTGCAAGTTTTAATTAAAAGGACCATAGGAGAGAGTGGTGTAAGCAGGAAGGACTTGCTGGGATGGTCCAGATGTGAAGATGAATAACACCATGCCAGCCTGGCCTGGGAAGAGGGATGAAAAGAATCTGTGTGGTGAGAGAAGAAAGAGCCCAAGTTAAACTGCTCCTGCGATGGCCCCTTCCTTCCCTGCTCAGCTTGGAGATTTCTGCATTTTTCATTATGATCCCAAAATATAATTAGGAGATTTTCTTCCTTCTCCCACCCATCAAGATGTCCAAAGTGTCTCTCATTCATTTATTTAACAAGTGTTTGTTAAACATTTGCTCTGTTCAATGCACTGAGCTTAGCGATAAGGATATATTGGTAAACAAGATAAGACAACTGAAAAGCCTGAGGTATATATCCCAGACTTTGGTTTTAGATCACTAAATGCAGTGGGTTGTTGATACTATTCAAGTAATAATTGAGGAAGCCTGGGTGAAGTATTAAAGCACAGCTGAGACAATCAAGTTCAATAACATGATCAAGACCACTTCCAGGTATGGCACTCCAAATCTTGCTGTTTAGAGTTGGTCCCCTGGGGCAATGCAGATCCTCAGCACTTGACTGGAGCAACTTTCAGCAGAATATTATCCCTCACTGGTCCTTCCCTGGGGCTACAGATTCTTGCATTTTTTTATGACCACTGCCCTGTCTATGGAACCACTGCTCTTGATCCCCGCCCAGGAAGTATTCCTTTCAGCACCCTCTTGAGCTCCCCTAAATCTCCATCACTCTCCCCTGGTCCCTTGCCTGATTCCGTCTTCCTTAAATTCTTACCAATCAAAGCTGTATTCAGATCTTTTTCTTTTACAATAAATACCAGCATTGGATACCAACTCTGGGTCCCCTTCTTCCTCCCAGGAGAAGTCTGTTTCCATCCTTAACTTGATTTCTATGCTTTTCTTGGGTTCAATCTTCACATCCAGGGAAAAGAAACTCAACCTTGATTGATTCCCATCACCATCAGTACCACTTACAGTATCAAAGTAATTAAATTATTCAGAAAATAGAATCTGAGGTATTAGGAAAAATGGTTCGAAATAAAAGCAGTGGCCATCACTCTGGCCATAGAGAATTACCTCTTCCACAAAGTTACCCAGAGAAAATTTCTTTATCTGTAAAGAGATCCACAGATAACTGTGAAATTCTAAAACAGCCAAGGTTATATCCCCTATGCACTGGCTATAAGAAGAAAGTAAAGAAAAGGAGAACATAGAGCCTGGCAAAAGACAAACTGGGATTGAGAGATTTGTTGCTTTGGGCAAACTCAGAAATATGTAATAATTTTTGACATTTCTGGCTCACTAACATTACAAAAGTACCCATATTATTTGACCCAGTTTCTTTCTTCTCTCTACCACTAGTACTGCTAGGAGTGAGTCCTACTTACTTATGAAAAGACATCATATGATATCAAGTATATTTTGAAATTTTTAAAGTCACAGATGATATTCAAAGTAGGGGAACATTTATAATTATTCGGCAATTGGTTCACTTGTTTGGTTCCTAATCTTTCTTTTGCAATCGTACCTCTTTTTAAAGTCTACCAAAAGTTTTAATTAAAATAGAGGAAAAAAAATAAGATTTAAAAATATACACATACACTTTGGTTTACTAAGATATCTAGGTATTGTAATAAAGGGGGCTAAGATATTTGAAGCACAACTTAAAAATATACAAATATGAAAATAGCAACACACAGAGACACTTCAAGAAAGCTTAGGAAAACTTAATTAATCAAGAATCTCAAACTTCAGATGATTATATAACCAAATCATTACAAACCATCACTATCAGTCTGAGTCCAGGCTTTCAATGTAAAAGAAATATAATGTCTTTAAAAAAAACTGCAAACTTCTAAATTAAACAAAGAATAGAGTTGAATGAAGAGGAATAAATACTATTTATCTTTTAAAGTTAAGAAACAGGATCACAGAAGCCAAGTTGTTTATCTGGCCTGTTCCCTAACAGCAACAGGATCTTGACATGCCTTTATTAATCCCTCTCCCTGATTCTAGAATATTCCTCCAGCCTCATCCCTGTTTCAGACCCAATCACTTCCACTTTCTTTATTTGCATCACAAACTCTTTGTCTTTATCAAGTTCAGTTCCAGCACAGCCTCCTAAACAATCTTCCACTGTTCCCCAGCCCTTGAATCCTGCAACACTGAGGACTGAATAAAGTGACCTTCTATTAACTCATTTCCTGTTGCTTAAACCTTATTGCTTTATACTACTTTGGTGCCTTCAGGTGAGAGTCAATGTATGTCTAAACCACCTTTTTCATTGAGTACTGTGCCCGACATTTACTAGGCTCTCAAAAATATTTTTCTATTGAACTGAATGCATTTAAATTCTTCCTGGTTAGTTTAACAATCCCTGAAGCTTTATTAATTGAGAAAAGAGAGAAAGAAGATGGAACATATGCAATGAAATGAACCATATGGTCTTAAGACAATAATTACAAATAATTCAAGAATGATTAAGACTATGGTTCTAGTGTAAATGATCAGCCACTTCACTTTCTAAGATACACTGAGATTTGGTTGGAATCCCCAAGGGGATCTTTCTGTCCTAGGTCTGGTCCAGATCTGCTAGTGCTATTTTTACCCCCTTTTTTCCTAAACCACCCACTAACCTTGTTCTATTCCCAAACTGGTTCATGTCAGGCTAATTACTTCTTTTTATAAGAGCAAAAGAACTTCTATACAGATCTCAGGGAAATGATCCAAGCTAACGTTAATACAGAAACTCTTGCAACTATATTTCTGTAACTCTAATACAGATTTGTAGTTTGCAAAATTTTCATAGGTGCAGTTTTTTCCAATTCCACCTATTTCAAATATTCCTGAAAAGCTACCAGAGAATACTCAGTTTCTTTATCTAACTAAAGAGCTTTCTGATATTTAGAAGAAAATAACTTTTAAGCTAAATAAATTTCTTTTCCCAGTACTAGAAGGAAAAAAAATAAGTTGTTACATAGCATCACAACATCCAAATGCTTCTTGCTTATTAATGTTCCATATACTTTTTTTTTTTTTTTTTTTGCGGTGCTGGGGAATTGAACTCCGGGCCTTTTGCTTGCAAGGCAAGCACTCTACCAACTGAGCTATCTCCCCAGCCCTGTTCCATATACTTTTATGTATTAACCATTCATGCACAGAAATTTACAATATTCACATAGTGTAAAATCCTCACTTAAAATGAATCATACAGCTTCTTATCACAGGAGCATTAGACGGGCTAGCACAATTTGGCACCAAATCTGGGGGACCCTTAAGTCTCACACTAATAAGCTTGGGTGTGCTTGTGTTGATTCTATTCTACATCTACAAACGCCTCAAAGCCAGTCAACAGGCTTATAATGTGATCATAAAACAGGCCATGGCTGCCCTTGTAGCAGGACAATCTCCCAGTATATGGCTTAGTATGCTTAGTAACCACGGGAAAACACTGTACCAACCTAAGACAGAAGGGCCAACCCTGCTTTGGTATCCTTTGATGACGGGTAAGGACAGGATGTTGATTCCCGGGACCTAAGACAGGCACGATCCCTGCCAGCTTCCTTTTCATTTCATATAAGGAAGGGGGAATTGTTGGGGGCTATGCCATGCGGACTTGCCAAGATGGCGCCTGGCGGCCAGCCAGACGTTGTTTTGATCACATCAGCAGTGAGGAGGTTGATTAACATAAGCACACCCAGGTGATTTATCATTGGCCGTATTCAATTAAGTCCACGCACACAACGTGTACACAAGTGTTCCCAAGTGCTCCTGATTGTGCTTGCTCGTTTTAACCTTTGCCATGATTGGGCAGCTAGCTCCTCGCCTAATCTTTGCATAATTGGCGTCAGCCCTACCCTTCACCTCCTGGAATGGATATAAGCCGGCTCTCCTCCAGCACCAGGGTTCGGAGTTCAAGTTCCAGGTTCGAGGTTGGAGGTTCCAGGTTTGAGAGCCAGGGTTCCTGGGTTTCCTGATTCAACAATAAACCGTTCCGAATTCAAGAGCCTCACTACTCGTTTGTCCCCCGCACCAAATCGACGCTGCTGGACAGTATCAGCTTCTATCTATTTAGATTTCTATTTCTATCTATTGAAAGTTTAT
This sequence comes from Sciurus carolinensis, assembly GCF_902686445.1. NCBI lineage: Eukaryota > Metazoa > Chordata > Mammalia > Rodentia > Sciuridae > Sciurus > Sciurus carolinensis. Next base: position 104,466,908 of record NC_062222.1, on the reverse strand, counting down.
TCAATATTGGATTATATTGTAATATAAGATTGAATAAATTGTAGGTCATCCCTAAAATAGGGACCAATACACATCATGATTGTGACTTCTCCAAGTTTTTTCAAAACACAAAGTCTTAAAAACCTGATTTTTTTTACATAGATAGTAGTAGTAGCACTTAAAATAGCAATTACTGTCCACTTCCTTCACAACTATTCATTTTGATATTCACAAGTTATTGCTTTTGACGCACTTAAGGTAACAGTATATTCATGCTGTTACATTCTAAAAGGCAAAGGGAAATCAAAAGGTATATGCACAAGAATATCCCAAAACAAGCGATAAAAAAATAATCTATAAGCAACTACAGGAAAAGGAAATTTAGGTTTTTAGAGGTGCAGATTTTTTTTAATTCGCAACTGGGATAGAAAATATAAATCTTTGTGAATATGGAATAAAAAGCTACCAGCCAAGTTTTTGTTTGTCATTTTGAATGAACTCAGAATCATGCATGCAGCAAAAATAAATCCAATGGATTAAGTTCTCAAGCAAAGTCATATTTAAGACAAAGTATATTAAGAAAATACAAAATTCATAAAATAGTTTTTAAATAAAATTAGATTCAGAACTTTTACTATTATAAACATAATAGTTGTTTATTATAGAAAATCTGAAGATCAAAAAAGTCATTAATAAAATGATTATTCTATGTCTCAAAGAAAATTACATTTGGTTTTCATTTAAATTTTTTCTCTTTGCACATTTTAATATCTGAGATAATACTAGAAATTCTTAATATATGTGGTTTTTATCATTTAATATTATTACTTAAGTATTTTGCATGTCACTGATTTATTTGCAAGGAATTGAAACCCAATTAAAAGTGGCTTAAAGAAGTAAAGGTAAATTCTGGCCTACATGAATAAAAAGGTTACGGAAAAGGCCAGGAGTAAGCTTGTTTGGACTCATATGCTCAAGTGAATTCATTGAAAATCCATCTTTACCCACCTCTTAGCAGTGCTTGTCTCTGTGATGGCTTTATTCTCAAAGTCAGTAGTTCCTACAAGAGACAAAAAATTCCAAGGATCTCCGAGTTTACTTTGGAGCTTAGAAACTCCCATGAAAAGTTCCTGCCTCTTCAGCAATGCTCCCAGAGAGAGGTTACACTGGGGTCCTTTGCTATACTCAAGGGGAATATAGCATTTAATACTCAGACCTAAATTACCTGGAATATTTAGGAGTCGCTGGCATAAAGGTGAACCTAAAGTTCATGGAGCTGGATGAGATTTTACTTAGTGAGCAAGTACTGACACAGAAGAATCCAGGAATGAGTCACATAAGTAGATATTGGGTACAGAACGATAATCCTGGGCTATCTTTTGTGTGAATCCCACAATCTGTAAATTGTCAGAAAGGCCACAAGCCAAAAAGACCATGTATTCTAACGTATCTAGAGGTTAGGATCAAGATAACATTTTTAGGAGAAAGTATTTCATTGTGTTTGTTAACACATCATTAGAAAATCAGTACTACAGAATTCAATTAAAATAGTACTAAATATATTAAACAAAATACTGCATTTGAATGTAAAGAAAGAATCCATTGCTCTGTGCCTAATGACTGTAAAATCCTTTCTGGTCAAAACAATGGAACTGGACAGCCTGCTCATCTTCAAAGTCAGGTTCAATAATATATGGGAAGCTATGATATAAGACAAACTGTCATCCAATATTAACGTGTACGTTTGTACTTGAGGTAAAGCTGCCGCTTCTGAGGACATTCAATGTCTTTTGAAAATTTTATGAACAAGATCAAACTGCACAAGACCAGAATTTTAAAAGTAACTTGAGCCTTAAAACAATATACAAAGAACTTGGCATGACATAAAATATGAATAACCTTACTACTATGTTCAGAGCATGTTATTAATGAATAATTTGTAATATTTCCTTTGGAATTTTTAAATAATGTAAAGCAACCTATATTAAAGTATATCTAAATATCCTGATTATTAGTTTTAGAACATCGCTTGGTAGATAATCTATAAAATTGCTGGAGGAATTTTTAAATTATGCAAAGAACTCATGTTTTTTTTAATTAGGTTTTTTAATTAAATAATAGTTATATAAGTATCCAAAGTCTTTGCCTATAGGATTACATATTTCCAATTTGTAAGATAACATCAAAATTTCAGTGTGATAAGAACATATTCTGAATAATTCAAAGCAAACTAGTTAATAATAGTCTTCATCTTCCCAAAAATGTATTGGAAGATCACTTTCACATTTAATTTATATACATTTACTTTGCAAGACTTTTTAAGAAATAATATCATCTTACAATTATTTTAAATCAATCTGCAGTATTAGAAAGCATATCAACTGTGTCAAATTGTAATATACAAAAGGATCAACTCTTTTCCTTGCTTTAAAAATGTACTTTTTTCAGTCTCATTTGAAAAGAAATCTATTACAATAAGTTTTGGGTAGAGCACTGAGATTCCACACTTTCAATAAGCAAACCTAAGTGATTCTGCTGGTGCAATCTATAAGCCACAGTTCAAAATACTTTAATCTCATAATTTTAGAAAGGAAGAGTACTTTGCTTTTCTTACCAAAAGCAAAATCTAGGAAAAAGAGAAGGATGAACTAGACAGACAAAAATTTAAAACTAAAGTATGTCAGAAAACACTGACCAAACTTAAAAAGCAAATGACAAAGTGACAAAATCCAAAGCCAAGCTTAACTCCATTTTAGAATGTTTAAAAATCAATGAGAGAAATAAGCAACTTAATAGAAAAGACAGACCAAGCACCTGAGAAAAATTCACTCACATTTCATACATCTGGTATAGAAGTGTATTTAATTCAGTAATCATATAAATACAAATTAACACAGTATTAGAAAATATAGAAAATAAGCTAATTTTCTTTATAGTTAGGTGTAAATCTTATTAAACTTCATAGGAGTGTAGGAAAACAAACTCCATTATATCTGGTAGTGGGAGGTTATTATCAATCTATTGGAGACAACGTTGGAAATATTGTAGAATGTTAAAGCATGTATTAAACCTGCTGGTTTAAGTTCTAGAAGTTTAGCAGGCCATTCAATCATTTGATAAATTTATTGATTACAGGTCATTCAGTCAGTCATTGGTCAATCATAACATTTATCCTATCTACAAATTCTTATGAGGGAAAGACAAAATGAATGAGTTTTGCCCAAGTTATTGAACTAGGGAGCATCTGGCCTAAAGGTAACCAATTCATAGGCCAGTCAATGTTCATTGAATTAGTTTGATGGGAAAGCTCTGCCCAAATAGACTAGAATTATTATTTGGTCTTATAAGTTCATACATCTAAAAAATTCTATGAAATAAAGAAGAAATTTTAAGCAATTAATCCTGAAATTTATAGCTTCTGAGAGAAATACAAGAAAACATGAGATTTAGATAGTCAAGAAGGGTATAGAGTTGAGGTCACAAAGGGTCATAGAATGCTGAAGTTTGGAGGAAGCAATCAACATAAAGAAGAGGAAAGAGCACATAAGTCAACACCCCAGAGTACTACTGTCAAGATCCTGACAATGCATGAACTTCTGTTGCGGAGACTATTAGTGCTGCCTTGGATCAAGCTCCATTTGTATGATGGCCAGCTGCATGATGGTTTCCATTCTTGGACTCTTATTTGATTTTGGCCTCTCTAATCGCCCTAAATGTTTCCTTGCCATATAAATCTTTCATTATTAAGACAACTTGAGTGAATCCATGTTTCAACTAAAAGATCCTAACTAGAACATCAGCAGAATTCGATGCGATTCATCAACATCAATGAATAAGCTAACATATTACCCTTGGAATTATAACTTTGGAATGATCATCAAGTTTACTTGGCTCGGATGGTCATTTTTACATAGGAATAGGTAACAGCAAGGTCATTATATGCTGTTATATTTCAAACAACCAGATAAATAATTTTATTCTACATTTATTAGCAATAATCTGGATATATAGGTTGTGTGTCTTTGATGAGGAGAAACAATTTCTTTCTCTTTTAAGCCCTCAAATACATTAGTACTGTGTAATTTATAGAATATGTACCCGGACTTAGTGTGATTTTTTTCTTATTCTCTCCTGTTCTATCTCCTCTGGAATGAGCAACATACAAATTTTGAAATTGGGATATAAGATTTGAATATTTATCTTTTTGATTAATGATATCATTATTTTGAAATAACAACCATATTTCATAAAAGTTTTTCGAATGACATAATCATTAAGTAACTTGTTTCTATTGCATCAATGGCCCTCCAGTTGCTAACTTTCCAAAATTTTTACAGGATACACATATTTTATTAAGCAAGTTTCAAATATTTATTTAGTATGTTTTTATGCTTTATATATTCAAATTGCCTATTGGCCATTTATACCACAATATGCAGTTTTCATGTCCTGATACTTTATATTAATTTTGTCAATTCCACAGTTTATGACTTTGGAAAAGATGAAACCTGTATAAATATAAATATACACACGTACATATATGCACATTCTTTGTTTCCTTAGTATTCTAAAAAATCAAACACACATCTATAAATTAAACCAGAACAGAGTTAAAAGTGCTCATTTTAAGGAAGTATTTACCTGAGAAAAACAAGGAAACAGAAAATTAATCATGTATAAGCCAGGATGCTCTCTTCATAACAAGCAGATAAGTATTTCAGTGTCTTCCTTGTAAGTATCACTTTAGAAACATTTATCATGTATGTTTCTCAAGCATTCCAGACTGAAATGCTTGGTGTAGTTTTGTTTGATTTAAAAATCACTTCTAATTGAGGGTGACTGTTGACATATGTGGGGTGAGGTGATCCAGATCATCTTCCTCTGAAAGTAAACATGGTTTTGTCAGGTTCCACTGCTAATTCATGCAAACACACTCTTCGTAAAAATTATGAGAAATACTTTACAAAAACTTACCTGTTGCCACTTTGTGCTTGTTATCATCTATAAACAGTATTTTAAATCCCTACTCCAAAATGTCTTCCTTTCTATGAAGATTACAAAATCATGGTTTTTATCAAGAAAACAAAATTCCATTAACAAGACAGCTAGACTATAAAACATGATAAAACTGAAAACTATCCCTTTTATGGAATTTGAGTAGAATGTGTGCATAAAATAGCAGCTTTTGGTCACATTGAAGAGTTTAATATCAATTGCCTTATTCCCTAAAATTTGTATGCTAAGTCTCTCAGTTTATCTTAAAACAGAATAAAGCATGGAACAGAGACTACTTTAAGATTTTTAGTTATTAGTTTCACATGTATGCTGAGATTAGGATTCACTGCCATCTCTGTTTCATCTAAGACTAAAACTTTTATGAGTATGTGGACTATTATAAGTATACTTAATAGCACTATCCAGTATCAATAGCTTCCTGAAGACAGGAGAATCTTCCTGATAGAAGCATCATTGATATTGACCCCAAATTGGGAGAGAGGCATCATTTTGCATCATTCCCAATGAAATATCAGATTTGACCAAGTCAAATCCAACATTTTTTATAGCCACAAAGGAGACCCTGGCACCATGGAAATGAAGCTCATCAATTAAAGAAGCAGCTTTTTGTGTAAGTACTCTTCATAATTCAGACAGAGATCTTGCCAACAGGGTCAGCAGGACACAGGAAATGCATTCTCTAAAAGGTGTACGGATCGATACAGACACTTCAGTTCTCATTCAGGCCTCAGAATATTCCACCAACATCCAATTTGCAAACTCAGGGATATATGCAGAGCTTCTGCAACAGTGTGTTATTCACAAGGCACCAAAGAGAGTATGTGATTCAGAAGGCACCAACACAGTCTGAAAAACTGGGGAATGCCATTATTTGCAGATCATTTTTAGAGGAAGGAAGATGTCTTGGAATATTATGGAATTTAAAATAATGTTTATAGGCACAGTGGTTGAGCATGTGCCTAGCATGTAAGAAGTCCTGGGTTTGATCCCCGGCACAACACACAGAATAGAGAAGAACAGAATGGAATGGATTGGAATGGAATAGAATAGAATAGAATAGAATAGAATAGAATAGAATAGAATAGAATAGTTTATTCACAGTATTTTTTATTGCTGTGGACCTTGATGTTATTCAATTCCACTCAATAAATAATTATTTAACAGTGAAGAAAAAACAGAACTGGACAATAGTTAAAGTAGTAAAAGTAGATTTTACTCAGGTATTAGTGCAACATAGGATAAGAAACCTCAGCAAAGAACTGACCTCAATTCCTAATACAAGAAACAAGTGGGAATTTATATTCAAGAATCAAGGCAGGGAGGGACAGTGGATAGAAAATTTTGGAAAGGAAACATAGGATAAGGAAGAATTTTGCTAAACTGACTGAACTGGATTCTTACTGAAAGCAACATAGTGGGACCAGATGTCACCAACAGGTTGGAGGAGGATGAGAAATCTGGTCAGATATCATGTGTATTTAAATATGGAGGGTAGAAGTTTGGTCAACTGAATTAGCAGGATTCTTGCTAAACCTGGGCAAAGGTGGGAGTCTTTTTGAAAAGGTAAATCAGACAGTCTCACTAAAGTTTGGTTAAGGAAGAAGACTTTGCCTATACAATCCAAATACAATGTAATAAAATAGTTTTTGTGATGAGAAGTAAGAAGAAAACAAGACTCTGCCTTCAAGAATCTTACTCAAACTGGGAAGATATGACACTTAACCAAATATAAACATTAATTCTTAAGACAGCTATTAAAATCATGGCACCATGATTGGTTCCAAATCACAAAAGCCTTAAAATTTATCAGGAGGAATGGTGTACTTCAACCTGACCTTTCAAGGATTCCTTCCCAGAACATTTGGGGAGTCTCTAATGAAAACGGTCCCTTTCCTGGTTGTGTTGGTTCATGCCACCAGAGGTCTCCAGCATCAACTGGTGGCTTCATCAGCATTTAACTGATGGCTTCCAACTGTTCTGAGGGCACAAGATCTTCCTTCACCCACTATTATTGTCACCACTCACTTGTGAGGGATACTAAATGTCACTGTACTCCAAATCTGAAAAAGTCTATTATGACCTCACAGCAGAGCCCAGTCTAACATTTTATGAAACTTTAAGGAAGGTTTTATACTAGATGTAAATATTCTGAAGCCCACACATTCAGTACTCTAAAGCCTTAGCCCAAAGACTGACTGCATGCAGTAGAAACCAGTGTAATTCCAACCCAGGCACAGCTACCAGCATCTTTTGTGAATGTAGACTTGGAAAGTGGACCTTCCTGTGGGAAGGATGAATACGGGAAGGCAGACCTGACAAGATGTGCCTATTGTGCCAGTTTACATGCTCAGTGGCAAAGAGAGAAAATATAGCATAGTTCTTACATGTATCATACCATTATATTTATATTGTATGATTGATATTTGTCACCAAGGCTCGGAAGAACTGATGGTTACAATGGAATGCTACACAATACATCTGTACCTAATTTCCCCTTAAGTGATAACACTTAGTAGTTTGAAATCAACCATGACTGTTATATTAACCCCACAGAAATACTCAAATGCTACAAATCAGGAGTCTTAGTCTGTTCAGGATACTGTAACAAACCACCAGAGAATGGGTGGCTTATAAACAACAGAAAGTCAATTTTCACAGTTCTGAAGGCTGGGAAGCCCAAGATCAAGGGGTCAGCAGATTTGTGTCCTTATTCATAGACTTCTCTCTGAGTCCTCACATAGCAGGAGGGGCAAGGAAGCTCTCTATCTCTTTTATAAGGCACTCTTCCCATTGATGGGGACTCTGCACTCATTACCTAATCATTTCCCAAGGTTTCACCTCCTAATGTCACCACACTAAGGGTTAGAATTCCAGTTTATGAATTTTGACACGACATAATATTCAGTACGTATTATCAGGGCTCCCTTATGCCTCCAGAAGTTGTTAAACATTTAGCAGCAAATTAACTTCATTTCCTTAGCTGAGCAAACTTGGACAAATTATGGACATCTTCCTTTAATTTCTTCATCTATTGGTAATAAACATACTGCTCATAGGTAAAATGTTTTATAAAACAGTCACCATTTGACATAAATTCTCAATAAATACACATTACTATTATTTTTACTATAATTATGAAAGTGAAAACTTTTGGAGGTTACAGTGCAGTGTGAAAAACATAATACATAACTGATGAGGACCTGCAGAACTTGAATTTCAAACAGTGCTTGGTCAGTACTTCTAAGAATATAACAGCAAGTAAAATGAACAAAAGAAATGACAGTTAATGCTGGTACCTTGAAGTTTCCGTTTTCCTTAAAATTATTCAGATAGCATGAAGCCATTTTTGGTTGGTGCTGTAATGTATAAAGCCACCCGCCTCTCGCGTTACAGGAATTTCCAGCTTCCCCATCACCTGTCAATCTGCGCTCTGCCTGCCTCTCCCCTTACAGGAATTTCCAGCCTCCCCATCACCTGTCAATCTGCGCTCTGCCTGCCTCTTACGTTCCAGGAATTTCTGGCTTATGCTGTTGCCATTTTCCTGCTTCCCACATTTTGTCCTAATATGCTATTGGTTCATCAGTCAGCTTGCAAGAATTTTCCTCCGCTATTGGTTCCTTCCAGCCCACAAGATTCCAATATCTGGGAGAAGCCACAGCTATCTCTCTTTATTCCCCTTCTTTTCACCCTGAGCGGTCCTGTTAATCGTCCGCATAAATAAAGTCTCTTGCGTGAGACGGAGTGTCTGCGGAGCAATTTTTCTGGGAGTTATTGGCGAGCTGCAACTGAACAAGCAAACAAGCGGCAGTTCAGCAGAATCGGGCAGCGGCGGTTACCGACGGGGGTCCCAAGTTGAGCTGCATTTTTTCCCCTTACAGGTGCCATAGTCCAATTATGAGATGAGAATTTGGGACAAGGAATTTGGTTAGTTTAATGGGGTTGCTTTAAGGAATTTGTAAAGGATATGGGAGACCTGGATTCTTAAATGTCCTGTGCCTGACATCAGCTAATTTGAGGTTTGCCTTTTACTCTCTAATAATATCCTTGCATCTCTGTGTTTTTTGACACCTGTAACATACAAAGGTTGAACTTAGTGGCTACCAGAGCCTCAGATGTGGTCAGCATGTAGAAGAACACTGGACACTTCCCCCAATCTCAATCACATTGTGTGCCCCAAACCTGGGATTCAGGTCCATCAAAACCAGTTGTCCAAGCACACCAAGCTCATGTCAGCCTCTGGGACTTTGTGTGTGTTGTTCTGTCTCCCAGGAAATGTTCTTCTGCACATAAGCATCTCCACTCATCCTTCAAGTCTATATTTGTCTGCTAGGACTGTCATAAAATACACACATTGAATGGTTTCAACCAAAGAAATTCATTTTCTCAGTGTTCTGGAGGCAGTACCTCCAGGATAAAGACCAGCAAGATTGGTTTCTGGTGAGGTCATGGTTGCTACCTTGCATTTTCATTACCCTGTGTGAACCTGGAGAGAAAGAGATAGAGAGTGCATTTTGATCTCTTCCTCTTCTTATGAAGATACTAGTCATATTGGAATGGGATCTTATCAAGCCTTTTGACCTCATTTACTCTTAATGATCTTGTTAATGATCCTGTATCCAAATATTTTACTTTGGGTATCAGGGCTTCATCAGATGAATCTGGGAAGACGCAATTCAGTACCTATCAAGGTACCTGCTTTAAAAATCTCATTTGATTAGTAAGTACCATTCTGCACCTCTCTAAATTTGATCTCTTCTGTCTTTCTCTCACAATATCATGTTCATGTCCTTTATTATGTCAGTGCATGTGTATGATTACACACTCAAGTGTGATTAGTGTGTATGTATTTTATACAATTTATTTAAAGTCTAGTTTCAGCACTAGACTAAATATCACAAGGGCACACATTCATTTTATGTCCAGCAATTATCAAAGCCTGGCAAATAGTGAACAGTGAACACATACTGTAGTTTGCTCTCTTCATTATTTAATACATTATTATTTTTACACAAGATGAAAAAGAAGAATGTTTCCTAACATTTGTTGAACTCATTTATGTCCTGGCAATACTATATATATTTTCAAGCATTATTTCATTTATCCTGCACAGCAACATAAACTGTTGACATTTTGTTTTCCAGTTGGTAATGATAATCATTGTCTGCATTTGTGGTTTGCAGGAGTAGAATTACTGGGTCAAAAGGGATGTGCAGTTTAAGGCTCTTGACACGTATTGTTAAATTGATTTCCAGAGAGATTATGATGATTTACATTATTGCAGCTGAGTATCCACCTCACCACGCCCTCCTAAGTATTAACATTCACTTTTATTTTTGCTAATTTTAGAGATGAAAACAGTATAGCATTGCTATTTGAATTTGTTAAGTTTAACTCATTTGGTTACCAAAGAAGCTGAAGGCAAGTTCGTCAACCCTTTTGACCTCATTTACCCTTAATGATCTTGTTAATGATCCTGTCTCCAAATATGGACCCTACTGATGTCTTGTCTCTCATGCCTCCATATTCCCCTGACCTCTGCTTCTTAACTCCACCAGGTCACCAAGGATCCTCCAAAAATTCATGGGTTTTTCAGCAAAATGTTTCAGGAATATCTTAAGTGTGATGAGTTTCTTAAAATTGCTTAAGAAATTTTTGTTGTTGTTGTTTTTAACAAATTCTAACAAATTCTCTGTATGAAACCCTCAATCAATCCTGATGGCCAGCAAGGTTTAGCCCAGACTCTCTTACAGAACCTAAGTCACCATGTTTGCTGCCCACTACCTCCTTCTCAGAGATTTCTCCACCCTCCTCACTTCACAATTCATAGGCAAACAACATATAACTGCCTGCTGTTCTCTGTACACATGGTGTTTATTCATTTCTTTTCCTTGGCTGAAAAATTTCCCCTCTCTTCTGTCTGTCTTATCTTTCCCTACTTTTCCCTTCTTCCTTTCCTCATTTTTGCATCCTTTGGCAACCTTCCATTTCTATTCAGCATTATTCAACATATTCTACGGTGTGATTTCTTTGAGCATAATTAGCACCTCCTCTGTAAAATACTTAACCATTGACCAGGTGACTGGTCCTGTGATTACTTCTAAGTTGCAATTATCTGCCCATTTCTTTCTCCTGAATGGGACAATAATCTCCTTGGATACATACACCAAGTCCTCATTTTTTATCCTCAGGTATTAACACAGTGCCAGTGATGACAACATAGTAACAAATATGCAACAAATAAGTTAAAATGAATGAATGAAGGAAATGTCACATTTCTTCCTGTGAAGAAGAAAGGATTGAAGAAATACTAGATGCCGGTATCAATAAGGGTTCTACTAGAAAAAAAGAAATATTGCTAGGTAGTTGATATGGAAAGGGCCTTAGCACAGGGCCTTAGAGTCCAGGGGAGCAAAGACCAGGTAGTCAAGCATTCCCATATTAGATGGTCAATTAGAACAGGTCAAAGTGGAAAGAGCAGTCAAGGCTTTCTTTAGTGACTACAACAACTCAAACAAGGGGCAAGAGCCGGCTCCTCTGCGTTCCATTTTTCCCTTTGAACTTGGTATTGGGAACTTGTCAGATGGATGCAACGCAGATGGTAACAATCATGTCACTGTCTATGAGACCCACACAAATGGCTCTCGCCTGATTATGAATCTGGGAACTGGAAGAAGGGACTGAAAGAAGGAAGAATGGAAAGGTACTGAGTCAAAGCAGAGAAGAGCACCTTAGGCAATGCCTCTAAGATCTCTTTGAAGCTGCCTGGGAAGTACTGAGATCTTCCTGGGCCAGATAAGAAGTGTACTGATATCCATAGGAGTACGGCTAGTCCCAGGGAGCCTGACTGCTATTTATTCCAGAAGACTACAGTTCACCAGCTGTGCAATAAGCCTGGTGCAGGGAGGCAGCTTCTCCAAGAAGGCCCCCTCCACCTTTGTGATTGCCTGTGACCCGACCTGTAAAATCACAACTGGTTTGGGAGTAGAGATAGACTCCTCGAAGGGAACCCTGTAACACCTAACAGTTTGATTTACATGGAAATTGTAGGAGGATGCCAGTGACAATCTAAGTGCCTGTAGCACTAAATTGAATGACAAGTAGAATAGCCAAAAGGTAGAAAACCAAATATTTGCCTTCTGCCAAAACCAGAAAGTTGGGCCACCACTACTCAGCAGGGACTGGTCTCTGATTTTTTTGAGCTTGTCACATCTTTCATGAAAGACTTAGAATCTTACCTGGAAATCTGTTGGTGGAATTTTGGTAAATGTAATTCCCAGGGTTCTATCCTTGATTTCATGTATCATAGATATCATACACAAAGAAGGAAATATTCTAAATTATCAATACACTAACCAGCACAATACATAACTCAGAGTATGGGCATGGGGAAGAGGGAATGTATTTGCCAAAGAGATTAAATAAAGTCTAAAATGTAGGAAGCAGAGTTGGGATGATGCAGAATTGAAAGTGAGATGGCTCAGGATAGTCCAGATGATTGAAAATGTGAACAGGTAATTTATGAAATAATAGATGCTAAGAAACTTATAAAATGAAAAGTTTAATCTTATTAGTAATCAGATCAAACACACATACCCTTTTGGGTCACTTAAAAACTTATAAATGCTGTCAGTACAACTTTTATATAAGCTAGCCAGTGTGTCAAGTACAGGAAAAAATAATTATTTCTACTGTCACTGGAATTTATCTTTCTTGCTTTTCTCAAAGATAATTTGTCTAAGTGCATCAAGAACCTTAAACTATTCTTTTCTTTAGTTTCCTAATTCTAAATAAAAAGTTAGAGTTGCTGGTCCTCAACGACCTAGATACCACCAGTAAGGGAAAGTTAAAAATAAACTGGACTTACCTGAAAAGGAGAAAAATATGGAATCATTAAAAATTATACATGGGAGATAAATTCTGTGACACTAAGTGCATTTTATAATATTAAGGAACATTTCATAAAATAACATGCACATTCTTGCTATTGCATACATAGAAATAAGATTGGAAGTTAGTAGCTGCTTTTCTGTGTGATGATGTAGGAGCCTTTTTTTTTTTTTACCACATTTTTGTTTGCCTGCTTTTATGAGGTCTATAATAAATGTTTCAGTTTTATAAAAACTTAATTTCTTGGAGAATCCACTGGCTATTTTAGTTAATAAATTTGATACCGAACACTTCTGTGTAGTAATGTGATTCTTTCATTTTCCAGAAGCTTCCTCTCAGACCCAGTAAGAAATAAGAAAACTGGGGATCCGTATTCTTTGAAGGTTGTGTGCAGCTTCACAAAGCAAGTTGGCTGAATGCAAAGCGTTTAGGAAGTTGAGAGTCTGTGACCCTGTGTCATTCTGGGAGGAAATCACTATGTTCCTGAAAAACCCCTCTTCATTCCCAAGAGCACAGCCAAGTTAAGGGAACAATAAGAGCATGTCAGGGCAGAATGTCCAGAAAAACATCTTGAAGGACACTGGCTTTCTCTCATCTACACTGAAATCTGTAGAAAGATGTAGAAATCTTATGTGCACACCAAGTTCCTTGGAATGCTGGTCATACAATGGGACAAAACAAGCTAAGCTAACGGTGTCACTGCTTCTGTCATCTAAGGTATAGAACCTGATTCCCAGTTCCCTGGCGCAGAGCACTGTGGAGAGCATAAGTTCTTATCCCACAGGCCACCACCAGATAAACAATGTGAGGAATTGAAATATTAATTTCTAGCAAAGTACTAGAGGAAACTGAGGTGCTACTTGTCCAGGCAGTTGCCACTGGACCTTCCCGGAAAGCATTTTTCAACAAACCTTAGTCCTCACATTCCATCTCCAGGTGTCTTCCTTGTTCTCAGTACAACCTATTCCACTGCCCTAGCATTACTGTGTTGTGGACTCTACAGACACTATGATTTTTGATCTGGGGAGATCCAAAAGTTACATGGATTAGGATGGGAGAAAAATAATGAAAGAAAAAGAAGAAACTGAGCATCCTAATGAGAGGTTTCTTTCAAGGTGGAACAAATTCTAAAAAATAGCAACATCCAGGACATAACCGTGGCACTAGAATGCTGAATGGGGGACCTTCAAAGGCTGCTGCAGTTATCAAGGAACATGAAGATGGAGTACAGACATGCTTAGATTGATAGGTAGATCCTTTGGGATGGTTCATACATCAGGAAAGGACAGAACACAATAAGGGTCCTAAGTTCTCAGTGGATTCAGAGGGGTGACCTGGAGCAGAGTGGCAAGAATAAGGGTATAATGCCATGATCTGAGGCACACACCAGATGTGACATGAAGAGTTGAGAAGTGCAGCCTGCAAATCTAATGTTCTCAGGGTGCTCCACTTTTTCTGGCAATAACAAAAAAACTTTTATTTTAAACATTTTCCATGATCATCACTCTTTAAAATATGTGTTCAGATGTAACTGAATTTTTTGTGGTCCTTTTATGATTACTTAGCTTCTGAAGGCAAAGGGGTTATGGTATCAGCAAATTTACTTCCTAGCTATCATTACAATGATTAATGACTGGCCATACAAAGAAGTGTGTTTAAAATTTTTTTTCTCATTAAAATCATGCTAGAAATGTTGACAGTACCAATTGCACCTTTTCAGGCATTTCAGGTTCAAGAATATTTGAGAACCATTTTTGTGGATGCTTACTTCAGTGAATAGATTTCAAATTATGTGAAATTGGTTTTATGTTAAAAGTACAAATTTCTCCAAAAACTACATTAATTTTATTAAATTGTTTAGAAGTTTAGAATTCCTTTTGGACAGAGTGAGCTAACATCTGGGGTAAGGACAGATGACAAGACAGTCTTTTCTTCCTATTGTATATTCTGAGCTAGCGCAAAGTTATCACTAAGTCTTTGTTACTCTATCTTCAAGGTGGTAAGATGGAAGAGGGGATTCAGTGATTCCCAATGAGCACAGAAGTAGTTGTGGTGTTGAGGAAGAGGGGTCAAGAGAGAAAGCTCTTCTAGTCAGAGTTTCCATCCACAAACTCTCAAGGTAGATGCTATTGGTTTCAGACAGCTTAGTTTTAGAAATGGAGCCACCATATTACCCAGCAATACCACACCTCGGTATTTATCCAAAACCAGTACACGCATACCCATGTTTACAGCAGCACAATTCACAATAGTCAAGTTATGGAACCAGCCTACGTATCCATCAACAGATAACAGATAAAGAAAATGTCACACACACACACACACACACACACACACACACACACACACACGTGCACACACACACACACAAACAAGAATTTTATTCAGCCATGAAGAAGAATAAAATCCTATCATTTGCCAGAAAATGGGTGAAACTTGAGGGCATTATTTTAAGTGAAATAAGCCAGACTCAGAAAGTCAGGGATTGTTATGTTTTTTCTCATTTGTGAAAGCTAGAGAGAAAAAAGGAATAAAAGAGGGGGATCTCGTGAAAATAGGAGGGAAACCAGTAGAATAGAGGAAGGAGAGAAGAGGAAAAAGAGAGATAATAGGAAGTGAAATTGACCAAATTTTATTATATGTATACATTATCTTATGTCAGAATGAAACCTGCTATTAAGTATAATTATAATGCACCAATAAAAATTATTTTAAAAAGATATCTTATTCTTCTTCACTATTTACAGAACCTCAGTTCTCCTCTCTGTAGCATCTTATTCCGGCAGAGTTGCTTGAACATCCTGTATAATGGCTCAAAGCTTCAAAAGCCATGAAACAGAAATAGTTAGCTCTCTTACATGTTAGGTTCAGAACAGACACAGTGTCACTTCCATTATGCTATTGGTTAAACCAGTCCCAAGTATCCAAGGTTCAAGAAGGAAGTAGCACTTGTGTATGTTGAGGGAAGGAATTGGTGGCCGTGACCATCTCTCCTGTCAGAGTTAAGAAGGGATTGGTCATAAGGGATTTGAATAAAATTTTTTTTTCTGAGCAGATTAAGGAAGAGATTGGAAATTACTTGGATAAATAGGTGATGTGATAGAATAAGCATTAAATTTGACATCAGTCTTCTTTCACTGAGTGTCTAATGTACATCATTTTCTAGACTTGGACAATATTATGGGACTGGATTGTGTTCTCTCCTTGCCCCAAAATTCATATATTGAAGTAGTAACCCTCATAACTCAGAATGTGAAATGAAAATTCAGGTACAACAAGAGTTGAGGTGGAGGCCTGGTATTGATATCACTGGGTCACTTAGCATTAAGGTTTAGATATGAGATATCCCCCCAAAAGCTCATGTGCTGGAAACATGATATTCAGTGTAGGAATGTTCAGAAGTGAGTAATGGCTTAGTCCATTTGATGAATTAATACTTTGGATTACTGGAAGGTAACTGTGGGCAGGTAGGGTGTGGCTAGAGGAAGATTACTGGTGATGTGTCCTTGGGGATTATATATTGTCCCTGGTTCCTCATTCACTTGTTCTCTGCTTCCTGGCTGCCATGAGCTAAATGGCTGTCCTTCACCATTCCTTTACATCATAGCGTTCTTTCTGTCTCACCCTGAGCCCAGAGCAATGAAGTCAGCCCACCATGGACTGAATCTCTAAAACCATGAGCACAAAATAAACTTTTCCTCCTTAAGTTGTTCTTATCAAGTTGTTATGTTTTGGCTATGTGGTGTCCCTCAAAAGTTCATGTATGAGACAATAAAAGTATGTTCAGAGATGAAAATATTAGATTTTTGAGAGCTACAACATAATAGGGGATCAATTCACCAATAAGATTTAAATAGATGGTTATTGTAGGTAGGTAAGGTGTGGCTGGAGAAGGGAGGTCACTGGGGGTATGTAAGTTTTGTCCCTCATGAGCAGAGCAATCTGCTTCCTTGTTGCCATGTTCTGATCTGCTTCCTTCCACGACTTATTTCTATCATGATGTTCTGCCTCATCTAAGGTCTAAAGCTATGGATTTGGCTGACTGTGGACTGAACCTCTGAAACCATGAGCTAAAATAAACTTTCCTTCTTCTAAATTGTTCTTCTCAGGTCTTTTGATCATAGTGATGGAAAAGCTGACTAAAATACAGGTATTTTGATTTCAGCAACAAAAAGCTGACTCATTAACTTATAAAATTTTCACAAAAAAATCAATGCTAGTTCTGAAGTGCTATGAAGTTGCTCTCAGGATTCAGGATGTTTCTGATGAGCATTTTTAAATATTCTGGATGATTTCATTCTACTCAAGTTAAGAGAAATATATTTTTCAAGATTAGTTCAAGCTATGATTAAAAAGAAGGATTGGTAAATAGAATTTATCATTGTTTTAAAATAATCTGTGAAAATATGTGTTTAAGCAAATACTAATGTCTATCTAAATGGTCTATTATTGTCTAAGTTTATAAATAGTGGGAGGTTATTGAGAAGAGTTTATGCTGAAGGGAATTTAATTTGGGAAATCTTGTTGGAAGTGGATTTCTAATGAGATCAAGTTGGTATTAACGTGTATCATTCATCAGGGAGTATTTACATTTCTGATTTATTGTTTTAATTAAACAATGTTTTCTAATAGCAGCCATGACCTCAGGCCAGATAAATAGGGCATAGGGTATAGGTAAGCAAAGCTTTGCACCAGACTATGATTTGTTGCAGAGAGACCAGCCTAAGGTCATATAAAAATAGATATGAAATAAATACTTTTATAATTCTTTTTACAAAAATAGCTCTGGGAATCAAGTACTCTTTCTTATTGTATACGTTTTTTGGAATTTGCTCCAGTAAACTCCCTGGACAAATGAAGAATATTGAATATGGAAATACTATATAGGATTATGTTGTTTCTACCAATAGTCACATTCCAAGCAGATCCCAGAAATCTGAAAGCATTCTACCAAAGTTTACTTAATATACTTTTGACACAAGAGCAACCTTACTTGTACTTATTATACTAGCTTCTCTAGCCCCTGTCTCTTCAATAAATGACCCTTCCAAGGAAAGTTGTAAATGGTTATTTATCTACAAGGTACACACTTTTATTAAATAAGGGTGAATTCCCCAGTTTGCACATTTTAAAAGGCAAGACAGATTTCAATGCCTTTGTGTGTTTGTGTGTGTGTGTGTGTGTGTGTGTGTGTGTGTGTGTGTTGTGTCTTGGGATTGAACCCAGGAGAACTTTGCCACTGAGCTACATTCCCAGCCCTTTTGGTTTTTCTTTTGAGACAGGGTCTCATTACGTTCTCCATGCTGGTCTCAAACTTGTGAATTTTCTGCTTCAACTTCCTGGTTGCTGAGATTGTAGATGGGAGGCACCACACCCGGCTTTCTGTGATTTCACTGCAACCTGGTCAGCGGAAGGACTGCTCTGGCTTTGCGTGGTATTCGTTGCCACTCCTGCTCTTTCCCTGGATTCCACCCCTGAGAACTATTTGACATGCTCTTCCTTGCCTGCTGCTTTTCTTCTACCATGACTTCTCTTTCTGTGTACACAAGTAAATACAGTTTTAAAATTGTCTTAGATTTGTTGCAGGAACAGGTAAAATCCAGTTTCTTAATCTATTCCCAGAATTGGGGAATTATACTTTAGTTATCCAAAAACATCTCCCAGAAATACAGGGAGTCTCAAGTGCCATTTTGTGTGTTTTTGTGTATGTGTGGTTTTGCGTAATAACAATACCTCTGCAGTGACAGTTTAGGTGATAAATGTTCTGCATGTGAGTGCTACGTTCTATACAATGGTACATTTTCTCAAACAATGCAAAGCATGACACTTACCTCAACTCTCTATTATGATAACTTAATCTGAAATCCAAAGACTTGTGATACCAAGATTACTAAATGTTCATGTTTACCTATAGCATAGGAATTCTTATAAGCAAACCACAGAAATTGACTCTAGTCAATGTAAAAAGAAATGGAATTTTTAAGAACAATAAGGGATAGATCACAGGATCAACTTTTATGTGAGAGAACAATGTTTGGATAAAGGACATAATTCATAAAAGACCAGAAAGAGAACATAGTGCAGATCTTGCCAGATACAAACTGTTTGGCAGGTATAAACTTCACCGTATGTGTATAACTACCACCATAGATAGAATTTGGCCTTCTGCTTCCACAAATATTTCTAACTGCTCCTTGTACCCTTTATCAGAATTCCAGATGCTGAACAAAAGAATCAAATTAACTGATCCTAATTTGTGAACTGCTAATGATCAGAAAGAGGTATGTATAAATGCCTGCTTTAGGAAATATGGAAAGTTTTAGTAAATAGAATGATAGTCGGATGCTTGGTAGCCAAATAATGCAACTTTGGCAAAGCCCTTTTATCAAATTCATAAAATTGCATTATTATTTCTAGTAATGCTTAAAGAAAAGTTTATCCAGCCTTGACCTAATCTTACCCATTAGTTGCACCACTATACCAAAATAATTGTTTTCCATTAAATATGTGTATCAATTAGTCATCATCTTTTACTCATAATTTTATTCATGATATTACGGAAAAGCAAAACTCTTTTCCTGACATCTCATTCCAAAGACTCTATTATAGCTGTGGCAAGTTTTCATTTACTGAGAAATTACTATATGTTGGGGCAATGGCAAAATAATTTATATGCATCATCTTATTTAGTCCTCATAAGGACCTTGCAAACTGCATCATTCACTTCATTTTCCATGTGAAAAAAAAATGAGATTCAGAAAGCTATGCAATGGCCTCCAAGTCACCAAGCTGTTTACATTTCACATGCAGAGCCAGATTAGAACCTAGGCTTGACAGGCTTCTTCCCTCCCTTCCTTCTTTGTCAAAATCTTTGTTCGTGAAATTTAAACCAGGTTGCCTGGCTCATCAACAGTGAAAAAGTCCATGAATTCTACCTTCACAAAACAAAATCAAAATCTCTCTCTCTTTCTCTGTTTTTAAATATATGGTCACCATCATGTGAATCCCTGTGACAGCCTAGTTGGTTTTGAAACTTTGAAAAAATAATTCCAGACTTCCAATCAGAAATGAAAACTGTCTTAGAAAACTATAAACCTACGATTGTGGCACAAAAACAGAGTAGATCCCTTAGTGCTTTAAACAAAGGACAGCAGAATGCTGTCAGCGTGGTTTTACAGTTGGCATCCTCACTTGGAGGCAGAGCAGAGAAGAAAAGCATCTGTCATCAAACGTTACAAAGGCCACTGCCCTAGTTAAACTGTTGTGAACTGGGGCGCTTGAGTCTGAGTAATTCAGGACTTTTATTTTCAGCACATGTCCCCAATCATCCCTGTCGAAATGAAGGCCATCTCTTGACTCCAAATGTGCCATTTATCCTTCTCACATAATCTATAACTTTCATCCAACCAATAAAGACAGAAAAGTGAAAAAATATTACATTCTCAGATAAAAGAGATTGAAAGCATTTGAGAAAAAGAAAGATAATCTTTGCTGGGGTCTATTAAAACAAAAAGATATTTCTAGTTATGTACCCCAGAAGTGTTTTCATTCACTTTATCACTAGTCCTATAAAACCCATTCTTCTGACTACAAGTAAATTTCACAATTTGTTTTTAAAATGAATAAGAAAAGCACCTCCAATCTACACAAATCTATATAATGTTCCCACTTCTCGAAATGGTAGAAAATAACAATATTTCTGAAATTTTTCTATCCAAATGCTAACTAGATCTGAAATCTGCCTCGTTTATTTCAAATAAAGTTCAACAATAGGTCCAGGAGTCATTCTGGTGCCATTTTAATCCTGTTGGACATTCTGCATTCTTCTTCTCTTTTATTATTATATTTTTTTCCCTAGAATTTAAAGCCCATCGACCCTGTCTACCATTGGCCAAGGTCAAGAACACGGAATAAATGCGAGTAGAATAAACAGTAGACATGTTCCCAGTTGGTAGTAAGCAGTGTGATGGGTTCTGGAATCAAGGTTTGCTGATCAACAAATTCTAGGCATTTGCTGAATAATGATTAGCTTCTCTCAAACTCAGCGATTTGTTAAACGGAGGAAATGATAACAATACTTCATAAAATTGTGAGCATGTAAAACATTTGGACCACAGTAGGTCTTCAGAAAACATCCAAACTATGAAAACTTAGTACATGCATATCCTGATGCAAGGTTTCCTCCGAAATATATTCATAGTTGCCTGGCAGTCAATTCCAAAGATGAACAATAGTTTAACTCACTTAAAATTGGAATACATTTTTAGATAGTTTTCAGTTTTTCACAGTTACATATTTGCTTTTTTTCCAGATTAACCTTAGAATCACCTTGTAACTACCAAGAAAATACTTCTTTGATTTAATTGTCATTATATTAAATATACACATTTATATCAGGGAGATTCTTTTTTTTATCTTTACAGACTGCATTTTGATTCATTGTACACAAATGGGGTACAACTTTTCATTTCTATAGTTGTACACAATGTAGATTCACACCATCCATGTAATCATACAAGTATATAGTGTAATGATGTCTGGCTCAGTCCACTATCTTTCCTTCCCCTACTCTTCCTGCCCCATTTTCCTCTTCACAATCCAAAGATCCTCCATTCTTCTCTTACCTCCCTGCAAACCCCCCACCCCCAATATGTATCTTTATCCACTTATCAGGGAAAACATTAGGCCTTTGGTTTTTTGAGATTGGCTTATTTCACTTAACATATTTTCCAACTCCATCCATTTACCAGCGAATGCCATAATTTTATTCTGCTTTATGACTGAGTAAAATTCCATTGTGTATATATACCACAGTTTATCCATTCAACATTTGAAGGGCATCTAGGTTGGTTCCACAATCTAGCTGTTGTGAATTGAGCTTCTATAAATACTAAAGTGGCTGTGTTACTGTAGTATGCTGATTCTAAGTCCTTTGGGTATAAACTGAGAAGTGGGATAGTTGGGTCAAATGATGGGTCCATTCCAAACTTTCTGAGGAATCTCCATACTGCTTTCCAGAGTGACTGCACCAATTTGCAACTCCACCAGCAATGTATGAATGGTCTTTTCCCCCACATCCATGCCAACACTTATTATTGCTTATATTCTTGATAATAGCCATTCTAATTGGAGTAAGATGAAGTCTTAGGGTGGTTTTGATTTCTCTAATTACTAGAGATGTTGAACACTTTTTCGTATATTTGTTGTTGTATATCTTCTTCGAAGTATCTGCCCAGTTCCTTAGCCCATTTATTGATTGGGTTCTTTGTATTTTTGGTGTAAAGTTTTTAGGTTCTTTATAAATTTTAGAGATTAGCGCTCTATCTGAAGTGCACGTGGAAAAGATTTCATCCACTCTGTAAGTTCTCTTCTCACATTAATGTGTTTTTTTTTTTTTTTTTTTTTTGCTGAGAAAAAGCTTTTCAGTTTGAATCCATCCCATTTATTGATTCTTGCTTTGATTTCTTGCGCTCTGGGAGTCTTGTTAAGGAAGTCTGGTCCTAAGCCAACATGATGAAGATTCGGGCCTACTTTTTCTTCTATTTGGTGAAGGGTCTCAGGTCTAATTCCTAGATCCTTGATCCATTTTGAGTTGAGTTTTGGGCAGGGTGAGAGAGAGGGGTTTAATTTCATTTTGCTGCATATGGATTTCCAGTTTTGCCAGCACCATTTGTTGAAGAAGCTATCTTTTCTCCATTGAATATTTTTGGCACCTTTGTTTAGTATGAGATAATTGAACTTATATGGGTTTGTCTCCATGTCTTCTATCCTGTACCATTGATCTACCTGTCTATTTTGGTGCCAATACCATGCCATTTTTGTTACTATTACTCTAGAGTAGAGTTTAAGGTCTGGTATTGTGATACCTCCTGCATCACTCTTCCTACTCAGGATTGTTTCAGCTATTCTGGGTCTTTTATTCTTCCAGATAAATTTCATGATTCCTTTTTCTTTTTCTATGAGGAATGTGATTGGGATTTTAATTGGAATTGCTTTAAATCTGTATAGTGCCTTTAGTAGTATGGCCATTTTGACAATATTAATTCTGCCTATCCAAGAACATGGGAGATCTTTCCATTTTCTAAGGTTTTCTTCAATTTCTTTCTTTAGTGTTGTGTAGTTTTCATTGTAGAGGTTTTTCACCTCTCTTGTTAGGTTGATTCCAAAGTAGTTTTTTTTTTAGGCTATTGTGAATGGAGTGGTTTTCCTATTATCTCTTTCAGAGGATTCATCACTAATGAATAGAAATGCATTAGGTTTATGTGTGTTGATTTTATATCCTGCTACTATATTGAATTCATTTATTAGTTGTAGAAGTTTTCTGGTGGAGTTTTTTTGGATCCTCTAAATAGATTCATGTCTTTGACAAACAGTGATAGCTTGAGTTCTTTTCCTATTCATATCTCTTTAATTTCTTTGGTCTGTCTAATTGCTCTGGCAAGTGTTTCAAGAACAATGTTGAATAGAAGGAGTGAAAGAGGGCATCCCTGTCTTGTTTCAGTTTTTAAAGGGATGCTTTCAGTTTTTCTCCATTAAGAATGATGTTGGCCATGGGCTTAGCATAGATAGCCTTTACAATGTTTAGGTTTGTTCCTACTATCCCTATTTGAGCATGAAAGGGCATTGTATTTTATCAAAGGCTTTTTCTGCATCTATTAAAATAATCACATGGTTCTTAACCTTAAGTCTATTGATGTGATGAATTACATTTATTGATTTCTGGATGTTGAACCAACCTTGCATCCCCAGGATGAACCCCAGTTAATCATGGTGCACTATGTTTTTAATATGTTTTCGTATGCAATATTTCAGAATTTTGTTAAGGGTTTTTGCATCTACGTTTATCTAAGATATTGGTTTAAAGTTTTCTTTCCTTGATGTGTCTTTGTCTTGTTTTGGTATCAGGTTATAATACTAACTTCATAAAATGAGTTTGGAAGAGTTCCCTCCTCCTCTATTTAATGGAATACTTTGAGGAGTATTGGGTTTAAGCTCTTCTTTGAAGATCTTGTAGAACTCAACTGAGAATCCATCAGGTCCTGGATTTTTCTTGGTTAGTAGACTTTGATGGCTTTTTCTATTTCATTGCTTGAAATCAATCTGTTAAAATTGTGTATGTCCTCCTGATTCAGTTTGGGAGGATCATATGTCTCTAGAAATTTGTCGATGTCTTCAAGATTTTCTATTTTGTTGGAATATAGATTTTCAAAGTAGCTTCTAATTATGTTATATATTTCAATGGTGTCTTTGATGATATTTCCCTTTTCATCACAAATTTTAGTAATTGAATTTTCTCTCTCCTCTTCATTAGTGTAGTTAAGGGTTTATCAATTTTGTTTACTTTTTCAAAGAATCACCTTTTTGTTTTGTTAAATTTTGAATTGTTTCTTTTGTTCCAATTTCATTGATTTCAGCTATGATTTTAATTATTTCCTGTCTTCTACTACTTTTGGTGTTTTCTGTTCTTCTTTTTCTAGTGCTTTTATATGTAATGTTAGGTCATTTAGTTGTTTACTTTTTTTTTTTCTTGAATGTGCTCCACGTATATGAATTTCCTCTTAGTACTGTTTTCATAGTGTCCCAGAGATTTTGATATGTTGTATTGTTGTTCTCATTTACCTCTAAGAATTTTTTTATCTCTTCTCTGATGTCTTCTGTTATCCATGCTTTATTCAATAATAGCATATTACTTGATCTCTAGGTATTGGAGTACTTTCTGTTTTTTATTTTATCATTGATTTCTAATTTCATTCCATTATGATCTGATAGAAAACAAGGTAATATCTCTATTTTTTTTTTTTAATTTGCGGAGGGCTGCTTTGTGCCATAACGTATGGTCTATTTTAGTGAAGGATTCATGTGCTGCTGAGAAGAAAGTGTATTTGCTTGTTAATGGATGGAATATTATATATACGTTTATTCTAAGTTATTGATTGTGTTAATTGAATTCTATGATTTCTTTGTTCAGTTTTTGTTTGGAAGTTCTACCCAGTGGTGACAGTGGTATGTTAAATTCACCCAGAATTATTGTGTTGTGGTCTATTTGGTTCCTGGAATTGAGAAGAATTTGTTTGACGTACATGGATGCACTATTGTTTGGGGCATAAATACTTATGATCCTTATGTCTTGCTGATTTATGGTTCCCTTAAGCAGTATGAAATGCCCTTCTTTATCCCTTCTGACTGACTTTGGCTTGAAGACTACTTTATCTGAAATAAGGATGGAAACCCCCACTTTTGTACTGAGTCCATGTGCATGGTATGTTTTTTCCCATCCTTTCACCTTTAGTCTGGGATGTCTTTCTCTATGAGATGAGTATCTTGAAGGCAGCATATTATTGGGTCTTTCTTTTTAATCCAATCTGCCAGACTATGTCTTTTGATTAATAAGTTTAGGCCATTAATATTTAGGGTTATATTGAGATATGATTTGCATTCCTGGTCATTCTGGTTTATTTTTGGTTTTTAACTTGGCTTGGTTTATCCTTTGATTGGCTTTACCTTTAGGGAAGTTCCTCCCCTTACTGACTTACATTGTTGTTTTTCATTTCCTCCTATGGAATATTTTGCTGAGAATGTTCTGTAGTGCAGGCTTTTTATTTGTAAATTCTTTAAACATTTGTTTATCATGGAAGGATTTTATTTCATTCTCAAATCCGAAGGTTAGTCTTCCTGGGTATAAGATTCTTGGTTGGCAACCATGTTCTTTCAGAACTTGAAATATGTTGCTCCAGGCCCTTCTAGCTTTTAGTGTCTGGACTGAGAAGTCTACTGATATCTGTATTGGTTTCCCCCTACATGTAATGTGATGCTTTTCTCTTACAGCCTTTAAAATTCTGTCTTCATTTTGAATGTAAGGCATTTTCATTATAATGTGCCTTGGTGTGGATCTGTTGTAATGTTGTACATTTGGTGTTCTATAAGCCTCTTGTATTTTATTTCCCATTTCATTCTTCATGTTTGGGAAATTTTCTGATATCATGTCATTGAATAGGCTTTTCATTCCTTTGGTTTGTTTCTCTGTGCCTTCCTCAATCCTGATAATTCTTAGTTTTGTTCTTTTCATGATATCCCATAGTTATTGGAGGTTCTGTTCATGATTTCTTACCATTTTCTCCATTTGGCCAACTTTGTTTTCAATATTAAATATTTCCTCTAAGCTTTCAGGGAACACTAATGCTATTATTCTGAGGATCACTCTTCGAATACAAGTAGACTTATAAAAAGGAGGTTGAGTTTTATTGTAAATATGAATTGAAACTATGAAAGGTCTTAGAATTGTGATGACATAAGTAATTTATGTTTTGAAAGGATCATAAAGACTGAGTTGTGGAAAATCCTGTTGGTGAGAAAGTCTGGAAGCAGGAAATCAGTTAGGAGATTGCTTCCCTTAGCCAACAGATGAGAGTGGCTTAGAGTAGTGTTGGTCATGAAGGAACTCATTAGACTTATTTATGCTTGAGAAGTATTTGATCCAAGAGTCAAAATACTTGATGGACTGAATGTCAACAAGAAAACCAGAGTTACAAAGAATGACTACTAGCTTGTAGATGGAGCCACTGGTAGATTTCTGGTTCTCATGATAAAGATGAGGAAATTTCAGGAAAAACAGGTTGGACAGGGTAGAAATCAAGGATTTGAATCCAGATCTGACATTTTTTAGCTTATTATATAAAAATTAAATGGAAGTATTAAGTATAAATTGGATATATATTCAAGAACTTAGGAGAGAGTGTTGGATGGAGATGGAAATTTTAGAGTCATAGATTTTAAAGCTATGCAATTAAATGAACTCAGATAAAAAAATGAATGTTAGAAAAGAGATTTGAGGTTGAAAACAGGAAAAAGGCAAGTCAAGGAGATCGAAAAGGAGCCACCAGTAAGGTAACAGAAAAAAATCAACCGAGAGCATGACACGTCAGAAGTCAATTGAAGAAGGAAAGACTGAGGTACAGCCACTGGGAGAGACAGGTGAAGAGGGGTCAAATAGGGACACTGAGAGTTGAAATTAAATGAAACTGAGAATTGACCATTGGATTTAGAGAAATCTCGTCTGATTTGACAAAGGTGATCTTGATGGATAAGATGATGAATTCTTGACTGGATTTGGAGCAAGAGGGAATAGCAGGTAATAAAATAGAGGCAGAGACAATAGATAAAACTTTCAAGGATTTTTGTGACAAGGAGGAATTGAGAAATGTGCTACAACTGGAAATTTAAATTTTATAATAGGAGATATTGAAACATGTTTATGTGCTGATATGAATGATAGGTCAAGAGAAAACACTGGTTATGGAGGTGGAGGGGCTGGCTGTGAAGAGGAGGAGAGAGCTACCAGAGGGTCAAAATGCATGTTGGTGGATACACAGGGTATTGGGAGCACTTTGCTTCTGTTTTTGTTTGTTTGTTTGTTTGTTTGTTTTAACAAAAGAGAATCATCCCACAATGGGAATGAGGAATAATTATTGGAGATGTGAGCAGTAAAGAACTGATGTGATTTAGTCATCTTAGCATGAAAACAAATTTAGTATGAAAATGTAGTCATTTCAAGGAGAGTACTTAGGAGTTATTTCAGAGATGGTAATACAGTTATCATGAAAGAAGTGGGATTGCCTCTAGTAAAATTCATGTATTTAGGGAGAAAGCCTGCAAGGTTCCTGAGGATCCAGGCAAGGGAGAAATTAAAGCAGGGACCATGGCATCTAAACCAAGGAAGAGGGAAGTGAGGGACTGAAAAAGTGGAAAGTTAACACCTTATCTAATCAGGACCAAGGAACAGTCGTTGAAGTACGTACATTAAAAGACAGAAGGTTCTTTCACTCTGGTAAATAAAACCCTGAATAACCCCCCTCTGAACTCTCCCAAGGTGCCGAACTCTACAATATTTAGCCACATGCGCACAGCTTGAGCAGTCATGACTGCTTCTCAGAAGATTTACTAGAGTTCTTCTAAATGGTTAGCATATGTGTTTATTTACTTATAATTTCTCAGAAATGCATCTATTGAGAAAACTAGTGTCCATCCGTTCAGCAACTACATCCCTTTTTATTTTAAAATATTTCAAAGTGTTTTAATGCACCAAGTTGGAAAGCAAAACATAATTCAAACCACGCAGGCCATTAGAGCACCATCCTTAAGTGCTGTTTTGCCTCTCTGCTTATTATTCTCTCAACAATAATAAAACAGAAATCATATGACCCAATTGGAATGCTAATACACTTCTAGAATAATATGAACAGCAAATAAATAGAGGTTTGCAAAGGCATCTCATACACTTTTCAGAAGACTGTGAGGAGGGCAAAAAGTCCATAAAGTAAGGCACAAGGATAGGCAACGAGAAGCTGCTGTCCTTCCATGTCCAAGGCCGAAATGAAGATCTTAGAGGCTGAGAGACTACACCAGCCGACGATGACCAGGGCTGACATGGTTCCAAAGGTGCCCCTGGAGCAAAGACAAAGGACACAATTGCCTTACATCAAAAGTTAGATGACTCGATTGGAGCTGCCTCTGAAATGTTCTTGTTATCATATCCAAAACTACTTAAATGAGGGTTATGAACCATATGCATTCAAAAGCCTTGGTCAGTTAGAAATCTTTACGTTTCAGTAAAACTAGATTAAAAAAAAAAAAAGGAGAAGAAATTACCTGCAGTTACACACTGTCATATTCTACCCAACTCACTGAAATTCTCTTAAGCACTGTTAAGTAGAGCCTTCTCTTATAGCTACAGATTTCCTTTCCCATATTTTCTTAAGAAGTGGACTCATCTGTGACAGGAAAGGTAAATAGAGCTACAATCTAGCAGGGTGACTTGTCCCCACTCCTCCCAGGTCCACCTCTCAGGTTTTTGTCAGAGATATCAAAACCTGACGTAGCTCAAGTAGAGAACCCAAAGAATAGGAAAGAACCTCCCAGTGCATTCCCAAGTACATAGTTTATATGTCAATGTGTGGACATGTAAACATATTATTTTTTTAAACCATCCATACTGGAAAGAATATGTCAAATGGGTATCTTCAAATAGTAACTACGGAGTCAATCTGTCCTTTAAGAACAAATGGACAAATAAAATAGTTAAGTTTAGCCATCTGGAGAATAAAAAGGGAAGTATAGGTGGTAGAGAGTAAACTTCTTTCTTTATGTGTAAAATAGACTGGATTATGAGGCAGGAGGATCGAAAGTTTGAGGCCAGCCTCAGCAACTTAGAGAGGCCCTAAGCAACTTAATAAAACTCTGCCTCAAAATAGAAATTAAAAATATCTGGGGATGTAACTTGGTGGCAAAGCAGCCCTGGGTCCCTCCCCCACAAAATAATAATAGTACAAAAAAGTAAGAGGGTATTTAGGAAAATAAGACATGAGAGGTAGGAGCAATTTCAAGATTTAGTGTCCAGCTTTAAAGTAATGAAGTAACTTGACAACAATTACATAGCACAGTGGCACTAGGCAAAGATCCTTTTTTTTTTTTTTTCCCATGGTGCTGAACTCAGGGCTTTATTATGTGAAGCAAGCACTCTACCAGCTGAGCTCTATCCTTAGGCCCTAGGCAAAGATCTTTCAACTCCAAGTGCGTTGTTCTTTCCACCATCAAACTACACAACCTCACTTGATCCTGATTTGATTCTAAACTTAAATATTATTTATGATTTGAGAGGACAGAAATACCTACTTTTAATAATTATACCGAAGTAAAACAGGTGAAAAATTAGACAGTGCAACTAATAATGCCTTAGATTACTAATGAAACAAAAATATTAATGGTACCAAATAAATACTATATTAATTGGTTTAATGAATACCAATTAGGAATAATTTATGGAGTGATTTAATGTGTATGTTTCTGTGAAGGTAAATTTTAAATTATACATAATTAATTTGAATGATATAGTAATGTGCCTAAAAAGGCAATTTTGGTTTAATGGTCTTAGGGGTCAGATAGTTTATTCATTCCCATTTAGTATAATTTAATGTAACCATCTGTTAGGGTTTGGATTCTGTCTGTCTCCTCAAGGCTCAATACTAAAGGTTTGGTCATCAGTTTGTGGAACCTTTAGAAGGTGGGACCTCATGGGGGAAATCGGATCACTGGGGCCATGGCTTAAAGGAGATATTGGGAGCCCCTTCCTCTCCTTCTTTCTGCTTCCCGGCTGTGATGAGGTAAGCACCTTTGTTCCACCATGTTCTTCCTACCATGATGTTCTGACTTGCCACAGCCCAAAAGCAATGGAGCCAAGCAACCATGGACTGAAACCATGAGCCAAAATAAATCTTTCCTTCTAGTAAGTTGATTTTCTCAGACATTGTGTCACAGTGATAGGAAACGGACTAACATATCATCCTTTATAATTTCAGAATGAAAATAAAAAGTCCAAACTTTGGTGATTGACCAAACCCAAGAGTTTTAGGGTTTCCCCCCACTAATATTCTGAAGTATTTAAAATGCTGTAAGTCTCTACTTTGCTGAAAATAATGTTAAATGGGTGTCTGGGGGTAGAAAGGCTAGTAGAATGAATCACACATTATTACCCCATGTACATATATAACTATACGACTGATGGGATTCTATATCATATACAACCAGAAGAATGAGAAATAACACTCCATTATATATGATGTATCAAAGTTCATTCTACTGTCATGTACAACTAATTAAACAACAAAAATCACATTGTATCTAACAAATATGTATAATTGTCAAAAAATATAATTATTCAAAATAAATTTTAAAAAATTAGCAGAAAAAAATTAGAAAATAACAGAATGAATCAATCAACATTACCCTATGTAAATTTATGATTACACAAATGGTATGCCTTTACTCCATGTACAGAGAAACAACATGTATCCCATTTGTTTACAATAAAAAAAAAGAATTTCTAAATTGTAGCCAAAATAATATTCTTTTGCAAAGTATCTGATAAAGGAGAAGTAGAACCAACTCTGTACTAATATGTCCAACTTCTGGACTTAGCAACCCAGTAAATGGAGCAACTTGCTAAAGAATACAATGCACAAAATGTGGATTTTTTTTCCATAGATAAGACTCAATAAACATAAATCATGTTATATTCATACACCCAAGGTATCCATTTCCTGTTATTTTCTTTTAGGGCTAGGGTTAGGTTTAGGGTTAGGGATAAGGAGGGTGGTAAGAATGGAGGAAAGAAGGACTGTATAGAGGGAAAAGAGGGGTGGGAGGGGTGGGGGGGAAGGGAAAAAATAATGAATCAAACATCATTGCCCTATGTAAATTTATGATTACACAAATGGTATGCCTTGACTCCATGTACAAATAAAGAAACAACATGTATCCCATTTGTATACAATAATAAAAAAAATGTTGAGTAATCACTGATAAACTAAGGGTTTACTCTCAATTAATATTGCTTTAAAAATGAGGCCATGTTAAAACAAAAGAGCACTGCTAAGATATTCTCAATAAAGTTATGATAACAGTTATTTATTGTGAAAGTATTCATAATTATGAAAACAAAATATTAAAGGCTTTTTTAAGTTGTTTATGCTTGCACTAGTAAATTCTTAATATACTATCCTATCCAATGTATATTAATAACTTAAGACTTGTCTCTCCTTTGGATGTAAAAGAATGAACACAAAAGGCAAATATTTATTTCCAAGTGAGTTTGGAACATGGCAGGTGACATGAACTATGATATCCCTTGCTCTCTCTCACCAAAGCAGTAGTGATACAAGATGCCCTGGAAAGTGCCGTGCAGAAACTTCTATGTACTGAATCCTTATCCATAGCTTTGAATTGCAAATATCAACTGCATAAGTGAAGTAAAAAAACTTTAAAAATGTATCAAATGAGCATAGATGCTATAAAGTTCTCCAGAATTAATATCCTCATCAGGGTTGCTGAGAATTCTGCACTGCAAGGAGACCAGCTGAGAAAGAACAGTTGCTTCCAGCCCAGAAGGCATGGTGCCTGGGAGCGGAAGCAATTTGTCAATGTTCAGCAGGCATTTACTCTTCCAAAATCAAATAAGTGAATTTTCTGTAGTTGTTGTATTATCCATTACAATAGTTCACAATGAAGAATGTCGCAACTTAGAAAGTGCCAGTTTTAAAAATCGCTTGGCTTAATTTATTTTTTAAATCATGGAAATAGGAATAGCACCTGAGCCAAAACCAGCCTAATTTTCTGAATCCATGTGTAGCTTTTAATAGACATGGTTTCCCCAATTCCACTGCCAAAATGATCAGAAAGAGCTTAACTTTTGCACTGGTCTGGACAGCCTTAATGATGATTGTGCATGTGAAGTCAATCAGTGCACAGAGACACTTACTGTAATGAAAAGAAGATGGCACAGCTGGACAGGATGACCATGGGGAGCAGGCAGTAACCCAGCACACTGGCCACACAGCCATATGACACCCCTGCAGAGCTCATCAAGTTCAGTAAGGCATGAATCCCAAGGCAGCCAATGGCACTCATGCCATACACGTAACCAAACTGAATTTTTCCTGCCTGAAACAAAGTGAGGTAAAAAGGATGAATACACAACCAACATGGAGAGAAAACCACAATGACAACAGAGCAGAGAGGAGAGTCAGTTTAACCTGTTCTGTATCTTTTTAGTACCATCATCAGGAGACTGGGAATTCTGGAAAAAATACTGCCTGTAATATAAATTCTGATTCTGAAAACAAATACCATGAGTATGCTTGGAATGGGATAAGCAAAACAGATAAACAGAAAAGATAAGATACTGCCAGGCACATATATATATACATATACATATGTTTATATGGCGGTTGGAATATACAGACACATTCACTATTTACCATAGGTTGTCTATACGGAGTATGGTTCATAAAACAGACTATATTTTCTCCCCTTATTTGTCGAATGTCTGAATGATGAAGTAAAGTAACAAAAAAATCCAACTTAATCTTGTAGATTTACAAAGCATATTAGCAATACTGCCGTTTAAAAATTGTGTCAAATTCTAACCCAGGTTTATAATCAAAATAGAAAGCAAAGTTTCTATTTTTTAACTTCAAAAATTTTCCCCATGTTGCCTGTAAAATTACCCTCATTACAAATCTTGATTCAAAATATTTAATATTCTTCTAATTATACTTTTATATTGTCCATGCATGATGCTTTTCTAGGTCATATTCATAGTCCTATCAGAAAAGAGAGATGGACCAGTAATTTTAAACCACTTATTTTCTTGGTGTTGGGGTGCGAATAATTTGGGGGTTTTATGGTTTGATAATCATCCCCCAAAGGCTCATGTATTACAGGCTTAGTGAGCAATGTATGACATGATGGAAATTTTAAGAGCTAGATGCACATGGAAGAAAGTTAGGTCCCTATGGTTTGCCCTGGAAGGGAATATTGGAACCCCAGTCCTTTCCTTTCTGTCTCTTTTGCTTCCTGCCGCTAAGTGAGCAGCCTTGTCTGCCGAAACTCTTCCTCCATGATGTTTTGTCTTGCCACAGGCTCAAAGACAAGAAGAACAAGAAGGATCATGGACAGGAACCTCGGAAACAGTGAGCCAAAATAATCCTTTTCTCTTTATAAGGTGAATATATCATGTATTTAGACATAGTAATAGAAAACTAACAGAGAGGGGAAAGTACAAACAAAGCTAAATTTATGTTCAGTGCTTGAAGTGATTTTCTTTTGTATGCTTCCTTCGACCCAAAGAAATCCCACTGTGCCTTATGTCAGCAGAAATCATAAAAATTATGAGTATGTTATTATGAATCTTATATCTCCAGAGATAGTGAACAGATTTGGATATTGGTGCCAATTTAGTTTCACTTTTACTGTATAATGGTTATATCAGCCCAAAAAATGATCCCTTAATTATAGTTATCTAGGGCACAGTTAACCTAGCATCAAATGGATTTTGAGTTAAATCCTACTTCAATTAATATTCAGGAGGAGATTTTGAATGTCTTTATTGTTCTGTATATATCAGAATCAATTCTAAAATATTGCATCTAATGGTAAATTCCAAGTGGTAATGTTTGTATTAAAAGATTCAGAAATACATGTGTGTACATATATATATATATTTCCCATAATTTCAGAACTAAAAGGAAACTTAAAAATCACTCAAATTCTTTTGTCTTAAAGAAAAAAATAAATGAAAGCATAGGAATATGAAGCCAAAAGTTCAAGAGCATAACTAGTAGCAGTTAAGGGAAGATTCTCAGTTCCCAGTGAGGTTTCTTTTGACTATACTGCTTTGTATGTAAATCATAAGAGAGGATAGTTAAATAACTTCAACCAGCATTATACATCAAGAGATATCTTAGTACAATGAATCAAAATGCAGTCTATAAAAAATTAAAAAATAATAAGTAATTAAAAAAAGAGATATCTTAATAAGATTAATGTTGTCCTTTTAGGGATGGTAAAAATAATGTTTTCTACAGAAAAACAAACAGCTGTTATATCACAAATGACTTGAAAAAGAAAGATGAGTTAATATATTAAATTGATTGTTTCTATTTGATTAATTGGTATTGCCTTGCTTATCAGTTTATTCCAAGATTATCAAATTACTGTGACAAAGACCAAAGACAGGAGGTTAGAGACAAATGGAAAATCTAGCTGTTAGTGTTTGATATGCAGAGTATTTGCATTAGTTGTAGCAAAAAAGAAAAAAATAAGATGTTATCACATTACTATTGTATTACCATTGTTAAACTTTTGTATTATCAGCACCATATTCTTGTATTATTATCACTATACTATTGTAATGGATAAATATGATGTGATGGTTATTGTCAATAGTACCATACAGAAACTAGATTGCTATCAGCATTTTGATTGATATTATAAAATTAATATATGGAAAGTGAAAGTTTAGTTACAAATACATTTTAGAATTTTTTTTTTTAATTATAGCTACATTTCGGGAATTTTCTTTTCTTGGGCAGTGCGGGAATTGAACCCAGGGCCTTGTGCTTATGAGGCCAGCACTCTACCACTTGAGCTATAACCCCAGTCTTGAAAATTATGTTTTATGGGAAGTGGATAGTAGTAAGAGGAATGAATCACTATTATAAGGACTCTTCCTAGAATCTTTAATTTCCTATATTATTTCCCCTGCCAAATTTTTCTCTTTGTGCCTTAATGAAAGTGTACTTTTTAGACTGTCTTGATCATCTTATATTTTTAATCTATTGTCATTTCTTCCTTGATATAAAATGATAGAATTTTGTCTCTATTTTCTTCTTCCTTTTATTAATCAAACACTTTTCTAAACATAAGGTACAATACTTTCAAAACTTAGGTTTTCTTAACCTTTTCTCTTAATATCATTATTTCCAAATATAAAGAATATACACAAGACACATGGTAAAGTCAGGGAGAAAATGCCATCATGGAAGTTAGAAAACTAAAATTATAGCAAAAAGAGGTAGGTTGACTGAACAAATCATACCTTATCATTGCACCTTCATTTATTTATTGTGGCCTAATCAGAAACAAGGAGACCTACCTCATTCCTCACAGGATGTTAGAAATACTCTTAAGATATACTATAGCAAAAAAAATAATGACCAAAGGGAAATAATTTATCCAGTGGGGACTACAGAAATCTCATAGGAAACAAGAACTAAACTTTAGGACTTTTATTTCGCAAATCCGTGTTTTCCTTCAAGGATTCCTGATTGACATTCCTTTCTTAGTAACAAGAAACACATAAATGATCTCTTGCTTGGATGAAAATTTGACTTGGTAGTTTGACTCTTGAAATTATATTTCAGTTTATATTTTTGTCTGTTTTAATACACTATGACAGCTTCTTTTTGTCACTGTGGTTGATTAATTCAATGTCTCTCATTTTAAAAAGTCAAAACTTAAACAACTTTCACTACATAAAGTAACATACTTTTTTTTTTTTTTAATTTTTTTATTAACAAAAATCTTTCCAGAAACGAATACTGGCAAGGACAAGCATTAAAATCTGGTGCTCATGGTTGCACAGTACCAGAAGTAGAGTGGCTCCCAGGGCTACACAGAAAAGGATGGGTCCTGTGAGATCTGTTTCATTCATAATGCTGCCATCTGCTGGCTTCATTGGGTTTAACACCGTCAAGGTTTTTTGCCATATATGATCAAAATTGATTCCAAGTTCTGCAAAAAGAAAAAAAAAAAAAAAAGAAAAAAATATATGTGTGTGTATATATATATACATATATACATATACATGTGTATATATATATAGATATGTAAGAAAAACGAGTTATATTACTTAACTAAAACTAACACTTGATTAGTTTATTCAGCACTTTTATTGTTCTATCTTCATATTTTAAAGTTATATAATCTTTTAAAAAAATGAAAAGAGTTTTTGTTGCCCAAGTATATGAGCTAAAGTAAATGTTTTAGAGAGAAAAAAGTCCATCTAGGAAAAATTTTCCTGATTTCTGTACCAAAGATAAGCTTAAAATATAGTTAAAATTGGGAAAATGACATTATACAGTAAAATAAAACTGTAACTAACAGGCCAAAGGCCTATGCTCCTGAAAATATTTCCTTTCCTGTATATTTAGTTGCTAACACTTCTGAAATTTTGCCATATCAACCATGGCATAATTTTTCAAATAGTTGTGCTTTATAGACACCAGTCTAGGTCTGGGATTTTTCTACCACTCTGGCTAATGAGAAGAACAATTTTATGCCACATGAATGAAGCTCCACAAAGGAAAAAAAAAGGCAGAAGTCTTTCTGGAAGGAAAAACAACCAGGATTTTTTTTTATTATTTCTATAAGATCAATGCACTCTGAGGTTGGGTCAATATAAAGATTAAATTCTTGTGACAAGTTAATCTTTCTTTTTTATGAGTGACAGTGTTAGAATAAAATATCCAAATCAGTGGGATCCATGTCCACAAATCCAGACTCCTTGAAAAGTTTCTAATTTTTTTCTCCAGTGCCTGCTTTCCCAGGAATTCTGACTACTAGATTCCTCTCCTTCTGTACTATTTTTGTAAAGAAAAATATCTATTCATTTGAAATCTACTGAATATAGAAATAAATGTTGACACCATATCAGTTTCTATCTCACTATTCTTATAAACTAAGATGTATCTTAGGGAGGAAAAAAAAAAAAACATTCAAAGAGAAGTATATGGCGTAGCAGATTAGGATCCAGCAATCAAACTTTACCTTCCTTCCATCCTTTCAAAATTTCAATAAGGGTGAGGTGTAGAAAGAATCAAAGGTAAACTACAATAACTACATGCATTTCACCTAAACCAAACTACCATTTACTAAGTGTTTGCTCCTTCTTGAGATTTACATGCATTACTCTTACTCTTACACTTTAGCACTTAGTCCCATTTTATGCATCAGATGACTGAGGTTTTGAGATTAAGCAATTTATCTAAAGTTGGAAACAGAAAATCAGGTTTCCATATTCAACAATTTGACTCAAAAACACATGCTTTTAACTGCAGAATTGTGGTTGGATCAATGTGCATCTAATCTTGTGTGTGTGTGTGTCTTGTAACATATATATATGTATATATATGTAATATATATAAATATTATATATATATATATTTTTTTTTTTAAACTAGTCCAACTCTCTCTTGTAAAGGACTATCTTCTTAAATTCATTAGTATGTGGTATTTAACTTTCCTTACTAGGATTTGGCAATCTTCGTCAGATACTGAGTATAGCTCAGCTGTTTCTGGTTTTGGTTTAGATTTTTTTTGTCTGTTTTGTTTTGCAGTGTTGGGAACTGAACCCAGGGTCTCTCACAAGTTACCACTGAGTTTACACTCCCAGTCCTTGGCTTTGTTTATTTTTGTTTCAAGTAGCACCTAAATACCATGTAAACCTGACAGTTAGTGCACAGCATACAAGATTGAATCCAGGGGCACTCTACCACTGAGCAATATCCCCAGCCCTATTTTGTATTTTATTTAGAGACAGGATCTCACTGAGTTGCCTAGGGCCTTGCTAAGTTGCTGAGGCTGGCTTTGAACTCTCAATCCTCTTGCTTCAGCATCCCAAGTCATTGGGATTACATGAGTGCGCCACCATGCCCAGCTTATTTTATGTTTGTTTTTTTTCTTTTGGCGGGGTGCTGGGGATCGAACCCAGGGCCTTGTGCTTAGAAGGCAAGCACTCTACCGACTGAACTATCTCTCCAGCCCCCTATTTTATGCTTTTTATTGAATTATATCCCTAAATACTTAGTTTACAAATTTTTAAAAGGTATGCGAATTAGTATTTGTTAGTTGTAGAAACCCTAATACAACACCTTATCATACAAAACAAAAAAAGTGTGAAATTTGAATGCAAAACTTGTTGTTTTGCTGTCATCTAGTGGTAGTAAAGTATATAACATATGCTATAAAAATTGATATTTTCTATGCAAATTGTAGCATTAATCCTTTATATATAAATATCAGGCTGTACTACAAATACGAAATACAAACTATCAGAATTTTTTTGGTCTGACAGTCTTAAATTGACTACAATTCTTGAAGATGCCTTTGTTAACATATTAAGTGTACATTATCAAAAAAGCAAAAGTCATTCTTACATAAACCAAATGAGTGTCTGAGATTACCTTGAAGAGTATAAGCACTTGAGGAGTAAACACATTTTCAAAACAACATGTTTTTATGCATGGAATGTTCATTATTATAGCTTCATAATTTTATAGTACATTTTGGAATGTGTGAAATAAAAACCGGCAAATGTCATTTATCACCTCATCCTAGAAAGCCTGCTTAGGGCTCTTCCATGTCTTTGTACAGATGAAGCTTGCAACTTTCACAGATATCTAGCTTGAAGAGCACACTGGATCAGAACTCTAGATAGTTCATAAATTCAAAATGTAAAATTATGCCAAGTGCTCACTTCTCTATGTATATGGTAGGAATGATCACAAAGAGAAAAAAATATAGAAATTTATTCATAACTATATGAGAAGGGAAATCTAACATATTTCCTATTCAAAGTTAAAGGGACATTAGTGGAGAATGTGTAAGAGTCCAGTCTATAACAATAGAAACATTTCGGTTAACTAAAAAATTATTTTCAATAAATTTTGTGGAAGAGAATTCATTAACCATTAATGAAAAAACTAATGTAAAATCCTTACTTTACATGTCAAGCTAAAATAATTCTCAAATCGAACATCTAAATACAAAGCAAAATAATAATCCTAAATTTAAGAATCTATAAGTGAATATGAACATATTCTGGAACTATAGAAATAGATTCTAAACAAAACAGCAGTTGAAAGAAATGTTTCCAAGAAAAGTATTCTCAATTTTAAAATATAAACATTAAAATTCCTGTTTCCCAAGGACCCGTGAACTAATGAGATGGCAAACACGTTGAGGAAAAAATGTTTGAAATACATATTCCAGATAGTTTTTAATATCTTTACTACATAAATATCTCTTAAAGAAAGAAAAAATTTAAAAATTTTTAGTAAAAATGACTAAGATCATAAAAAAATTGGAAGAAGTAAAAACAGTCAATAAACTTGTTTTTAAAATGTCAAAATTTTTTAGGAACTAGGAAATGCAAAGTCTTCCTTTTTCCTCTCTTTCTATCAAATCAACAGAGATATCATTTATTCTCCTGTGAAGGTCTAGTGGAAAATCCATTTCGGAGATTAAGTTTACCTAATCATTTCAAGTTATGTATACATTTCAAGGAAAGACTTTGGACAGATCAAAGGATTTTTAGCACCATGTTCACCAAAGCATTACTTTTTATAAGAAACAACTTTTAAGGTATAAATTATTGTACTTTTATGCCAGAATATTAGAAAACCATTATAAATCATGTTTTCAAATAATATTTAATGACTTTTAAGACTTTGTGTATGGAAATGCTCATGATAAAATGTAAATGAAAAGAATACAAAACTTTATATCCATAGAATGATACAACTTTCAGTTTTAAATACTCAAATGCATATACATGCAGTGAAAATAGTAATTCACTTTTAAGTATTCATATACCTACATACATAATATACATAATATACACACTATTCATAGGAAAATAGCATGTGGGCTGGACAGAATTACACCAAATGGTAGTCATGTTTTGGAGATGCAATTTGAAGTGATTTTTTATGTTTTATTCATGTTTTCCAAATGTACTAGATACAATTAGACAATTGTTTTCTTTTTAAGCAAAGATGTTGGAGTCAAGGAAAAGGTTTAAGTTAATAATAACTTAAACACTATAATTTATTCTCATTAAACAGGTGTCTATTAATTGCAGAGACAAAATAGAATGAACCAATAAAACATAACTGAACCAAAAACTTAAGTGGTTTCTAAGGAACCAACAGATCTATTATATCATTTCTGGTATCTTTCTGAATGGTTTAAATCATTTACTTTATTTTACGGTCTTTAGGTAGAGAAAGAAGGATTTGTTTACTGCAGGTGGCTGATTGTGTTCACGTGAGACAATGATTCTTTTGATGTAAAATATGGGAAATTTTAATCTAATCTTTTCAATTGGCTCATATAAAGAACTAGTACATACAAAAGACTTGGAGTATCTAACAAGTAAATATATCTTCTTAGGGGTCAAATTTAAATCCACTTGAGTTTTAACTTTTTAGCATCCATGCTTCTAGTATCATACTGACATTCCCTAAGAGCAAAACAGGAGATATAGCATGGCTGAACATGAGGGAAACAAAAATCAATGACTAGAACACCTCTGAACACCTGAACACCAGGGATCCTCAGTTTCAAGTGTTCAGGAGGTCCTTCCCATAAACAGCATCATTTTCTAGAATCACATTCTTCTCCACCTAGCCATGCCAAGCTGAGATGAGAGGGTTCATGTATGTCATGGGAGAGAAACACAGCTTGTCTCCATGTCAAAACAAATATTAATTTGAGAAACTATCTCCTTTGCTCCCAGGTCAACAGCAGACAATAAAATATAAAGTGCCTCATTAATTGGGGAAGGAAGGTTGGTTGCATTGATACTCGCACTTTTGTCACAAGATGTCCTTGCTAAGAGAGTCAAAATGTATGGAAGAGTGAAGAAACATTAATAACTACAGCCATATCATAACAATAGCACAAATCTACTTCCAAATTTCTCCACACAAACATGCAACCAACTTCCAGTGATTTCCATGCATTGGTTTAGCAGACTCTTGTTATGCTGGAACAATTACACAAACACACAGCATGCAGACAGCACATATTCGGTGCTGATTATTGCTATTATTCTTCAAGTGTACACACATTAATAACACTTCCTTAACTTATCTTCTAGCAAAGGAGGCTCTTCATCAAAACTGTCAATGTAAGGAGATTGCGAATAATAATCCGAGTTAGATGCTGGCTGAAAAAATTGTCCTGCATAACCCGACGGCACGAGCATCTCTGGAGAAACAAGAGGGGCAGGCTGAGGCTGCTTGCTGGCTTGCTGTCTAGAAAGGGAAAATACTGATATTTATACATGTAATAAAGGGATATCATGACAAATCAAGAGAGGACATTTATAAATTTTCCTTATATGAATTCACTTAGTTTTTAAGAATATTTACCTATGAATGAAGTAACCTACTTCAAATTTAACTGTAACTTTAAAAATCTCACAAAATGACTAACTGGCCATAAAAAGACTTGTAGAATTCCAATATTAATTGAGCACATACAATGTGCTGGGCACTGCCCCTTATATTTTCTCAATTAAAACTTCAAATGGTTAAAACTGTATTTTTAATCCCATCTTATAGGAAAGGAAATAGAAGCTTGTGGAGACAAAATGACTCTCCTAGCATGGTGCCGAATCATTGCAGGTGCTGGACTCACTTGATGGAAGTTTTCTAGGCAGTGCTGTGCTCCCTAGAGGGTGCAATCACCAATTGTAAAGCTCCTACAAAGCTGTAGAAATAGCAAGTGAAAACCACAATTTTAGTAGTATAGTTAGTTCAAAGGAAAAATAAATACATGAACTAGCTATTATCCATAATGCACTTTCCAGTTCTGGTCATTCCCAATTATTACTAATCGGATTATCTCTGAACACCTAACAATGTATTCTGTAACTTGTTTTAGTTTTTCTTTTGAAATGCACAATTTAGTTTGCCAGGATGTCACATTTCAATTCCCTCTTGAACATGTTTTGGTTTGTTTATTATTATTATTATTATTATTATTATTATTACCATTTGTGAGGAGGTGGGAAAATATCGATCTTTGTAAATAATGTCTTTCTAGCATTAGAGAAAGGAAGAAAGGAGAAAGGAGGAGTGTATAAGGTTATTGGTGCATTTTGCATAGCTGTATAACTTTTACATAAAGGGGATGAAACATAAAATATTTCCTATTAACATGTTTAAGTTTTTATCACCTAAACTTTTGCCTCTGCTAAAGAGAAGGTCCAAAAATCTGAACTTTGTAACTGCCTGTGATCTGCTCATGCTAAAATTTTTATAGAATGACTTTTGAATATTTCCCTCTAACATTAATTTTAATATGAAGTATAAGAATAACATACTCAACCTTTTATGTGTGTAAACTTGATCAATAAAATAACTATTTTAGCAAATAAAACCACAGAGATGGAGAGATATACACTTAATAATTCACTAACTCAAGTATAGCTCATTAAGGGCAAGGAACTGGTGTACCTTTTGAATTTCCCGCAGCATGTGCTGATTATTATAGTTTTCATTTAGTCATATGGCACATTCCCAATCTCTCTCTTTCTCTCCCTCTCTCTTGTTCTCTCTCTCTTTTAAGAGTAGGTAAATATCAAAAGTACCAGTAGAAACAAACAACAAATTTGTTGGGTTAAATTGTCCTAGTGTTTTCTAATGTATGCCTTTTTAGAAAAATAAAAGGGGCAAATAAAGGTGACTCAATGATTAGTGTCTAAATAAGATTTTCATTGACACACTTGCCTGGTCTCACCATGAATCATACTCAGGCATTGCCAACTAGGATAGAGGAAGTGTAACTTATGCAATTATTACCTGCAGAGCAACCTCTGTGAATGAAGGAACTCAACGTGGGTAGCTACTTTAACCCAGTGCCCCTCAAAAAAGGGAAAACACATTTTTACACATTAAAAAATACACACATGTCCATTACCAGTCAAATCCTGCCCTCTCCTCTTTGCTTTATCCCTCTTTGTTTCCTCATCCAGTAAAACTTCTCCAACAGGAACTTGGTCTCTCTTGTTCTTATTGTAATAGGGTATAATATTAAAATTTCCCCACCACATATTTAAGATAGTGAAAAATTTAAAATTTGTCCATTTTGAGTAAAAGTCAAAATGATTTAGAAAAATTATCATGCTCATCTTCCATGACTATAAAAATTAAAATTCTCTTTTGTTTTATAACTTCAACATTGTACACATTGACTATAATATTTAACATTACATCTTAAGGAACAAAACCCAAGTGTTAACACCATAATCACATCAATAGTCAATAATTTCACCCAAAACACTCTGTAAATAACTCAATTCTTATACAGTAGGCATTTTTCCTGAAAGTGCTATGAGCAATTATAATTTTAACCACATACAGTGAATCTACTTAGCCCCATGTCTTCTGGTATTATCCATTTTTCTAGGTGGTGCCAATTCAGAATGACTGCACCAGTGAGTTCTTTTATATTTCTTAGTGATATATTTCAAGCTTGCTATATCTTTTCCCAAAACAAAAATTCAGAAAGAATAGGACTGGACACTTTGTATGATCTATTAAGCCTATGGCAATGAATGGTTATATATTAGAGGTAATTGCATAAGTCAGATTACTTCACTCAATACTTAAAATGTTAAAAGTGCATCATATCTGTATCCCACACAGCAGTGATAATTTTGTAAAGTGCATCCCCAGAAAAATTTTTCTTTTCAAGTATACAGCATTTTTATTAGCCCTATGGAAAGGTAAAGAGTGAAATTGTGATGATTTCTAAGTCAGCACATTATTCTAGATGAAATAAATTTCTACTGAATTAGACCAAAATAACTGGACTATAGATAGAAGGATTTAAACATTATCTTTGTTAGTAAACACCTTTTCTTCCTGTAAATGCCTCTTGAAGCAACTGTATGGTGACTATGAACAATCATCCATATCCTTTGTCATATTTCCATTATTTCACTTTCTAAGGCTGTCAAGTTGCATCTCTACCTTTAACCATCTTCCAGTTGTAGGATTTTTCCTGAACCAAGAAATGTGGGTTAGCAAACCCCACCTCTGGAGTCAAGACTTCCTGTGACTGAATCACCATTTCATAATCTTAGGAAACCACTTCACATTCTATGCCTCAGTTTTTTCATCTGTAAAATGAAGATAATAACAGAAGTCATAGCACTGCTGTGAATTCAATCAGTAAAAGTAAGTAAAGGACTTGGAATAGTGTTGAGTACATGAGAAGTGAGTAATAACATCTGCAAGCTCTTTTCTTCCTGAGACTTATGGGTGATGCAGTTTAGACAACTTTCTTGCACCCAGGAACAGTGTATTTCTGTGATAGTGTCTTTCGGTCTGTCTCTTCCTCAATGAAATTGACAT
Organism: Sciurus carolinensis; assembly: GCF_902686445.1. Lineage (NCBI taxonomy): Eukaryota > Metazoa > Chordata > Mammalia > Rodentia > Sciuridae > Sciurus > Sciurus carolinensis. The sequence continues at coordinate 104,422,488 of NC_062222.1, read as the reverse complement.
TAACAGGGAGCTAGCTGAGTTTATGGCCCTTCTACACTGGTCACCTTCAGTTTTTCCCCATTTTGGTTTCCCTGGAACACCTGAAATAATTTCCACAGTATCCCATCCATCTGTGTTTTCCTATCGGAAGAATTTCCACTATACCAATACCTGGATTTCTGTCTCTGAACCATAAAACAATCACCAATTTTTCAATATTTCCTCTTTCACCACTCACTCAGAATCATATAAAACTTCAACTAGCCTTGAAAAGCTTGTCTTTACTTGCATACTAATGTATTTAGGTGGGCATGATTGGGAAAATTTTTTGCCTGTTTCTGAGTCAGTAGGATTTAAAATGTATCATCTAATGCAAATATAAAGAAAATCATCTTAAGAAAACTCAGAGGAGGGGGTATGGGGAGGGAAGTTTGTGAAACAGACATTATTACCTCATGTATGTATATGACTGCATGACTGATGTGATCCTCAATATGTATAATCAGAAAAATGTGAGATGATACTCCATTTATGTATGATCTATCAAAATGTATAAATGCACTCTACTGTCATGTACAACTAATTAGAAAAAATTAAAATAAAAAAGAAAACTTGGTTATGATAATTTTTGTGTTTAGAGATATGTTTGTTAGGTACCATCAATTTTCTGTGCCCTGTCACATAGTCACTAGCTACATACTTTAGTAGAGGTCTTGTTTTTCCAAAACTATAGATTTGGACTTCCATCGTGATGGTCAACTGGTTTCAGGGGTTTAATCCATGGTGGGCCAACTCCATTGCTCTGGGCCCAAGTGAGGCAGGACATCATAGAAGAGGAGTGCTGCTTACTTCAGGGTTGACAGGAAGCAAAGAGAAAGAAGGGGGAAGGAGGCAGCAGGAAAGAACCCTTCCAGGCATACCCCCAGTGACCCACCGCCATACCTTACCTGCCTACAGTTATCACCCAGTCCACTAGAATGGACAGAATAGGTCACTGAGAGCAGTTCAGTCATTTTACTCTGAACATTTCTGCATTAACACAGGAACTTTGGGGTGAATACCTTACATCCAAACCATAACAGCATCTGAAGCAGGCTAGGCCATTGTCCCAGTCAACAAAATCATGAGCTGCCCTCATTTGGTTATATTAATTTCCATCTCTTTGTCATCTTGACTTCTGGGAAATGTTGATAAGAATAATCAAATGGGGGAAGAAATTCAGGTCAGAAGGTGTGGGTGGAGAAAGCCATGATCCATGAGTTCTTGCTTAAGGAGAAAACTTTGTCCTCTTTTTGTTGTGCTTTTTAATTTACTTCAGTCTGAAAATGTAGATGGTAGTTAATTCTCAAGCTACTCTCTCTGCTGCAAGCATATTTATGATGTTTCTTTATTTCTCAAAGTGTAAGACATAAAAGGTAGCCTGACTGATGCCAGACAGGATGGAACAGAGATCTGAATGAGATAAAATTCCAGATACTTTACTTTTCCAGTAGTAAACATACCCCAATACATTTCCCTATCCCTAGAGCATGGTTCAACAAGAGTAACTAGGAAGAAGCTTGTGAAACTAATATCTCTTTGCCTATGTGGGTAGGAGGGATCAGTCAGTGAAAATTTCCCTAAGCAGAGTTGAACAGAAGACTGTCTTCCCAAAACCTCTTAGGTTTATTCTGTTCTTTCCTCTTTCCATCTGTAGCTTTCAAGATAATTTCTATTGATTGTTTAAAAAAGGTTTTAAGAACTAAAATGTTTGAATATTTGTTGTGAGGTTATTTAGCCCAGACTTGTTGGATTGGCATGGTCGGCAACACATCCGAGTTTGCCTCCAATGGTCCAGTTTATTACTACTATCTCACCATTATTGTTAACAGCACCATTTTTATGCTAACATATCTTCATTCTACAACAAAACATATGTTAACCATCATTGTGGGCCTCATCAAACAACCTTGGACTTAAACCCTAACCCCATTTCTTATTTAGTGACCTTGAGAAAGTTTCTTAATTTCTCCATGTGGATAGTTTCTTATATGTAAAATGAGAATAACAGAATAATAGGGTTATTTGAAGATCTAGTGAATTAATTTATAAAGCTTATGATTATTCCTAACAGAGAAAGTGTACTTGGTACACATCTGAAAGTGTTCACTTAAGCAGTGTCAGTTTTTCACTTAAAACACATACACACACACACACACACACACACACACACAAAGTCAAAAAGTAAAAGTTAGTTATTATGAAAGTTGAAGTGTCTGACTCTTCTCCTAGTCCACTAACTTGGACCCACAAAACATCAAAAAAAGAAGAGTATAAACAAATACACAGTAAGGTTAAGTGACATAAGGCAACAAGTAATCAATTAATTTTAAAAACAGTACTTATATAATAATTGTGTTTTTCTTTAATGTACACTTTCCTACATCTTCATAATTTTTACGACATTACTGTGAAGTTGTTATGATTAATGTCCTTATGTCTCAGATGAGACAGAGAAGTCTTCCCAATGTCATGAATACAACCAATGCTAAAGCCAGAACTTGAACCAAACGGTCCTCACTATAAACACATTATTTTGATACTAGCGAATACTAAATTCTTAATCATTTTATTTTTAACTCAAGTTAAATTTTATCTCAATAATGAATGCATTTTGAAATAAGTTCACAATGATTCCACCATAGCACTTTTCATATTATCTGTGTATTATAAAAGCATATTTAATTGCCCAATTCCCAAAAATAAAGTCTTAAATGTTGTGAGGAAAAAGACTATGGATTGCATTGCAAACTCCTTATCTCTGGGTTTGTAATGTTCTTAATTTCTGACACAAAGTAGACACTCAATAAAATTTTATTAAATTAGATACAATCAGTTTTGCAAGCAGCGTCCTGAAAAAGATCAGGTAAAGGAACATGCCTCCTACTTGCCTAGTGCTTGCACTCACCCTCTTAAGTGGTAGTTGGAAAAAAGAGTAGAGAAGACATTAATTTGGCATGGACTCCAAGAGAAATGGGGCATTCACAGAAAAGTGGATTAATTTCTTTGCCCTTTCCTGTCATTTCATTGTGGGTACTTTACTGAGAAAAGTAAGGAGAAGCTTGTCTTCTCCCAAAGAATCTCCCCTACTTGGAATCCCTTGCTATCATATTAACAATTCTCAAAATGGAGGCATATTTACTCAATATAATATACTTACTCTCCTGATCCATAAAGATTTCCATAGGCATTGGAATCATAACTCTGCTCCTGATTATCAATGGTATAATTAGATTGGTAAAAGTCAGTGTCAAATTGTCCCAGGTTTGACATCCTAAAAAATAAAAGCATTTTTTTAAGTTTATGAATCAATTTTTGAGACATTTATAAAGATTAATTGATGATACAATTATGACCAAATTCCTATCACAAGGTATTTTTTGGAAGAGGAAAATAAATATTGTAGAAAGAGTTATGGAAATACATGCTAGAAAGTCATTACATAATGTGTCATATTTAACTACTTTTTCCGAAAATTTCATATCTTCAGATTGTGACTTTGACTAAATTGACTTTAATTGGCCTAAAAGAACTAACATTCTTCTCCAAATACCTTATTTTTTGTAGTTTAAGAAAAAAGCTTAAAACTTGGTACACATCTGGAAAGTGTTCACTTACGCAGTGTCAGTTTTTCACTTAAAACACACACACACACACACACACACACAAAATCAGAAAGTAAGTAGCTAAAAATAATATTGAGATTGAATTTGATTTTCCTAGAGAGTTAAAGTTTGCTAACAGCTTCTCTGGCTCTCCAAAGTAAAAACAAAACTATACAAACTTATTTTTTAGTTCTGCTTAGAAATTTCTAGTAAGTATTGGGAACATTTTTCTTCTTTTCGTCAGGATGTAGTACCTGAGCTTCTGACTATGTCAGAGGAGAAAGGCGCAATACTGCTAATGGAACAGATTTTTTTTTTTCTATATACTCTCTACATTGTTTCTACTCACTTGTGGGAGTGAAGAGGAATGCATGACTTTGACTTAGATCTCAAGGACAGAAATACCAGATAGAAGAAAAAATGAAGAGGAGAAAGAGGTTGTGGAAAAAGAAGTTGTTAGAAAGTTAATAGAGATGCTGAATAAAAATTAGAGAATAGAGACATTTTTAACTGAACAGATAAAATTCTTCAACTCAACATATTAATGCTTATTTTTCTTTAATGCTCTTATTTTAAATGAAAGAATTTAGAAACCACAGTTATTCATATAATTATAATCATTTATAGAATACTACCTATAATAAATTTCAAATGAAATTGCATAAGCAATTGCATAAGCATTGACTCTAAGAACTTCATTAATCAGAAAAATTCAAGAAGCAATTGTTAAATATATCAAATTTTTTAGTTCACTAAGAATAAAGTTTTTCTAAAATAAGCAGCAATTCATACATCTGATTTCATAAATCAATATTTTTCATTAACAATATGTATAAAAATAGCTATAAATTATAAACACAAAAATCAGGACTTAGTAATAAATCTTTTAACAAATTATAAAGAACTTAAAATTTAAGGGCATAACCATATCCATGTGTTGTAGTGAAGCACAGAAAGTAATTTCATTTGAGAATACAGAGCTTTTATGGCATGCAAATTTTTATGTAATATAACTAGTAGCACTGGAGATCTTACATAACCCAGCTTCATATTTTACTTAAATGCTCAGTCTTTTAAAAGAATCAGTTGTATCAGACACATACCTCTATTTTGTATCTGGTATCTGTATTTTATGTGGAAAGATCCGCTAACAAATGTAACTTTACTTGGTAAATTTAAAGCAAATCAGTTGGTGAAAAGATGACGAACTGGCTATATATGTGTTTCTAAATTTGTACTCTGACACTGAACAGATGCTACAGCCAAAAAAAAAAAAAAAGCCTTTCAACAGCCAAACACAGTATCGTGTAACACTTTTTAGGGTTTACAAACACAGTGAACAGCATACAAGCATACAGACATAAATTTGCTAATGTAGAGAAGTAGGTTCAGTTTCCTAGTGCGGGGCGAAGTTGTTTCTTTGAAGCAAGCAGTGGAAAACAGTAGATTCAATGCTTCTTCTATTTCTGTAGTATTCAACCTAGATGAGCGGCGTTCCTAATAATATGTAGCCAACACCAATATATGGTTCATGACTCTCTTGGCACCAAAATGAAAATGGAGGAAGACTTCAATTGTTTTCAAATCTGAAATGTTCAATTTATGTGAACAACATTCAGGAGGACTACTTATGGGCTGAGGTTTTTTCCCTGTTCCTTACTTTTTCATTGGAAGTCAAGAAAGATACACTAATATGATCTAGTGTTTCCCATTTTTCAAGACAACCTTAAGCACTGGAAGCTTTTCAACTCTCCCCTACCCCATGTAGCTACTTGAACTGGGCTTTCTCTACATCACTGAGTCATTAATAGGAGACATCTCTCTGGTTCTGACTCAGGTAACCTGGCTAATACTCTCAATTCTGTCTGGATCTGTTGTTTTTGTACTTGATACCAACCTCATGGGTGGAGGCAAGTACCCCTATAGTCTTTTTATGCTAATTCTCCTTTTTTAAACTTGGGATTTTTCAGGTATAAAAATTCTAGTAAATGAAATTTTCTCTTCTAGGGCAGATTATTTGACATTTAAGAGTTCTCAACAAAAGCCAAAGACAGAATGTCAGAGTAATTTTTTCCACATTGTTTAAAAGTGTTTTGAAGTCAAATTTCTTTAAAAAATTCTTTTTCTCCATCACTGGTCAAGTAATAGTGGGTCACACACACCTTGAGGACTTATCATTGAGCAACAGACTCTGTTCTTGACACTTGGTTACAAAAGTGCACAAACTAAACAGACTTGCATTTAAAGACATATATTTTTATATTGATTGTACTAAATCTATAACTAATAACAATGACCACTTAGGCCTTGTTGTACAAACTTTAGGTTTCCGTCAAGGAATTTTTCTAATTTTTTAAGAGGTATTGTTATTTCATTTACAGAAAGAGAAATAGAGATTAAATAACTTGCCCAAGGCTATCAGTTAGCGAGTAGAAGAGTTAATTATCAGACTGAGTCCAACACTTACTTTACTATATAAGATAATTTTATACTAATTATATAGAATGAATTATCAGATTGTTATAGGGGTTATGAATTAGATATTAGGTGTCCCCCGAAAACTCATGTGTGAGACAACCCAAGAAAGTTTAGTGATGAAATGATTGGATTATATGAGCATTAATGTAATCAATGTGTCAATCCCCTGACAGGGATTAACTGAGTGTAACTGAAGGCAGGTAGGGTGTGATTGGAGCAGGTAGGTCATTAGGGACATGGCTCTGGGGTATATATTTTGTATCTGCCAGTGGAGTCTCTCTCTTTGCTTCCTGGTACCATGTCCCCAGCAGCTTTCCTTTGCCAGACACTCCTGCCATGATGTTCTGCCTTGCCTCCAGACCCAAGGAGTAGAGTCAGCCATCTATGGACTGAGACCTCTGAAACCCTGAGACCCTAAATAAACTTTTCCTCCTGTATAGCTGAGTTTATCAGGTCTTCTGGTCACAGGAGCAAAAAAGTTGACAAAAACATTTGTTGAAAGACAGTTTTTAGATGAAAATTATATACACTCACAGTCATCAATTGATTATCTTAGTTTATTTAAGCAATTATTTCTGGTTTCTGAATGACCAAAAAGACTGAATATGAATAACAAAATTCTCACTTTATATAAATATCACCATGTTCTGCTCATAAACATTTTCCTTTCTTTTTCTTTTCCTTTCCTCTCCTCTCTCTAGTAATAAGAAAGGTTAAGAAAGCCCTTTATTACCTAGATATCATTTATGATTTTAACTAAAATCCATTTGGTACCACTTAGTAAAGATTATTTAATATCTTGGCTATATTTTCTTTAGCAATTAAGGGCAAAAAACTTTTTCAATGATCTGTTATCTTTTTATTTCCATATTACAGTATTGTTATTTCATAACCTTTGGGTTATATCATTATTACAATTTTTTCAAGATATTTCAAGTTCAATTTGAATATTTTATTCTTATCAGTGGATGAAAGTGGTTATGAGGAAAATAGCCAGATAGAGTACACATTTACATATAATTGTTAGTATGCAAATTCTATTTCATAAATCAACAGTTCTATTTCCATTCAGCACAAGAAACTCAATTAGCTTAGAGCTTTCACTTAAAATGGGATATTTCCTCAAGTGTTATCTTGAAATAAGGGTGCTCTTTCAAGGAAAACTTTCTGCTTTGTAGTATTTATGTTTTCAGTCCTTGGAAAAAAGTGTACAGAGAAACAAAAATTTTCAGGGGAAACAAAAATTTTAAATATGATTAATTTTCTTTTTTAAAAAATTGTTTTAAAATGTACTAGGCCAGAATGTTTTCTCACAATTTTCAGAAAAATAACCTACGAGGGTTTAGAAAAAGACAAATACACCAAAATCTGAAAAACCAATGATTAAGAATCAGTCTAGGGTCTGGGGCTGTAGCTCAGTGACCAAGCACTTGCCTAGTATGTGTGAGCACTGCAATCCTTAGCACTACATAAAAATAAACATATAAAATAAAGGCATTCTGTTCATCTACAACTATAAAAAATTTTTAAAGAGTCCATCTATTATTAGAATCTGAGTGAAAATTCTTGATAAGAATGATGCATCTGTAGTAGGAAAAATGATTTTTCCATCATGACCAACAACAGTCCATTCATATGAAAAGAAGAATATCCCTGAGATCATGGAGACTAAGTTTTTGCTAAATAGAAGAGGAGCTATCAACCCTACTGTAAGGATGTGGTACTGGGAATCAAAACAGAAGCACTCTTATTCTAAAAACATTTTTTAGTTGTTGATGGACTGTTATTTTATTTGTTTATATGTGATGCTGAGAATCAAACCCAGTGCCTCAAACATGCTAGGCAAGGGCTCTACCACTGAACGGCAACTCCCACCCAAACCAGAAGCATTCTACCTCTGAGCTACATCCCCAGCCTTATCCTGTTTTAGTTTGTGACAGGATCTTATTAAGTTGTCAAAGTCAGCCTAACACCTGTGATCTTCCTGCCTCAGAGTTTTAGTCAGCTTCCCCTCACCTCTCTCCTGCAGGAACCAAACAGACCTGACAAGAACAATTAGAGGAGGAAAACTTAATTTGGGATTCATAATTTCAGAGGTCTCAGTCCATAGATAACCAGCTCCATTGCTCCGGGCCTAAGATGAGGCAGAAGATCTTGGGGGAAGAGTGCGGTGAAATAAAACAGGTCAGGACAAGACATTAGGAAGCAGAGAGAGCAAGCCTCACTCTTCAGGGAAAAATATATACTCCAAAGTCATGCTCACATTGACCTACCTCTTCTAGCCACACCCTACCTGCTAATAGTTAACCACCCAGTTATCCCTAACAGGGGATTAATACACTGACTAGCAAAGAGCTCTCATAACCCAATCATTTAACCTCTGAGCTTTCTTGCATTGTCTCACACATGAGCTTTTTGGGGAACAGCACATATTGAAACCATAACACTCAGGCTCAGGCTGCAGAGTTACAGGGGAGCATCGCCATACCTGGCAAAAAATGTTACATTCTTAAGGAGACCCTGGCAGAAGCTTCTGATGGAACACTTACCTCTGAAGCAAAGCTGCTCACATGATGCCAACATTTTTGCAAAAATTTTATAGCAAACTGAAATCTGAGGCAAGCTAAAATGTTTCTTGTGCATAAAGCCTCCAGGCCTTTTTTTTTTTTGGTTTGTTCTTGACATTTATTTTCCTCACGTTCTTAGTACAACTTTTGAGTGTTTATTTGTGATATTCTTTATTCAGATGTGACAATTCCCTTCATCGGGATCAAAAAATAAATACGTTTTATAGCTGCCAAGGAAAAATAAGCCTAAAGGAAATGATGCTCCCAGGGGTAGCTCACTTTCAAGTAAATTAACAGTAATGTGAGGTGTTAAATGACTCTAAAACTAATGATAAAAATTAGAGGAATTACAAGAAGAAAACTTTAACAACATTATATAAATAATAATTCCCATAAAAAGGAAAAATGTCAGAGTTACAAAAAAGTAAAGTATGTAAGAAGTATAGGTTAAAGGGATTTGGGGGGAGTTTTTTTGTTTGTGTGTTTGTTTTTGTTTACTTCAGTGCTGGGGTTTGAACACAGTGCCTCACACATGCTAGGTAGTTAAGCACTGTATCACTGAGCTACACTCCCAGCCCTTAACATGATTTTTTAATAAGACAAATGAAACCACGAGAAAAGTAATTCCCTCAAGAAATAAAGATCTGTATTCCTTGGCATTTGTACACTTAAAAATGCATTCTCCAAGATTGCTTATGAATCCTTTAATCCTAGTAATGGATATTTGTTACTTCTCAACATCCAACTCGCCTTATCATTTCCTGACAGCACTGTTTTTCTTTTGGAGAACACTGCTGACATTGTGTAAGAGCCATGTGGTTTGGATCAGAATGACTTATTCCTTAGCACCAGTAGTAGATCTAAATCCTCATCTCAGAAAAGCTTGTTTTCATCAACTGTGAGAACTGACACTTTCTCCCTGAATTTGAAAAAACACGAACACACACACACACACATACACACACAAATATTTCAATTGATTACAGCATTTGTTATTTTTTTTAGAGCTTTATGGTAATACATAGCAGTTGGGTTCATTCCAAGAAACTCAAACGTGCAAGGAAATGGATTTCAGTTCATGATTCTCCCCTTTTCCCTCCTCCTTTTCCCTTCCATTCTCCCTCCCTTCTCCCATTCTCTTTACAACATTTATTTTTAAGGACATCAATGTACAAAGACACTAAGTTATGGATAAGGCAGAGCCAAGGGATTATTAGATAAAGATCATACATTGTAGTGTTCCCCAAGGTCCCGTTGCTTTTGCTCTTATCCTTACTGAGAGTCACAGAGTGCGTTGATCACTGTCACCAGCCAGCTGCATAATTTCTCCAGCAGACTTCAACACAGTTCTTGAACATTCTCAGGCACTGATAAAGGCCAGTTAGGTTATCCTAAAACACCAGCAAAACAGCTCCAGTCCTGAGCCAAATTCCTTAATCCTTCTTATAAACTCCACACAAAAATACCCCTCCTTGGGAATACCGAGTCAGAGCATCCATTCTCAATGTCCCAACCGAGGATATGCTGCACCCTGCAATAAGTTTTCTAATAAATGCTTTGAAGTGATCACCCTGGAGTATAGTGTTTCTTTCTTTGGAATCTTGGTTGGCCCCTATTTGGGATGGTTTGGGGTATTCCCTTTATGAGAATTCCATTGTTACCTCTTTTGGGGTCATTCCAGCTAAGGATTTTGGCCAGAATAAAACATGTATTAAAATTCATATTAAATTAAATATATTTTATAGCAAAATCCCATTAAAAGTTCCAATGAAGCATTACCTTAAGTGAAATGTACATGTTCCCTGATACAGCTTCCCAGTTTTGAGAGGTTTAATAGTGAAGATGTCAGTTTCCAAATATATGACCATCCAAAGAGCACAACCATTTTCTGAAAGTGGTGTGGGTTTATGTAAGTTATCTGATCCATGAAAAGAATAGCTTAGCTTCCTGTGTGTAATTTGGTGCATGGAAAGCATTTCATTAAGCTGGGGTTTCAAATGGGTTTCTGCACACCCCAAACAGCAAGAGAAAGAATGTCAAAGAAACAGCACTTTTAATTATTACTAAATCCAAGAATCAGTAAGAGTCATTGAAGAATATGTGAATAATCAGCTTTGGTCTTTTAAATATTTTCATTGGTGAATTGCAATTTAATATTATAGTAGTTTCAGTATGATGTATTCTTACCTTCACATAGCATGATTTATACTATTTCATTCCTTATACCTGTTCTTTCTCTCCCCTCCTCCCTTCCCCCTTCCCCTAATCCCTACCCTCTACTTTGGTTTCCTTTCTATTTTCATGAGATCCCTCTTTTCCCTCCCTTTATTTCTAGTGTCCACATAAAAAAAGAAAATCTATGACTATTGACTTTTTTTTTTTTTTTTTTTTTGGTTACTAGGGATTGAACTCAGGGGCACTCAACACTGAGCCACATTCCCAGTCCTAGTTTGTATTTTATTTAGAGACAGGGTCTCACTGAGTTGCTTAGCATTTCATTTTTGCTGAGGCTGGCTTTGAACTCTCGATCCTCCTGCCTCAGCCTCCAGAGCTGCTGGGATTACAGGATTGTACCACCGCTCTTGGCATGTCAATTGACTTTCTGAGTCTGGCTTATTTTCTCTTAGCGTGATGTTTTCCAGATTTTGGTTTTGGAATAATATCTCACAAAGCTAGAAAGTGGTTCACCTAACTTTCAAAAGTAGAAAACAAAACACAATTCTGCCTCTTATTTTCGAGTACTCCTTAACTTTTTTAGACAATATTTGATAGCTGTGATGAATAGAAATCAGGTCCAGTTGTTACATTTAACATATGAAATAGGTGAACCTTTTTTTTTTCTGTTTTGCCTTTGTAGGTTTGGTAACTGCCTCCTTGACACTCCATATCCTTTTAAAGGCAGTCTAATTTTACCTTATAATTAAATTCAGTTCTTCAGCCACACTACCACTGTCCCCATGTAGTCTGTCATCGTTTATCTCTTGGAACCATTTTTTTTTTCTTGTCACCAGGCAGCTTTTAAAATGATCTACATGAAACATAAATTTACCTTGCTACTTCCTGCCTAAAATCTCTCTAACCTTGCTTTCAGTGGTATAATTACCAGCAACATGAAATCCAAGCTTCTAATTTGTTTTCCAATTTCATTTCTTGCAAAAACTCTAAATTTCTGCAACCTAGAGGAGTCTGCTGTCCCCTGCATATGTCATGCATTTGCTCACACAGACCTTCCATGTGGAATACCAACCTTCACTTCTTATCTCACACAGGCTAACATGATGCTCATCCTTTAAAACTCAAGTTAGAGGTGGAACTAACTGGTCAATGGATTAGTTTTGAAATTTGCAAGATAGTATTTCAATGTTCTTTTGCTATAAAACTGTATGTATGAACATGGGCAAGTTATTTAACCTGCCCAAGCTTCAGTTTTTCCCATTTTTACATTGGGACAATGATACCTACTTATAAGATTGCTTTGATTTATTGAGGTAGGATACATAAAGTGCTTAGAAGACACCTGACACATAAGTCCTCTGTCAGCATGTATAAAAGTTATTGTTTCTGCCACATGAAAACTTTCCTAAAACCACTACCCTTTGACTAGAAAATGCTTCTTTGTCCTATAATACCTTATCCATATTTTTTATCATAGCAATTATAACATTATATTTTATTTTATTTATTTTTTTGTGAGTGTGATGCTTTGGATTATTTTTAAATTTTTTATTATTTTTTAATTTTTTACAGACTGCATTTTGATTCATTGTACACAAATGGGGTACATCATTTCATTTCTATGGTTGTACACGATGTAGATTCATACCATTCATGTAATCATACATGTACATAGGGTAATGATGTCTGTCTCACTCCAACATTTTTCATACCCCTCTCCCTCTCATTTCCTTTTACATAATCCAGTGTTCCTCCATTCTTCTCTCACTCCCCACACCCCATACCCCCATTATATATCATTCTCCACTTATCAGAGAAATAACATTATATTTTATAGAATGTATTTCTTCTCTTGTGAGTTCTTTCAATCCAATAAGCATAACTGTTTAACTTTTGTACTCCAAGGCTTAATACCATGCTGGTCCATAGTATACATCCACCAAATATTTGTTGAATGATTAACAATGAGTGAATGGAGACTTCCCAGACTAAAATAAATATATTACTTAAATTATTCTAGATATCAATTGCTATGTAACAAAATACCTCAAAACCTCCTGAATTTAAGTAAGGAAAAAAATTTTCCCCATGAATGTATGATTTGGGTCATGCTGACAGGGGGAAAACCTTTCTTGCTCTGCTCGGTAAAATTCATGGTGGCTCACAGCCTGAGGCTGGGAATCATTTGAAGACCTGGTCATTCCATATGTCCTTTGGTTGATGTATGCCATCTTAGCAAGAGGATAAAATTAACATCACTAGTCAATGACTTAAAGATAGATAATCTGGTTATAGATAACCTAACACAATATGCAAGTCTTTGTGGCAGAGGAAAAAGCCAGAGATGTAAAGCACAAAGGAGATTTGATGTACCACAGTTGGCTTGAAGATGGAGAGGACTATCTACCAAGGAATATGGACAGCCATTAGGACATGAGAGCTTCTCCCTGCAAGGAAAGGGAATCACAGTTTCCAATGGAATGGAATTCTGCCAGGGTTTTAGTCAGTTTTTATTCACTAAAACATAATACCCAAGGCAATTGACTTTATAAAGAGAAAAGGTTTACTTAGTTCATAGGTTGGGAGGTTCAAATGCATGGCACCTGCATCAACTCAGCTATGGTGATGGTACATCACGTCACAGCAGATAGCAATGGTGGGAGTGTGTACAGGAGCAAGCGAGTCATTATATTTCAAGCCAGGCACAAAAAGAAAGACACATGAATCCCAGAGTCCCTATCCCTCTCAAGGGCAACCTCTTAAAGACCTGAGGGTCCACGAGGCTGTACCTTCCAAAGGTTGTATCCCCTCCCAATAGTACCACCACAGGGAATAAATTTTTAACCACAATGGACCCTTAGGAGACAAAAGTCATATTCAAACCTTAGCAGTCAGCAACCCAAATGAACCTAGAAGTAGATTTAAAAAGTAAAGATCCATATGCTGGAATGCAGTCTTGTGGAATACTACGCAGAGAATCCAGCTGAGCCATGCTGGACTTTCCCTTATAAACTGTAAACTACTTAGGGGTATATTAGGTACTATGTCTGTGGCAGTTAGTTCCATAGCAATAGAAAACTAATAAGGTGGGTGTGTGGTCAGGTTATGCAGAAAGCAAGTTGGGCAAGAAGTATTTTTGGGGTCATCTGAAAAAGATGTACCACCTAAGTATTTATTCATGGTATGTGGTTTTGTAATGTTTTTGCTTGATCATAAATACTTTAAAAATGGTTACTATTGGAGTTAAGATTAATTTTAAGGGCCAGGGTGTAACTCAGTGGTAGAGCACTTGCTTACCAAGTGTGAGGCACTGGGTGGGATCCTCAGCACTGCATAAAAATAAATAAAGGTATTGTATCCATCTACAACTAAAAATTTTTTTAAAAAGATTAATTTTAAGGTAATTTTCACGAATTACTATAAATTTCAATGCAGATTATTGGTTTGATTCATTCATTTTTCAACTTCAAAAAGATCAGGTCCATTCAGGTTTTTAACTCGTATCAAGATTTATAGAGAAGACTAATGATTTGAGCTTGGTTGGAGGTCAGATCTTTGTTGATTTTATGTGCCAAATTATGTCTCTCCCAAATGAAATGAATAAGTCTTAATCCCCAGTACTCCAGAGTGTGACTTATATGGATATAGGACTTTTACCAAGGTAACCAAGTTAAATTGAGGCCATTATGATGGGCCCTAATCCAATATTATTGATGTTATTATGGAAAGAGAATTTTGGACACACAGACATGCAGAAAGGAAAGATGGTAGTGATACAAGAAGCATACCATGTGATGAAGGCAGAGATTGAAGTTATGCAGCTACAAGTCAAGGAATGTCAAAGATTTCTAGCAAACCACCAACAGATAGAGGAATGGAGCAAGCTCTCCCTAACCTTCTCAGAAAGAGCCAACATTGCTGAAACCTTGGATTCAGAATTCCAGCCTCTAGAGCTCATGAGTCAATAATTCTGTTAGTTAAACCCTCAGTTTGTGGTACCTTGTTACGACAATGATATGGAAGTTGCTTTAGAATTAGGTCATAGGGAGAGACTGAGAGAGTTTTGAGGAATAGGAAAGAAAACATTTAGATTGCCCTAGAGATTGTTGGTAGAGATTTTTTTTTGCGTTGCTGGGGATCGAATCCAGGGCCTCGTGTTTGCAAGGCAAGCACTCTACCAACTGAGCTATCTCCTCAGTCCCTGTTGGTAGAGATTTAGTCGTCAAAGAAGTCTGTTGAGGGAGGGTTCAGAAAGAGGAGAACTGTAGAGAAAGTTTCTGTCATCCTAGATAATACAGGTTTGTCAGGAAGAGAATTGTTGCAAAAATGCAAAGGTGCTTCTGGTGATGTCAGGCCAAAGTGAAGCGCATGTTATTAGAAAATGGAGAAAAGATAATCAGTGCTATGACATGGCAAAGAATTTAGCTGAACTGTGTTCTACTGAGTGCACTGAATTTGGATATTCAGATGAAAATATGTGTAAGCAAGTTATTGAAGGTGCAGCCTTGTTTCTTCTACTTGATTATTATAAACTGTGAGAGGGAAGAGATAAAGAAGGAATTCTGCCTCAGGATTACAAAATAGACATCCCGCCTGAATTTCCCTGCAGATTTTGGACTTAAGATACAACATCAAATCTTATCTGAATTTTCAGCCTGTCAGCCTGGGCTATAAACCTTGTACTTGCTGGCTCCACTCCTGTGTGAGCCAATTACTTAAAATTTCATTTTCAATCTCTCTTTCTGTATACAGACATATATATATGTGTGTGTGTGTGTGTGTGTGTGTGTGTGTGTGTGTAGTGTGTATTTAGATCTTATACATATATAAGGGTCTTAAGAGTGTGAGAAGCCAATGTAATCAAGAAAATAATACATTAGGCTCTTGTTTTAGGAACCTTACTTTGGCAATGGTGTATAAAATGACTTGAATAGTAAAGTGGCTGTTGGTTATATTTCTCTGGAGGACCCAACTACAGATGCTTTGAGGAAATTTCTGAAAAAGGTAAATGTACACCCATACAATCTATTGTGTGCCCTTGAGGCCTGTTTCTTCCATTTCACAAAAGGGTAACTTGAAGTCTCTTGACTTTCTCTCCTCTCAAAAACTTTTATTTTCTACCTTTGACTTCAAAAAGTCATCCAACACCAGTTTTTGTCATCTTTTTACAGATGGCTTCCAAAATTCTAGCCTTGCACTTTTCCCCTTATTGTGTATTAATGTGAACATTTAAATTTTACATTCTGTTAAACATCAATGCTATTATCCCATCTACCAGTGCTAAAATATGCAGTTTTTTGGACTCCTCCTTCTTTCCACATCGAATTAAACCTGTTGACTCTGTCCTCAAAAATGTCTATTAATTTCCCCTTCTCATTTTTAATCATTGCTTTATCTAGAACCTTGCTGCATCTCACCTGGATTATTAAAATAAAAAATTCTTGGGGCTGGGGATATAGTTCTGTTAGTAGAGTGCTTGGGTTCAATCCCCAGCACTACAAAATAAATAAATAAATAAAATTATTTTTCCTCCTTCTCATCATATCATTAGTTTTCTTAATCAATAAATTTTATGCATTGTCAAAGTAAGTTTCCCAAAACCAAAAAGCTGTGCTACATCCTTCCTTACAAGGGCTTCTGCACAGGATGATGGTGTACTTCTAAGGCTCTTTGCAGACTGACTCTATTTTCCATGTAAAACTCATGCCATTTTTTCCTCCTCTTCCCAAAGTTCTTTCTATTTGTGATATAAACAGTTGTAAAGTTCAAGTATACGTTCAAAATTTGAAAAAGAAATCCATAAAATCCTAAAAGAAAAATAACAGGAAATTTAAAAACCAGCTTAAAAAAAAATGAATTCTAAGTTGTAGTTTTACACTGTAGACACATGATGGCACCATTTTGTGGGTGTAGCAGCAACACCAGAGATCCTTCAATATCATTACAGGAATATGCCATGAAATTGTGTATGTGCTTTTAATGACTATAAGAATGCTATTTAAAAACTCAATGGTATTACTACAACTAAGATGCTCCACAATATCAATAATCTTGAGACAGATTTTGAAGTTATAAAACTGCTATTTATATGTTTTTATTTGTCATTCCCTTTGTTATGGGCTAAATTGGGTCCCCATTGCTAAGATGCATATGTTGAGGCCTAAGCTTACAGAACCTCAGAATATGACTGGAGATTAACAAGGTAATTAACAAGGTAATTAAGTTAAAATGTGGGCATTATCATTGTCCCAAATCAAATATGACTAGTGTCCTTACGAGAAGAAGAAGTTAGGACACAGAAATGTATAGAGGGAGGACACAGCAAAAAGGTGGAGATCTACAAGCCAAGGAAAGAGGTTTCAGAAGAAACCAACTGTGCACACACCTTCACCTTGGATTTCCAGTCTCCAGAACCATGAGAAAATTCACTTCTGCTGTCTGAGTTACACAGTTTGTGGTATTTTGTTATGACAGCCCCAGCAAAAACTAATATATATGTCAATATATAGAAAAACATAAATAGTTTTGGATTTATTATATAAGAATGTAAACTCCCTACTATAAATCTACTCTTTTAGTGAAATGGGCCATGATTTATGATTTTTAAAATTAAATGAGCTCTTCAGAAATCCTTGCCTCAAAATCTCACAGGCCTGAATTTTGACCATGATCCTGTCAACTCTTACCAGTATCTTATGGTTGTACTCATTTGTTCCCCTGCTCAACAGAGTGGAGCCTAATGGAGTGGTTTAGGGTGTAGGTTCTAGAGCCAAACTGCTTGCGCTTACAGCCCTGCTTTATCACTGTGTGATTCTACAGTTATTTAAAATGCCTGGGCCACATTTTTCTTAGCTATCTGTGCAACAGAAATAATAAGATCCATACATTAGAGGGCTCTGTAAGAAGTGAATGAATTGATACATAAAAATAGGGCTAGGAATAGAGAAAACATCATTAGGCTCCAGTGATTTCCTTAGGGGATGGGCAACTACTTATCCTTCTAGGTACAAAAGATTCCCAGATTGAATAAAACTTGTACTGTTAAAAATATTTCACACAGATGAGTTTTGATGTCTAACAATCTGGATTCAGATGTAGATCTTTCCATCTACCTATTGTTTTAGTCCATTTTGTTGCTATACTGAAATGAGTACTTTTCAAGGAAAAGAGGTTTACTTAACTTATAGTTTTGAGGTCTAAGAACAGGTGCTGAAAAGGGCGTTTAGTCAGGACCTTGTGACTAACATCACATGGCAGGAAGGCATTTAAGAAAGGTCAAGTGTGAGTGAGTAAGCAGGAACCAGATTTGCTCCTTTATAATAACCTGCACTCATGAAAACTAACCCAGTCTTGGGATAACTAAATTAATTCATTCTGAAGGTGATGCCTCATGATCTAATAAACTATTATTAAAGATCCCTCCATCTCCCTACTGTTATATTGGGGACAAAGTTTCCAGAATATGAACCTTTGGAGGAGACACTAAAACCATTTCAAAACCACAGCAGCTATTATAAGTTTCAAACAATTTGCCTAATTTCTCTGAGCTACCTCAATTAGTACGTTATTTGACTTGGTGGTGCTCAGTATTTTTCTAATGAATATACTTTCCAGTTGTAGGCTGAACGTATTAGCCTTGTGAGCTATTGCAGTGTTAACGTATGGGAGTAATACCTATGGAAATACCAAGTAAGTGTAGGTAAGAAACAGATGTTGAATTAAAGACACTGAATCATACAGAGCAAGAAAACAATGTGATTCAACTCGGTTTAATCCGTTTCATTAAAAAGGGGCACTGGCAAGCATTAGAAAAGAATTTTAAAATATTACCACCAGTTAACAACCCAGAAGGATTTTCCAAGGACCTCCCCCATTCTTTTATTACTCCCTTGACTATGCTCAAGTCCAGTTGTTCCCCTTCACTCTTTCCTCATATCCTTTTAAAATGCACAGTCGTCTCTGTACAAGTCCAAGTTGAGTTTTTGTTCACTCTGGACTGTGTTTCTTATTGCAGTGGTGTGTTACTATTTAAAATCTGTCCTTATCACATTAACAAGTGTCAAGCTTTGTCTCTGACAGGATAATATTCAAATCATTAAAGTCAGGGCAACACTGACAAATTATTATGCTCTATGCATTTCAAGATAGTTATTTCTCTATAGAAAGTGACAGAATTAGTCTTGTTAATATTAGGACCATTTTTAAATCATAACCATTTCATGAAAAAACAGGCTGTAAGAAAATTTTGATCCTAAATCCTTAATATTCCCCCAAATTAAGTAACATTCAAAGATTTTGTACACAATATTGAAGATTTCAATCACAATAGTGAGTTGTACACAGTTGTCATCTTCCTCCTTTGCACCAAACTCTGGATACTACAGAAAAATCCAAGGGAAATACTGGGAGACAGTCAGGATGCCCTGCAGGTCTCATCAGATCTTTGTCCCCCATTCTACCTTCTGCAAAGCCCTATGCTCGGTAAGGTAAAGATACGACGAAAAGGCAACTTGAAGATGATGGAGACAGTCGTCATCCGGGATGAGATCTTTCTTCACTTTCACCACTTGCCAAAATTTCCTAGATTCACTACTGCAATCAGCCCGATCCCTCTCGGAATATTAGCTGACTACTCAAGGACTATATTTCGACTTCCAGATTTTAAAAGTTCCAATATCATACTGCCATTGGGTAGGAAGCAATCTCCCCAAAGTTAGCATCTTCAGGTCTCAGGACCTAAACCTCGGGTGCTCAACGCCCCTTGTGGAGGGCGCAAGACTGGCAGGTCAGGACCGGGAATCGGGCTTGCCGGCGGCTCAGCAGCTCTACCATTCCCTACTGCGTGCTCTGGAGTAAGGCATTCCTCTGGAATTCCCGAGGTGGCTGGGGAACTACAAGGTCTGCCCCCTCCCGACCCCCAACGATCGTGGGACGTGAGCGAGGCAGCCAGCACCGCACTTAGCGCACTACAAACTCTACTACTGCGCGCCTGCGCCCCGCCTACTGGAAAAGAGGGTTAGTTCTCAATCACGTGACCTCTTCACGACTCAGCGCACAACGCGCTGACGTCAGGACGTCGCGGGGCGTGAGGGCGTGGACTAGCGGTACCGGGTCTGGATAGGCCGCAGGAGCTGATGGTCAGTCGGTGCAGTGCTTAGCATGGTGCTTCCCTGGCTTCCGAGAGCCACCAGCCCCACAGGCGGCGCTTTGGAGTAAACGAAGCCTCTAGCTATGGCGCCGTCGCCTTCCCGGACCCTCTCGTGACGCCTCTTCCTGGGGCAAGTGGACCCTCATGGGTCGGGACTGGTGGCGCGGAGTCATGCTTGTGCGGTGGGCCATTGGGGCCGCGCGACCTGGGCTGCCCAGGGCCCGGTCAGCGCCGACCCTTAGGACTGCTGCAAAGTCCTGGACCATCGACAGGCTCTACAGCTCTGCGGAGCTCAAGGTGACGGCCTCTAAGCCTCCGGTTAGACACATTTTAAAACTCTGGAGAGAGTTCCCCATGCGATCTTGGAAATGTGCAGGGTTTCCTGGAACTGGCTGTGAGCCCAGATTCCGATTCCTTCAAGGGAGGCAGAGCGTGGAGCCGGTGCGGGCTGCACGCCTTTCCCCTGCTCGCCAGTGTGACCTTGAGCAAGTCATTTAACTTCCTCAGTTTAATTCTGAAATCCTCCTGAGGGAGCAAGCTGTTCTTTAGTTGGAGAACACGGGGGTTCAGTAACTGTAGAATCTATCTAATAGCTGTGAAGAGACAAGAGTTGAGGCGGAAAAGTGAAAGATTGAATGCAAGCTATAAGTTAGTAAAAAGTAGACCTTGTATAATTAGTCAACTTTGGCCTGTCTAAGATGCCTATGGGGTGTGTGAGTGTGTACACATCTATACACATGCGTATGTATTGCAATTCAGTTTTAAAAAATAGTGCAGTATCTTTGACTTGAATGAGGGAAATATCTACTGTGGAAATATCAAATTTAGTTTTGTATTTTTACACAGTTAACATAATTGTACTTTTGTCTCCCTTGGATTGGAGCAGTTATAAAAACAAAATTAAGGCAAGTTTTATAATTTCATGTTGTTTGCTGATTCTGAAATATCGATTGGAAAAATAGAGTACAAAAAGTGAATATTTTACTTGAATTCCAACTTTTAGCAGTTTTTGGTGTGTTCAAGTAAAACATAAAGATGTGTGCACTAGGAAGCAGGAGTTTAATTTTAAAATATTTAAAAATTATAAATGATAAACGCTGGTTTTTGTTCATGCATTTTTTTTCTTTAGAGAAGCTGCAAAGTAACAAAATTGTATCTAAATTAAAACGTTAAATCTGTATCATGCACAATCATAGAAACGAAAAGTTGTACCCCATTTGTGTACAATGAATCAAAATGCAATCTGTAAAAATTAAAAAATAAAAAAGCCATTGAAGGCTTTATTAGGAACACAGCTTTTTAAATAGAGCTGATTTATGATTTCATATGTGCTAGGAGCAGAGAATTTCTTTCAGCTGCTTTTTTGTAGTTCCTTTGCCTTAAGAACTTTTACTAGATAACCTGCATTCTTAGTGTCAGAAGTTCCAGATGTCTTGTATTCTCCATTCATGAAAATAAATTCAGTTCCTTGTTGGCTGCAGAAGTGGTTGAAGCATTAAGGGATTTTTATTTACCTGATTGATCGCCTTTGACTATGAAACTGTTTTTATTTGATGATTCTTCTTGTAATATGTTGTTATGAGCTTAGCCATGTATCTATAGTCAGAAAAATTATAAACACTATAAATGCTAGAAATGAAATTGAAGATCAAGAAAATGTTTTGAAGTCATATATTTGTTTCATATTAGGAAACAATTCATATTCCTAGATGTGATTTCTTTTCCCGCTCCAGGAAAAACCTGACATGTCTAAATTTCTTGTTGAAGATATTAGAAATTTCAGCATCATTGCACATGTGGATCATGGCAAAAGTACATTAGCTGACAGGCTTCTAGAACTGACAGGTATTTTCATTTTATTTCATATGCTTAATTGACTGCAGTGAGTTATTGGGAATTCACTTTTACCATGTTAAATATTGTTTCTAATGTTGTATGTAGTATTTTCTTTTTTAAAGCCCAGAGAAATACCAACTGTTTCTGTTTGTAGGAACAATTGATAAAACAAAGAATAATAAGCAG
Organism: Sciurus carolinensis; assembly: GCF_902686445.1. Lineage (NCBI taxonomy): Eukaryota > Metazoa > Chordata > Mammalia > Rodentia > Sciuridae > Sciurus > Sciurus carolinensis. Next base: position 104,400,475 of record NC_062222.1, on the reverse strand, counting down.
GTTCTTGATAAACTGCAAGTGGAACGAGAAAGAGGAATCACTGTTAAAGCACAGACAGCATCTCTCTTTTATAGTTTTCAAGGAAAGCAGTACCTTTTAAATCTCATTGATACACCAGTAAGTTTATTAATAACTTTGCATGTATTGTTTAAAAACTTGTATTAATAATGCAAACATTCTTGTTTAATTTTTCAAACTGAATTTTAAATATCAACTTTTGCTTTTTTCCTCAATATTTTAAGTGTAATCTGTTTCAAAAGTACAGTTAAGAAAAGAAAAAATAAAACTATATTTAATGCCTTTTTATCAGTGTCAGTAGATTTGCCATAATGCACCTTCCTAAAATAATTGCAGCTGACATTTAAAGGTACCAATATTTTTGTTTCTTAGGGTCATGTTGATTTTAGTTATGAAGTTTCCCGGTCGCTTTCTGCTTGCCAGGGTGTTTTACTGGTCATTGATGCAAATGAGGTAGGATTTTTCATTTTATATAATGTGAGAGGTCTATTTGGTTGTTTCAAGATATTTTCCTTAAAATGTATAATGGAAACAATTTTTCTATTTGAATAAAGAAATAGATTTATTGTGTTTTTCAAAATCATGTGCTTTGATACTGTTAACTTTTTAAGTTTTATTACATTGAGGCAAGCATTCTGTGAGATTGAATAATTTGTTATAGTTTTTTAAGCTGATCAAAGTGTTCAAAAGATTGTTGTATTTTTTGTTGCAGCATGATGTCCTGCTATCAGTGCATCATATCTAAACCTCTTCCACCAATTTTAGCAGAGTTTAAAAACTTCAGTTTTTAGTTGATTTTTAAAGCAGTAATTTAGAAAAGTGTTAGAAGGTCTTAGGTTTAAGCCAATAAGTTAAGTCAAGAATGTTAACTTTTTTGTGTGTGTGGTATAAAATTCATGAAATAACTTTATAAGAACTATGATATACTAAAGTAAGCTTTTCATATATCTAGTTTTTCACAAAGTATTAATAATTCAGATTTTCTTTTATTGTTGTTGAATTGTGTATCTTGAGTCTGCCAAGAACAGTAAATCACCACTTACTTTCATAGTACTAGACTTTATAAACTGCATCACATGATTGTGTTCTGTAGTAGGTTTTGAAGTCCTTGAGGATCCATTTTTCATCTTTGTGACTCTAATCCCTGGCACAATTCTTGGCACATAGAAGGACCTCCAATAAATGTTTCTTGAACTGAAAGAAATTATCACAGGGAATGAGCCAAGGGTATGGAAGTGTGGGTATCATAGCGTGCTTTGTAAAATCTCTGCTTGAGGCTCCCTGTGTTAAACTTTGTAGAATGTCTACTTTGACTATTCTTTTTACCATCAGTGATCTTTATTTTAACCTCAAACATAAGCTAGAGAGCAAAGTAGGAAGGGTAGTATTGGTCAGCTTCTTGTCATTATATTGAAATGTTTGAGATAGTTAGCTTTATAGAGAAAAGGTTTATTTTGGCTGTTTTGGAGGCTCCATTACATTATTGATTGGCCATTACTCTGAGCCTGTGACAGGGCAGCATATCATAGCAGTGGTATATTGTGAAGCAAAACCACTCACCTCATCAGCCGTGAAGCAAAAACAGAAGGAAGGGGCTAGTATCCCACAGTTTCCTTAAAAAGCATGTGCCAATGACCTAGGGACTTCCTGTAGGCCCTACCTCCTAATAATGCAACTCTAGGGATCAAATCTTTAATACATAGGCTTTTGGGAACATTCAAGATCCAAACTGTAACAAGCAAATATCTGGCATTTTGTTTAATTTTATTAGGGTGATGGAAAAATCTCCGTTTTGATGAAGATGATGATTTTGCATGCCATAATGATTTTGAATTATAAGATCTTTGATGGTAGAATGATCATCTCAATCTCTCATGTCTTTATATTTCCAGGGTATTCAAGCCCAAACTGTAGCAAATTTCTTTCTTGCCTTTGAAGCACAGTTATCAGTAATTCCAGTTATAAACAAGGTAATTATAATAAGACAATAATGTTATTTATTATTTTACTTTCTAAAAGTTTATTTACTGTTTAAATGTCAGGAACAGTATTTATATGAGGGCTATCTAGCCATTTATTCTGTGTATTAGTGGGATTGATCTCTTTGAGTTGCATGGGATAGAAATGCAAGTCAAACTTCTATGCCTTTGCACAAAGCTGAAAGGAGTTCCTCTGAATTGCATGTGAAGGCCATTTCTGTAGAAATAGTATGCAGAGCAGACAAACATATATCTATTATACTAAACTATACATAGGAAAAGAAAAGAGGTTTATGTTCTATGAGAAAATAGTACAACCCATGAAATAATTTAGTGCTAAACTGAGCTCTCTACATAAATCTGTTTCATATTGTAAAATAAATTAAAAATCTTAATTTTAAAATTGGCATTGCATTATGTTTCTTGATATTAGAGTTTAATAGAAGTAAGTCTGCCTATAGTTAAGACAGTTTATCATCGGACTTCATATTTAACTTTGAAAATCAGTTCACATGGTGCTCCTTATGTGATTACCGAACTCTTCTGCACTGAACTCTTTCTTTGCACACTCTGCTGCCTGACGTATATATTCAGTAGTTATACTTGTTAAAATTGTATTATCTGCACAGAATATTTTAATATTTTGAAAAAAAAATCAGAGGTCAGTTAGGTTATATCAATAAGCCTTTAGCTATCTCTAAATACTGTTAATTTATAATGTATTTTGTTTTTATTATGTTAACACAGTGGATTTTATTTTTAAGATAGATCTGAAGAGTGCTGATCCTGATAAGGTTGAAAGACAAATTGAAAAAGTATTTGATATTCCAAGTGATGAATGTATTAAGGTAAAATACCTTTTTTTGAAGACTTGATTTTACTGTTAAAAATCTCAGGTAAATGGCTTAAGTGAAATTGTATGGTATTTGAGTATCTGGCATTGTATAATGTCTTTATAACTTTACAGTGTTCTTTTACTGTTAATTTCATTTGATTCTCACAATAAACCCATTTTATATTGTTAGGACATATAGAAATCATTTCTGTGTTACATTTAAAGAACAAAGGCTCAAAGATTTTATCACATTCCTTAGGTTGTAGTTATCTAGTATACTGGAACTGAAACAGACTTTTTAAAACTCATTGCAGTGTGACTTCTTTTATGCCATTTTATCCCTTTGATAATACTGTCTTTGCAGAGTAGGTTCAAGGTAATTTCATAGCTTTGAGTTTTTATTTACCTTTCAAAGGATAGTTTGCTTATTGAATAGCCACAACCAAATTGCTGTGCTGCATGGTAGCATAGTATGTCCTTGGAGCAATATCACATATTTCTCTTGTTTTTATTTGGTTTTTGAAAGAGCAAATTTCTAGTGATAAAATATTATTTTTATCTTTTACCCAATACACAGTTGTATATAACTGAATAAAGTAGTAATTTTTTTCTTGGATATTACTTCTTTTGGGAGAGGTGCTACTGGCATCTTGTGAATAGAAGTGCCCTGGTTACTGCTGAACATCCTAATGCGTAGAACAATCTCCAAAACGAAGAATTTTCCTGCTGAAAATATCAGTAGTGCTGAGACTTCTCTGACTGTATTTCCAAAGGGTAAAATGGCATACAAGAAGTCATATGCAGTGAGTTTCATTCATGCTGCAATGAAGTATCAGAAGAATGAGTTTGAAGGGTAAAAAGAAGTAGTGTTCAGGAAATGGGTTTGGAAATTAAGATTTCAGAGACAGTTCATTTACTAATGATGATAAAGGTTAGTCATAGGCTGGTGGTTTGAGTCTTGGATCACTTTTCCAGTGTAAGGACAATAAGATAGTAATGAGCTTTTATAGTTGCATGTATCCACATACATTGTTTATTTAATCCACACAACATTCTTGAGATTTAGGCTGAATATGAATAATCATTTCATATTTCAGATGTCAAGTTGAAGCTCAAGAAGATAGGTATTAGTAAAGTCCTGCATTCCATGCAGACATGGTTGTTACTGTTGGCTTTTTCAATTCTGAGTCCATTGCTTTCTCAACATGCTAAGAATGCTCTTGTAATTCAATCCTAGAACCACAGAACCTTCTAACTAATGAAAAAAGGTATTTGTCAGCATACTGTTTGCTTTGTGGTTTTCCTTTTGGTATATTGAAACTAATTGATACTTTTTAGAATTCTTCTGAACATAAAGCTGACGTCATCAGAATAGGAAAAGTATAACCTTAATTTTAAATACTTTTTCTGATTTTAATCTGTATGTTTTTAGATTTCTGCTAAACTTGGAACAAATGTTGAAAGTGTTCTTCAGGCAGTTATTGAAAGAATACCCCCGTAAGTACTTTTTGTTGTTTTTATACTGTTCACTTAATATTTAATAGTTCAAAGACCATCCGTTTTATTTATTTTATTTATTTACTTATTTATTTATTGCAGTGCTGGGTATTGAACCCAGGGTCTTGTGCTTGATAGGCAAGCACTCTACAAACTGAGCTATATCCCCACTGCTATTTGTTATTTTAATTTAGTGGGTATGCATATACACTTGTGGTGTGTGGGAATAAACCTTTGTTTTTAGTAATATACTGAAGGCAAATACAGGAGAGTAAAATAAAAGAACAGGGGTGATAGGGATCTCTCCTTAAAAATCATGATGAAGGGATTTCATTGACAATCCTGTTTTGCTTTATGATGAACAAATTCATAAATAAATATGGTAATTCATTCAAAACTACAGATTGAATTCAGTCTAATATATCATATTTTATAGAAAGGTCCTTTTGTTTTGGCTGTTAGGTATCAACGTTTTTCAAGAACTAGAAAACAAACATAATACAAGTTGAAAATAGCTGTTTTATTAAGATTTTAATTTGGTATGTATTTTTTTACTTGTATTTAATAGTCCTAAAGTGCATCGCAAAAATCCCCTGAAAGCTTTGGTATTTGACTCCACCTTTGACCAGTATAGAGGTGTGATAGCCAATGTTGCATTATTTGATGGAGTGGTTTCCAAAGGAGATAAAATTGTGTCTGCACATACTCAAAAGATGTATGAAGTTAATGAAGTAGGAGTTTTGAATCCTAATGAGCAGTCAACTCATAAATTGTAAGTAATATGTAATAGTATTTAAAATATGTTTGTATGTATTTACATTTCTGCCTCTTTCTCCCCTTGGTTGCTTAGAATGATCCCAATTTTGTAACTTAAAAAAAGAAAGAAAGAAAAAAAAAAAAAACGCCTGATTATTTAATGCAACTATTTACAGTGAATGCTGCAGATGGGTCTCATTAATGAAGAATATTAGGAACTTTTATGGATATAAAGTAAAATCAATAGATGTATATTCTTGACTAGTTACACCTGATTTAATGATATAGTAGATTGGATCCTATATTGATATATTTAGTGATTCCGTGGAACAATTAAAGATTTAGTTCTTCTCATCCATATCCATGTTGAGAAAAATATTTTTGAACATTTAAGTTCATTAAAATTCGATTTTCCAAAATAAAGATAGGATAGAAACTTTGATCATTCTTTTCTTTAGTGTGAAATTCATAGTAAAACCTTGATTAACTAAAATTCCTGGAGGGTGGAATTAGCAAGGTAGTGTGCATTAGAAAAAGAGATGTGAGTTCACTTATAGTACAGCTAGATTGTATGTTAGATACTGATGTTAGAGCATGACTTTGGGCATAGTTTTGAGGTTTCTCAGGTCCTGTTTCCACATCTGTAATAATTAAAGTAGTGACCAGATGATTGCATACATCACATTTGAGGGTTCAGTATTGTATGCTTTAAAAAAGTAATGTAGTTCATTTTTTTTGATACTGGGGATTGAACTCAGGAGCACTCAATCACTGAGCCACACCCCCCAGCCCTGTTTTGTATTTTATTTAGAGACAGGGTTTCACTGAATTGCTTAGTGCCTCGTTTTTGTTGAGGCTGACTTTGAACTCTCAATCCTCCTGCCTCAGCCTCCCGAGCCACTGGGATTACAGGCTACAGGCGTGTACCACTGCTCCCAGCTGTTCATTACATTTTTTGAGTTAGAGTCTATTTTAATTTTTACTTAAATAATTCTATCAGCTTATATTGTGCCAAATATGTCGAATATTATTGCATCTTCATTTAAGGTTCTCATACTTCATCCTACATATAAATTAGTTTACATAGGAATTTTTTTTTTTTTTTCCCTAAACGAAGGTGAAACTCTGACATTTTGGAATGTGCTCTTTTCCTTCAAGACAAATGTCAGGTAGTTGTCAGATTTGTTTAAAGTTCACATTTTTTTGCTTAGTTAGAATTTACTTTTTTTTTGTTAAAGAACATTTATAACATTTTTATTAGTTAATAAAATAAATGAGTAGTATATCATGCTTGTGTACAGTGAAACCAGTTTTATTGTGCTTATAATTTAGAAGCTGTTGTTTAATTTGTAAAAGGTGTACAGACTTACAGAGAAGCTTTAGGCTTGTGCAGGGGGTTTGGGGGTAATGGATAAGACATGTTTTTGTTTTCCTTTTTTTCCTGGTAAGCCCCAGAGGTTGAAAATTGATATGTGGCACTTATTTGTGGTTTGATCAAGTTTTGTTTGGAAAGTATGTGATAGTTTCTTGGGAAGTCTGTACAACTGTGAGTATGCATTTAAAACATTAAAGCAGTAAATATTTGCATATAATAACTTTATTTAGATATGCAGGACAGGTGGGCTATCTGATTGCTGGGATGAAAGATGTCACTGAAGCGCAAATAGGAGATACATTATATTTACATAATCATCCAGTGGAGCCCTTGCCTGGGTTTAAATCAGCGAAACCAATGGTATTTGCAGGTGAGGAGCTCATAAATTCAAAGGTTGAGGACCAAAATATTTTTAAACTAAAAGTCTGACCCTATAGTGGAAGAAAAATTACTAGAAGATAAAGACAGATTCTGGTTATTCTAAATGATTGTTAATGTCAGGATACTCTAACGTTTTCTGAGTGCATGATATTGACCCATGAGTTAATTCTACATATATGATAAATTTTTCTGGGAGCTCATTTAGGACTCCTTGAGAAAATAAATGCATATGAAAAAAGCTGATTTATGCGAAATCATGGTAAAATTAATTTCATTTTCATTTTTCTAGGGAGTTCATTTTTATATCTGAAACATTTTCTGATTATGATTTTTTATTTTAATTATCAGTATATTTAGTGAGTATTCTCCTCTTACTTAGCTGGGCTTTCTTTAATGCATTGTACCAGTGTAGTTGTGACACAGAATTCGGTGACCTTAAGACTATAACTTCAGAACCATTTACTGTTACATAGTATTAAGATATTTTGGAAAAGACCAGATTGAAGATCATCAAGTTATTCTACACAGATTTATCTTTTGGTTTTGACCTTATACACATCATGAACTTTGGTTATCCCCATGTAAGGCAGTCAGCCATTTGGATATTGTGACTTGCAAGGTGTGGTATTCATAATTGTGAGATAAGAGAGTTTGATGAATCAGGATACACCCATAGTACTTGTTAGTAAATTGCTTGCTAAAAGCAAAATTTATCTTGTGTTTTAATAGAGAATTGGCCACAGAGAATTAAAAGTTCAACGTAGGGCTGGGGATATAGCTCAATTGGTAGAGTGCTTGCCTTGGAAGCACAAGGACCTGGTTGAGTCCCCAGCACTGCAAAAAAAAAGTTCAATGTAGTTTTAATTTCCACTCTACTAATAGAGATGCAGCTATATAGTAAATGCTCTGTTCCATTATAGAATGTCTTACCCTTTTCGTTTTCTAAATAAACTCAATTTTTTCCCTATAGGCCTAAACCCATGGTTCCTTCTTCCCTCATATTTCTGCAAAAGCACAAAATCATTGGAATGTAAATCCATTTGTATACTCCTTAGAGCTAATGAATTTTGCAGTCAATTTAACTTAATAGTCATAAGTTTTTAGTAAAACCAGTATTTTGGTCAATAGACTATGCTAAAGTAATATAAAAGCTAATTGGTTACTTTTGGACTGGAGAGCATCACATATTGTTTGGTTTATAGGCGGCTTATCATGTGATAACTAAAACTCCTTGTGTCACCAGGTATGTACCCTGTAGACCAATCTGAATATAATAACCTGAAGAGTGCTATAGAAAAACTGACTCTCAATGACTCCAGTGTGACAGTACATCGGGATAGTAGCCTTGCCCTGGGTGCTGGCTGGAGGTAAGATTCATTCATGTTGTAGAGTTGCATTTTTGTAGGAAAATAAAGTTTAAATGGTGTATTGGCTCTTGGAGCATTTCTGAAGATAAGTTTATATTAGTAAATGAATTTTAAAAACTTATGTCAGCCTATTTTACACTGTGGATTCATGTTTTATGGTAATTTAAGACATTTGCAGTGGCAGATTTGAATCTTATTTAATAAATTATATTAGCGTTTAATTATGATGTAAGTTGTGTGAATGACTCTTGATTCTCCCCTCCCCTGAAGTAACATGTTCATCAAAGATAATAGAGCCCCTGGGATATTAAAAAAATTTGAAATATGACTTTTTTCTCCTCCAGGCTGGGATTTCTTGGACTTTTGCATATGGAAGTTTTCAACCAGCGACTAGAGCAAGAATATAATGCTTCTGTTATTTTGACAACCCCTACTGTTCCATATAAAGCTGTTCTTTCATCAGCAAAATTAATAAAGGTACTATAATATTTAGTATTATTTCACACCAACATAAAATGGAAAACTAAATAAATATGTGTATGGAGAATGTAAGAGGAACTTCTTAGAAGTAGCTGAGTAGCTATAAAAACTATTGATTAGTGTAATAAAAATTAAATTGCCATGTTTAATGAAGAGACTTTTCGAAAACTAATTTATGCATTATCAAAGCTAGTATACTAGTGATAGTAAAAGTAAGAATTGATGAAAATACTGTTCTAAATATAAGACAGATGAAAATATAATTTTGGTCAAAAGTAATTTATTTTATACTAAGTAAAGCATTCATTACTGTGGATGTGGGAAACTTTAGCTTTCAAGTTAATGATCCAGACAATATTGTATTCCATCCAAACAGCAATTTATTCATTTTAAGTAACTATTAACTTTGGAATCTGTATTTTCCAGCAAAATTTACTGAGTATTTGACCCAGCTATCCCACTTCTCAGTTTATACCCAAAAGACTTAAAATCAGCATACTACAGTAACACAGCCACATCAATGTTTACAGCTCTTCAATTCACAATAGCTAAACTGGAACCAACCTAGATGCCCTTCAATAGATGAATGGATAAAGAAAATGTGGTACGTATACACAATGGAATATTACTCAGCCTTGAAGAAGAATGAAATTATGGCATTGCAGGGTAAAGGGGTAGAACTAGAGAATATCACTAAGTGAAATAAGCCAATCCCCAAAAAAACTAAAGGCCAAATGTTTTCTCCGATAAGTAGATGCTGATCCATAGTTCAGCGGGTGGGTAGGAAAGAATGAAGGAACTTTGGATTGTGCAAAGGGGAGTGAGGGGAGGGGTGGGGCAGTGGGGATAGGAAGGATGGTAGAATGAGACAGACATCATTACCCTGTATACACATATGATTATACTACTGGTGTGACTCAGCACCATTACAGCTAGAGGAATGAGAAGTTATGCTTCATTTGTGTACAGTGTATCAAAATGCATTCTATTATCATTTATAACCAATTAGATTAAAAAATTTTTAATGAAAAAATAACTTTAAACTAACTATAATACCTTAAAGGATTCAAATTAAAATGTATACTTACATCATACTTTTTCTAATAGTACATAAAATGTGTTTAGTCAATCAATAACTGAAATATATTATTTATTAATATTTGTTGTAATGTTAAATGATTTTAACTGAAGGGTTTTAAATTTTTTCTTTTTATTGATTATCTTTAGTTATATATAACATTAGGATTCATTTTGACACAATTCTGAAAGGCATGGAATATAATTTGGTCTGATACAGTCTCCAGTATTTCCCCATTTCTCCTTTCCCTCCCCTCCAAACTCCCATCATTCCCTTCCCTCTACTGATCTTTCTGATATTTACATAGTGCTTTTTTCTTTTAATTTTATTTTTTTATAGTCTTTTTTGGATATACATGATGGTGAGAATTCACTGTGTTACATTCATATATGGACATAGGAAAATTGGGTCAGATTCATTCCACTGTTCTTCCCTTATCCTGCTGTCCCTCCCTTCTCAGTCTCTTTCATCTAATCTACTGATCTTTCTTCTATTTTGATGGAATTCCCCCTCCCCTGCTTTTTTCTTTTCTCTCTCTTCCCCCTTTTTAACCACCTTATTTTGGACTAGCTTCCCGCATATTAGCCAAAAACATTCGACCTTTGACTTTTTGGGTCTGACTTATTTCGCTTAGCATGATAGTCTCTAGTATCATCCCTTTATCAGCAGATGTCATTATTTCATTCTTCTTCATGGCTAGGTAATACTGCGTTGTGTATGTATACTACATTTTCTTTACCCATTCATCTGTTGAAGGGGACCTGGGTTAGTTAGTTCCATCACTTGCTGTTGTGAATTGAGCTTCGGTAACATTGATATGGCGGTGTATCCTTATAGTATGCTGAATTTAGATCTTTTGGATATATGTCAAGGAGTGGGATAGCTGGGTTACATGGTGGTTGCATTCCTAGTTTTTTTGAGGAATCTCCATACTGCTTTCCAGAGTGGTTACACTAATATGCAGTTCCACCAACAGTGTGTGAGTGCACCTTTTCCCCGACATCCTTCTAATACTTATTTGTATTCTTAAGAATTGCCATTCTGACCAGAATGAGATGAAATCTCAATGTAGTTTTGATTTGCATGCCCCTATACTAGAGACAATGAGCATATTTTCATATATTTGTTGGTCATTTGTATTTCTTCTTTTGAGAACTGTCTTGTAACAGTTCTTTTGCCCATTTATTAATTGGTTTTTTATGGTGTTAACTTTTTTGAGTTCTTCTTATAGATATTAATTAAAGAAAAATTGTGTTAATATTCTAAATTTTAAGAATTCTTTTATGGTCTTATTAATGGCAAAAATTTTAATGAAATAAATTTTAGAATATGCTATAAAAGGTTTGCTTTTTAAGAAATATGGTAATGATTACAATAGTATTTCTTCTTGTTGATTTTTCTAAATTTTAGGAATACAGACAAAAAGAAATCACAATCATCAACCCTGCACAATTCCCTGATAAGTCAAAAGTAACAGAGTATTTGGAGCCAATTGTTTTGGGTACCATTATCACACCAGATGAATACACTGGAAAAATAATGATGCTTTGTCAGGTAAAAATGGTATACAATTTAATATTCCTCTGAAACAGCAGTTCCCAGCCTAGGTTTTGAAAGATTTCTTTCTGCTGAGCAAATTGAATTTAGTAAGATTTTCATATATATCTCTGTCTATATCTAATACAAGTAGATATAGATGCATATGCATTTTAAAAACTATTGATTTTAAGAGAAACGTAATTAGTGGTTTTGATCATCTGTTAACTTAATGAATTGATATTTTAGCCCAGAGGAAAGAAATTTAATATGTATTCTGAACTGGCTAAAAGTATGATTCCTTTTAGCCCTTTGAGAACTTGAATACTGTCTGAAAGATAATTATAAAACTTCAGGGGTCCTAGATTGGAAGATAGTCCCCATTTTGCTTTATAATTCTTGCCTTATTGTAATAATACCTACTCCACAAATGGGATATAATCAAATTCATCAAATCTACATATTTGAAATATTGACACATAGTGTAAAGTGTGTCAAATGGTGAGTAGGTGAATTTTAATTCTGGGTAGTTTTAATTCTGTATCACAAAATATATGGTAATTGTAGTCAGTTGCTTAATTTCTCTGGACACAATTTGTTTGTAAAAAAGAAATTAGGACTTTTGACTTTTGTAGTTACATATGATTTATAAATGTATAATTTAAAAAGATAAAACCGTTAGATAAACACAAAGGATTAAAAGTTTTGATAGCAAACATAATGTAATTGAAATGCAAGAAGTTTTTTTCTGTATTAAAAAATACTGCTCATAAATTTGTACTAGACCATTAGAGAAATATTTTTTCATTTCATCCATTCTTTATTATTAGGATTCATAACTTGGTAATTGATATCTGTCTGTACCAGTTTAAATCAATAATTGTCCAGGTTATCCTTAAACATATTTTTTTTTTCTTTTTAGGCTCGAAGAGCAATTCAGCAAAATATGGTGTTTATTGATCAAAATAGAGTTATGCTTAAATATATTTTCCCTTTGAATGAAATTGTGGTAGATTTTTATGACTCTTTGAAATCCCTGTCTTCTGGATATGCCAGGTAAAAAATGAATGGCACTCTCAAATGTTTGGGTACTTTTCTGAAATACTGACAAGTAAAATACACCAGTATGCCACCCACTTAGTAATTTCAACTCTCAAATATAATTGAAAATAGAAGTTTAAGGTTGGAAAACCTTGAAACAACCTTATAGGTCTGAGAGAGTACTTATAATTTGCTTATGAGAGAAAAAATTCTTTTCAAACTGTAATTCTTCTTTTGATGAAAAAAATTAGCACCTTCTTCATGAAAATAATTACACTCTTTCTTTTATTAAGAATCTTATATCTTAAAAAGCTACAGTGATTTCAGCTGTACTTTTAAAATGTATTTGTATGTTATGTGATCTCAGGCACATCTATTTACACTTGAAAAATAAGAGTACATATTTGGTCTATAAAAAATGCCGGGGATCCACCTGCATTTATGAATACTTCAGTAACTGTTTTCTCAGGAATAAATGTTTTACATCATAAAACCCATATGCATCCCAAAGGAGTACATGAACACAGCCAGATAAAAGCAAGAGCTAATATTAAATAAATAACTGGGTATATAGTATTCTGGCATTCTTTTCTCTTGGGGAAGTTAAGTCAATGTATTATCAGTATCCTTAAAGTCTTATTTATGTTATAGGGTCATATATAGTAGAATATAAAGGAAATATGAAACACAGTGGAGAAACAGAGTGGGAAAATAGACATTTGGATCTATAAAAAACAGAAGGCATGCATATTAAAATGAACACTGAAAGAAAAATTCCAGTGTTTCAACAGCTATAGTAAGGTGGAAATTTACTTTATGAAAGGAGGTTTTCAGGTAAAGAGGGTCAGCATATAAAGTAACTCTTAAAGAAGTCTTATGTTTGCTTGTATGAAGAATTTAGTTTTTTAAATTTGTCATCCATTTTATTTTTCTTTTATGTCTTTTTTTTAGACAAGACCTTGAACATGTAAGTAGTAATAGAACTTAAAATGAATTGAGTTGGCAGGTTAAAAAAATTACTACAGTTAAAAGGATGATTAATAGACATACTGTTTTTAGACATTGAAAATTAAAGCCTGTCAATTGTTTGCCTTTGGAAAGTATTTTCTTTCTTTTTTTTTTTTTTTTTGGTGGTGCTGGGGATCGAACCCAGGGCCTTGTGCTTGCAAGGCAAGCACTCTACCGACTGAGCTAGCTCCCCAGCCCTGGAAAGTATTTTCTAATCTGTTTTAAAAAATCCTTTAGCTTGGAAACTTAAAATACATTTCAAATTTTGAGTTACATAAAACTAAAGTACTCAAACTTCTAACATTAAGGTGATTCTCATGTTTAAGATGGATGTCAATTCCACACTTAACAGAAATTCCTTATAGTCCATAGCCTTCTATAAAACCATTGACCTCCCATGGATTGAGATCAGGAAAAATAGTTTTATGCGAAGTGTCAAAAATCTGTAGCACGGTCAGAATAAGGATGTAATGCCAAACCAAACAGCAATTTTCTCTCAAACCTCAACCCCCCAAGCCCAGTATCTTCGGAGTTCCAGATGTGTTTCCTTTAATTGTAAAGTAACACTAGAATATTTGTGCTCTAAATAAAAGTTAATTTCTATTAGGCTGCTTGGAAACAGACACTATTTGTATAATGGTTTCTTTTGAGAAACTGAGTTAAATTCTAAAATTTTGGAGCACACAATGTACAACATTTAGAGTTATAAACAACATCAAAGTTAGAAATTGTTTCTACATCTTATTCTCTCTCTTTATATTCTGCATAGTGCTTAACATGGTGTCTCATAAAGTTTGAGTAAGTGACATCTGCAGAAGGAAAGGGCTTTAATAACACTTCAGGCAATAATCTGGTATTAAGAGTGAAGACTCAGAAAACAAACATTGGCAGTTTTTCACAGTTTTTAAATTAAGACAATAGGAATATACCATGTTGTGGTCTATGATTGGAAATACTTGTAAGCATAATTAAAATTTTCTTTCTAGTTTGTCTTCAGTTTTATAAGTTAAATATTTGTCTATTTTGATTTGCATTGTAATTTTGATCATATTAATAGCAGTAACATAAAGTGCTTATATATGCTAAGCTAGGCTCTGTTCTAAATTTGTACTAGGCACTGCTCCAAGTGCTTTATGTTAATAAATCATTTAATTTTCACAAAAGTCACAAACTGAAGAATCACAGGAAATCCAAAGTCTTAATTGTTAATGGCTGTCAATGCAGTAGCACTTATTTAAACAAGAGTTGTAGTTGGTAATAGAAAACTAAACAGAAACTCAACTCATTTATCTTGAGAATGACCCATAAATATATGATATTGAACAAAGACCACCAGCTACTGGGAACATTGGGGAGGAAATGACCTTTGTCTTCAGTGATCTATTGTCCTAGTCTGGTTTAACCACTTTCTTTTCCTTTGCCCTTTGGACATATTCCTCTTACTTTTGCCCCTTATTTCATAAACAAAAGAATGAAGTTTGTTCCTTTTTGTGGACATTTAGATTCACTCTCTGTATATATAATATTTGTAATACCAAACCAGATTTTTTTATGGGGAGTGAGTAATGAAAGAGATAAGAAAGAAAAATTAATCTCCTGGGAAGTACGTTTGTCATTTGGACTTTTTTTCTTGTTAGCTTTGATTATGAAGATGCAGGCTATCAGACTGCAGAACTTGTAAAAATGGATATTCTACTGAATGGAAATAGTATAGAGGAGCTGGTAACTATTGTACACAGGTAAGTTGAGTAGAAACTAATCAGGAAATGTGAAAATAATTACTTTTTTCTTATTTTTTAATTTGTTCTAATTAGTTATACATGACAGTAGAATGCATTTTGACCTATGGTACATGAAATTAATCTCTTTTGATGTGTTTTTCTTTAGTTATTGATCACTCATTTTTCTTCCGACAACTACATTTTAAAAATTTTAGTGATAATTAAAATAATTTTCACTGTATTAATTATATCCTTCTATTGTTTTTCATACTTCTTTCCAGATTACCAAAAATATAATTGTAATAGCCAATAGAAATAGTGTCATGGAAAGAAATTCCTTACCATGTGAAAGTAAATGTTTTTTAAACTTATAATTGTGGGTTTCTTTTTTTTTTTTCTTTTTTCTTTTTATTTTTTGTGGTGCTGGGGCTTGAACCCAGGGCCTTGTACTTGAAGGGCAAGCACTTTACCAACTGAGCTATATCCCCAGCCCTGTAATTGTGATTTTAAGATTGAAAACAAGCCTTTAGCATTCATAAAATTATAATAATGAGAAATGAAATACTCTGTTTATGAACTGGTACATGATAAATTATGGTATACCAATATGATTATATTTCAACTTATTAAATTATATTAAACTCAAATTAGTACTTAGTGACAATATAAGGAAGATAAGATGTATGCACTATGATGTAACTGAAATATCAATGATATATCTTAAAAATGTTCACTGTGGTTTTCTGTGGATGAGAGAACAGGCATTAAGGATAGTTTTTATTCTCTAATATATGTTTCTGAATTTTCTGATATTAAAAAAGTTATGATTCAGAGATTTCTATATATATGTATATATAATATATATATATATATATATTTGTAGATGGACACAATACCTTTATTTTATTTTTATGTAGTGCTGAGGCTCGAACCCAGCCTCATGCATGCTAGGCAAGCACTCTACCACTGAGCCACAACCTCAGAGAAAGAGAGATAGAGAATATGTTTATGGTAATTAAGTTCCACTTCAGCTCCTTTAAAAAATCACATTTACATTGATTATGCAAATGACCCCAAAGATACATTAAATATTCTTATTAGGATATATAAATAATTATATGTTTGTTTCAGAGACAAAGCACACACTGTTGGCAAAACCATATGTGAACGTCTGAAGGATACTCTTCCCAGGCAGCTGTTTGAGATAGCAATTCAAGCTGCAATTGGAAGTAAAATCATTGCAAGAGAAACGTGAGCTGAAATTCATTTCTGTTCCCAGGCTAGTTTTAGAAATGATATATCTGGAAAACTGAAGAATATTGGAAATTTTAACATACCAATGGCCTAAGCTTTATTCTTTCTTGTAGAAACAGTGTGATAGCTGACTCAGTTCCAGTGATTTTAAGTGGTGACTGTTATTTTGAATTACATAACTCCATTAGGTGATGTTTTTTACTGTTAACTTGGATATGGGTTGGAAGAATTTCATTTCCACTTATGACTGTATTGTATTTCCTGGGTGAGGAATTTAAGATTTTATCTAGGTAGACTCTCACCTATTCAAGTAGTTTGTAAGTACTAGAAACTAAAACTAAAAGATAAAATAAGGATCTTTTACCTGAAGCATTTAACACCAATTTCCCAGAAGTCGGGAGGTTCTAAATCAGAGAAGAATATGAGTATCATGTTAGGCTTTGCATTCTAAATTAGAAACCTCACGTGGGTTATAATAGACATGGGAGTTACCTTAGTTTCAGTAGCAAACTAGTCTTTTTCATGAGATGTAATAAGTCAGAACTGAGTCAGATGGTCTACTCCTAATTGCAGGAAGTCTTAGAGTACTTCCCTTTTCCCTGCCTTAATGATCCTAAGACTTCTGGGAAATCAGAAATTTCTCCTCAGTTATGAAAAGTTGAAAATTGCCATTTAATTCTAGCTTAACCAAAACCAACATTATACAGATTTGAGGTTAATTTTATGCCCATTTTTGGAATAAATGTCATTTTGTAACACTGTTTTCCTTCAGTTATTTTTGTATTTCATTAAAACAGATTAGGGAGAATGTAGTTGGTAACCAGGAAATACCAGGGAAATAGCAGATGGTCATTCTAGCATAATTGTGATGAGGAAAATACCTTAAAAAAAATAGATGCTTATAACTTGAAGAATACCTAAAAAAGGGAGCTATTTTTAAAAATTAGAGTGTGGAATTTCTTGTAAACACTATAGTAATAGATTATTAATCTGTGAGATAGATATATTCAAATTATGATGGATTTTATAAAAGCCTAAATCTTGTAATGTCTTCCTAGTTCATCTTCCTAACCACTCCACCCACATTCAGTAATAGTAATAACAAATTTTAATTTTTTAAAGTGGTAGCAGTATTCCCAGGTTGAGCCATAGTAATCTAATATAATTCTTTTATTAGGGTCACATCAGGCTGTTTTGGGTAATCAAGCCTGACCACCACAAGCTTGACCTTTTTTTCTTAAATACTGGTTGGTAATCATTTTGAATTTATTTCCCGTTTCATGCTAACTGCATGAAAACACAAGAGCATTTGAGCTATTACTAATTTGCTTACAGTAGTTTTATATAGGTTGTTAAAGAGAAAATTTTTTAGAAAATAAAGTACTTTTTAAAAGTATAAAGGGAATATGGACTTAAACAGAATTTCCTCTTTTACAGTGTGAAACCCTATAGGAAAAATGTTTTGGCAAAATGTGTACGTATCTTGCTGAATTTATTCTATTTTGCAATATTTCTATTTCATGGGTTTTAAATCAAAAGGGGTAAAAATATATTGGTTTTCAATGTTGGTTTTTATAAAATGCCCTTTATTTAATCTCCAGGTTTCCCTTTTAAATAGGTAAATTTCAGATTGATCAGAGTAACTTGTTTGGCTACATTCAAACATTTTTTTCATCTTATTTGTAAAGTTTTTCATATATACACACACAAAGGGTAGATCTGATAATAGTTTTTAATAATCTAATATATGATGAAAGATTCTGAAGACAATGGCTTCTACAGTTGGAAGATTATGAGAACTGAGATCCATCTCTGTTGCTTTGCCAGTTTTCTGTGTCTCAGTTGTAAACTCAATTATTCTGAGAACTGAATGATTCATTTTAAATGCTCAGGATGGTTCCTGGCATATTTTTGTCTACATTGAACTGTAGCTGCATAATTTTAAATTGCAAGCTTTGAATCAGTAATGAAATTGATAATTCTAACTTTCTATACATATTGTAGTACTACATTTCTGTGGGGAATCTTCATCTCCATCCAAAATAACTAAATCTTTTATCATTGTTTGAAAAGATAATTTAATTAGGGTCTAACAGCAAAATTAGAGAGGTAACTTTGTAGATGTCTACTCGTGGATAGTATTTTATAATAATGTTATGATTCTATTGTCTGTAATTATAGAATTATTATTTTGTGAAGTTATTTGGATTTACAATTTTTCAAAATATTTTTCAGTATGGTGGTGATATTACCCGAAAAATGAAACTTTTGAAGAGACAAGCAGAAGGAAAAAAACGGCTGAGGAAAATTGGCAACATTGAAGTTCCTAAAGATGCTTTTATCAAAGTTCTAAAAAACACAAACTAATAAATAATTCATGGAAAACATAATAAATTTTAAACTGTGTAAAGAACTTCAAATTAAAAGCTGTGTATATTTTTTACAACAATAAAATGAAGAAGTTTCCTTATTAGTTTCAGGATTTTAAATTTAAATAAAGTTTAAGTAACCTATTTCCTAACCATTATCACCTAGTCTCAAATTTCTGTTTTACCACTCCCAAGTAATCTTGCCAAATAACTTACCCTTCATTTGTTTAGTAAAGGTTAAGTCATATTACTACATCCACATGTTGTCTACATTAAGTGAGATAATATAATTTAAATACTGGATGCACAATATAGTAAAGCACAGTGAATTTTCACAGTTGTGTGTTCATGCTTGATTTTCCCTTATACTACCAGGCCCCATATTTAATATTCCATCTAGTTTAAATGAAAGAACTTTCAAAATGCACCTTCTGTCAAATTTGTTAGCTGGATCAATTTATCTGACGTATACAAATTACTATATATTAATAATTATCTGACATATGAATTACTATATTGAATCACTTATTAAACAAAGTTAAGTCAAATAACATACTATCTAGGCATCTGCTCTGGCCTTTGATGTTTATGCATTTTATGAAGTATTGATTTGAAATAAGCTGGTTTATAATACACTTCTAAATTAAAATTAAGGCAGAGGCAGGCTGTTTTATTTCTGATATTCAAAATTCATTCATGCAAAATTACAGCTTAACAATTATTGATTTAATTTTCATACCTGAGGTCACAGAGCTGGTAAATGGCTATATTAGTCCAAAGCTCTTTAGTTCCATGTTCATTCGTTAATCATTGGCAGCATGCTGAATGTATCACAGCAAATAAAATGATTAAGCTATTGGTTTTTGTCTTCTACTTGAGTGAGGAAAATGTCTTTTCAGAATAAGAGTATCAATGAATTTTTCACTAAGTGTT
This sequence comes from Sciurus carolinensis, assembly GCF_902686445.1. NCBI lineage: Eukaryota > Metazoa > Chordata > Mammalia > Rodentia > Sciuridae > Sciurus > Sciurus carolinensis. The sequence continues at coordinate 104,380,847 of NC_062222.1, read as the reverse complement.
ACATTATGAGATAATTATACATTAAGAGAGTGGGACTTAAATTATGGATAGAGTTTAAGTGCCCTGTGGTCATCATAATCAATCTGCACATATACTTCCCTTCTAGCTGCAATGAAAATGCGGGTAAAATGTGAAACTCCATGACAATGCGTTTTTGAAAATGCAGGTAAAATGCAAAACTCCGTGACAATGGGTTTTTGTGGCAGTACACACAAAATGAGGAAAATAATATGGTTTCTAAAACAACGTTCTGTTCTTCCATTATTGCAAAATAAGTCACAAGTTGTACCTGGCACATAATATGTTACTGTGTGTCTACTATTTAATATGTGTGCTTCTTTTATCTGGTCAAATTTTATTTTGTAGTCAGTGACTCTTTAAACAGTTATACTTGTAATAGTACAAAGAAGTATTTCCCTGATTTTTTCTCATAAACTTGACTTCTGTGGTCACTTTCCAGAGGACCTTATATAAATAAGATTTCTACAATAATAGGAGTATTAATAATTGCACCATTTTTCAAATTAGGCATGTGTCAGCCACTGTACTGAGTTTTGTATACGTATTCTGTATACTGTGTACATATACAGAACTCAGTATAGTGGCTGACAATATGTATATTGTCCTATGTAACAATAAAGAGGAAGAGGCTGACATTTATTGCTCATAGTCACTTTTTGACAAAGCTGGGATTCAGATAGTGGTTTCTTCAAAGGACAACTTTTTCTTGTGAAATGTATTCAAATAGGCTTTTAAATTATTTTTTATTGTTATATTTAGTTATACATGATAGCAGAATGCATTTTGATTCATTGTACACAAAGGCTTTTAAATTCTTTACTTAACAAAATCACACCTTCTTGAGTTAGGGAATTACAGTGGCCAGAGAGCAATTTGCTGAACAGTTTGAGGACGCATATCTAAACTAGTCTAACAGTGGTTGTAATGAAAAAATAATTATTTTAGACCTTTAAAGCATAGAAAAACCTGTGAATAGTACACAAAAACAGACATCTTTGGCTTTTTCTTTATGGTATATGACCTAAAGTAGTTAGGGTACTTTGCAGTAAACAATTCTTATCACCAGAACTATTAGTGCAAGATACTACTAATTCACTGGCTAGTTAAAAAGCATTTATTAAGCTATTAAAACATCATCTGGAACTAAAATAAGGCAGCATTATTTTATACTAACATTTATTTTTGTTTCATTTTAAATTTATTTGCTAAATATTTTAAGAGTGTAATTACATTTCAATCATAGAAACAAGCATAAATAAGGCTTCCATAACATGGGCTTATAAAATGTGAGATATGGATAGGACAGGGAGCATTTTGTTTTTAACTTCCAATGGAAGACTGAGAAACTATAAGTAGAGGTACTATCTTTTAACTTAAATCTCCTAATTGCATGATGGCAACAAACCAAAAGAAATATACTATTAGGTGCTGGAATTTTCCAAATGCATGTATTCTTTATTTCACTTCTGGAAAGAAAATTTAGATAAATTATTTATTATAAGTTTTATTTGAAGATAGAAAATATATTTAATTTGCAATTAATTATGCAAAATTATGTCAATCTAAAATAGTTTACAGCAATTCCTTTTATATATACTTCATATTATTTTAGGCATTTTTAATAAGGAATAAAGCTAATCATTTGTGAATTTTAACAATAATCAGAAAATAGTCTTCAAAAGAATTTCCTAAAGTATGTAGCTAGGTATAAAACTCATAATTTGCAAGATATTTTATTAAGGGCATGAACCCAAGTCATTAAATAAAAATAAGCATATTTATAAAAAAGTGCTGTATAAGAAGGTAAGCAAAAAGCATGCAATTAATACACTTTCCAAAAGGTTGTAAACTAAACTTTTAGGCACTGGCGTCTCTTCAAGTGTTCTTTGCCAACAATATATAGCAGGACTTTTAATGTCCAGAGGCTACTACTTCAGGAAAATGACCAAGGCAACCACATGCAGAAAAGCATGTGTACAATGAACAGAAAATAAGAGAGCATTCCAAAAGTAAAGGTTTGCAATGATAGTTGACACCTGAAAGACTTGGAGTGTCTTCTCGTAATTAAATAAAAACCCATTTCACTAGAGTCATGTCACAAATGGTTCCTGATGTTCAGAATCTTTTTAAAAACAGTCATTCTAAAATTAAACAGGCAGACATTTCATTTCTATGCTTTTATAGGTGGCTACATAACTTCTGTACTGTATAATAAAATAGCCAACCAATTTTAAGAGATTACTTTTCCTAAGCCCTAGTGTAAAAGAGACACATTCTAAATATGGAATGTTTAACACATATTAGATTTTTAAAATTACAATCTTCAAAATTTCCCATTTTATCGTATTGCATAGCTGATAATTCATTTAATAAAAAAGTATTTTCTTTCAAGCAGAATCTGCTCCAATCTCCTTCAATTTCCTTCTTTCATACTGTGTAGTGGATCCACAAGTTTATTGTGCACATGCATTAAACCTTAAAGAAAAAAAGCACAATTCTAGTTTTGTTTTAATTCTGAAATCTCATTTACTTTAGAAAGCAAAAGATATAATAAGTATCTTTGTTTCCATTTGATACAAAAGTCATTTATTGAAAAAGTACAAAATGTTTCAAAATGTTAAACTACCTGGCAAATAATAATTTATAATTATTAATGGAACAATGTAAATATAGAATGTATACAGGTACTTTGGAAGTAAACAGAAGTAGGAGCAGTTCTTCGGAGCATTACTATGTCAGGATGCCAGATTTGAATATGACTTGCTTATTAATACATTCTAATTTTGTTTAAAAATTTATGTTGACTTTGATCCTCTGGTAGTTCCTCTACTAGACTCCAGAAGGGGGCTTAGAACTACTACACTAGGATAGCTTTAGTCCTCCAACATATTACCATAGGCACTGAACTGGTAAATTGTTTTTTATTCTTTAAAATTATGTATTTATGAAAAGAGTTGATTACATATTAACCATTACAGATTGAGGAAAGTTTCCTAAACCAATACAGAAGATGCCTGTATTAAACACTAAGTTATACAGAAATTTAGATACTAAATTTAAGCAGAGTTTAAATTTCATTTTGTAAGTGGCATATATACTTGTGAAATGTTCTTAGGTAGTAAAGCTTCTTGGGAAATAGCATCTTTTAGTTATTAATGTCTTAAGGTATTAGTACTATATTTCTTTGTAAAGAAATAGTTCTAAGAAGATTGTCTTTAACAGAATCAGTGAACTGAATATTTTATACCTTGGAAGTTAGAAAAATCAGTTAAATTTTCTAGATCATTGTGAACACAAGCTAGGGAAAGGCACTTGTGACTTGGTTACTACAGAGTCGGGGCTGGGGATATAACTCAGTTGGTAGAGTGCTTGTCTCACATGCCTGAGGCTGTGGGTTCAATCCCCAGCACCAAAAAGAAAAAAAAAAGGTTTGGAGGTTACCAAAGAGTATGGAATTCTTGGTTTGGAGAGATAGGATAAGTGTTAGTAAGTAGATATTCCTTGTCAGGGAGGCTGAACAAAGCACCCTAAAATCCAAACAGTGAGGGAGACCCACTTCTAGGGTATAAGCAAGGAATCTGAGATGAATTTGGGTATAAAAACCCTCAGAGAAGTCTTCAAAGGGGGAAGCATTCCATTTTTCTAGTGCTACAGAAAGTAAAAGAAAGTTAACTTTCCAACAGCCTCCTGCAAGGATTAATGAGCACTTCAAAGGTCCAGTGAAAGAGGGACAACAAAGGGTAATTTCGGTCATGTAATTTAGAAGATGAATCATTTCTAAAGGATCATTTTGTGGAGTATAATTTTTCTATTATTTGCAAACAACTTTTATCATGGGTAGAATACATTACAGGTTTAAAATACAACCTAAAACATCAAGATAAACATTAAAAACCCAACTCCTTTATAAAGTTTTTGTTTTTTTAACTACACACTGGAAATAACTTTTATACCTAAGACTGTTTCCAAATGAGAAGTTATTTTAAAAATTCTATTAATTGCTTTCTAGCTAATCAATAATTTACTATGGCATCAGGTAAAAACTGAGAAATTTCTACATAAAAATTCATATAAATGAATAATTGGTACTTAAGTCATAAACAGAAAAAATAATTTCTTGATAAAAAAATTATCGATAAAAATGCACCAGACTTCCTAACATGTTACCAGAAGAAATGATATATGTCATAGTTTCTAAATATCAATGTATTTACGGAATAACTTTTACTTCTATGAGGCTATGGGGGTGGGGCCTAAAAAGGAAGTAACAGGAAAAAAAAAAAACAGTTCACCACCACGAATAATGTTCTGAAAATACACTAACTCAAAGACAAAGAAGTTCTAATTAAAAAGCAAAGTCAAAAAGCTTATAATGAACAAAACACCCAAGCATTAAACTTTTAAGTGATTAATTTGTATCTTTCAAAAGGTACATATGAAATAAGCTTCCACTTAGTAATAATTATTACTGTTTTGAATTTAGCTAACCTAGATCTTTCTCAGGAACTAAATAATTGAGAGCTTTACTAAGATTCCTGTTGGCAGTTTTTAGTGAGGACAGAAGAAAGGCTAGTGTTGTAAATGAAATTTGCAGAAACACCCAGAATAGTATCCTCCAGTTTTTGGATGTGATATAATGGTAACTCAATTAGGATGTGCCAAATACATAAAACTACATTTAAAATATGTGCCACATTCATGAATATTCAAGTACTCTAAATCAAAATACTTAAATATAAAGAAAGGCTTATATACAGCCAAGAGTAGGATCTCAATTCTACTTTTCTGACAGACACTGATATTCTAAAACCTCTTCAGTTAATACATACAGCTCTAAAGTAGAAAGTACAAGGTACTCTTCAGGCAATGCAGCTATCCTCTCATGAATAGTCTATACTTCAACATGTTTCAGAAGAACTTAGAATTTCTATAACTAAAAGGACTAAACACACTTAACAAGTACTTCTCCTCTAGTTTAAATTCTCTAACCCCTGCTTACATTTTTATTGGATGCAATGATTATGGTATGGGAAAAAACAAACAAATGTGCTTTTGATTTGGATGATACTATATTCAGAGTTTATTCCCCTTCTGGGAGGTAGTATAACACAGTGGACAAAATCCCAGACTCTAGCTAAGTCTGATTTTAGATACCTAGCTCTACCCACCTAGAAGCTATATGACTTCAGGTAAGTGATTTATTATCTGTCTGTTAAGCCTATTAATTCATTTGAAAATGGGAGTATATGAAAACTCACTTTATAGCATTGCCATCAGAATTAAGTATATCAATAAATATAATGAATTTAGAATAATGCCTGGTCATATAAGTACTGACTATTATTAAATATTTTATTTAAGTATTCACCAAAAGGTAAAAATAGTCTGATAAAAATCAAGTTGTAATGAAATCAGACTGGTACAGACAGGGTCTATCTGGGGATTACTGGTACTAGAAAATGGACATATTAAATACCCTGAAACATGCATTTGTGAAAATTTTCATGAGGACTGCTTATATTAACTTTGAAGAATCTAATACATGTGATGAAATCTGGAGGACTATTTGGAGATGTACAGATAAAATTCCATTCAAGAGCTCTGTCTACTCATAGTTTATCACTGAGATGCTCTCTGTTTCTATCTGCAAAATTACAAAGAAGCCAACATTTTTTGTTGTTGCTCTTGTTTAATTGGATATATTTGTGGTTTGGTAAAAACTAGTAATTTAAATGACAAAAGATATAAAAGATAAAGTATTACATATTAAGGAAATGTTTAAGTAAATCATAATGTATCTACTTAACTATTCATTAAAATGCTTTTTAAAGAGTTATTTTGTAAAATAGGAAAATGCTCACAAAACATAAATGAAAATGCAAAACTATACACACAGTGTTTTCAAAATTTGTTTTAAAAACGAGATTTCCAGTGTTTTGTAAATTTCAATCATCTGTATTCCAATCTCAATAGTTTTGCCATATTTAAACATGTATATTAATTGCAAATTACTGATTTCCTTTAAATCAAATTACAATTTTTAAGATTATGAGTATTATATTTCTGAATATGAGATTCTGTATACTGTAAGACATAATTATTTTATGTACCACTAAAACAAAATGCTATCAGGTATACTATGACATGACACCGATTTTAAAACACATTCTAATTTCAGAAAAGAATGTGTCTTAGAAGCAATAAAATATGACAACTTTCTTAACACCTTGTCTTAAGCAATGATATTCATGAAATACAGGCTTGATTTATTCCATACATTTTTTAATACCTGTTAAACAGAGTACATAAACAATTAAAAATGTATATTTATTCATGTAACAGAAGTAGCACAAGTACTATACACTGAATCACTGACAAATTTAATACCAATTGATTTTCAATATCAGTTATATAAATATAGGTACTTTATAAAGAAATATCATTTATATAGTTTGTTTGTGTTTAGGTTTATATATGGAGTTCACTCTTTTTTGGTACCAGGATTGAGCCCAGGGGTGCTTAACACTAAGCCACATCCCCAGCCCTTTTTAATATGGTTTTAGAGACAGGGTCTCACTGAGTTGCTTAGGGCCTTGCCAAATTGCTGAGGCTGGATTTAAACTCAAGATCCTCCTGTCTCAGCCTCCTGAGTTACTGGGGATTACAGATGTGTGCCACCATACCTGGTAATGGAGTTCACTTAATCAGGGAATGGACTCTACACTTAGCATAGTCAAAAGTCACTTGAAAATCTCCTAAACCACCCATTATGTCAAGTATATGCAGTTTTTTATATACGATAAGATTTGAGAATTACTGAACTAGACTACAGAAAAAAGCAAAAGCACATAGAACTTTGGACAATCAAACTCCTTATTTGCAGTGTTAATTCCATACTGTTTCAAATTTAGTGCCATTATAACTTTAATCTACAGGAATATATTAGTTTGAAATTCTTAAGATTAAATTAGTGGGAGACCCAACTTAACCACGAATTAGGTTCTAGGTAGAGGTTAAGATGGGACTTGTAAACATAAAAACAAAACCAGAAAAGACAAAAATGGACTTCCTATGGGGTTATTTAATATGGTAAATTCAATATAACAGTAAAATATTTTATGAAATTTTGGATTTCAAGAAATGGGTTTACTGAAAATACAAGTAAAGAGATTTTCTTCACACACACACACACACACACACACACACACACACAAAGAATCTACTCTGAAAGCCACTATTATCTGAGGTGAGAATTTTTATCCATTCAAATAACTAGCCACTGTATCAGCACAATTCCAGTTTTCAACAGGTCACAGTGCAGAATTTAAACCCAGAGTCATATTAAATTCTGTCATCTACAACAGAACATTTCACACTCTGCTTTTGATATTCAATGCTCACCTTTAAAGTATTTCACAGTTTTAACTCTTAATTCTAAAGTAGCATCTTCATCACATACAAAAATAGTTCGGGGATGCTGCTGGAAAGCTGAAACAGTCCACATGTGATTGACTCCTTCTTCTATTGCTTTGTACAGGGCAAATGCCTTGTGTGCACCTGTTATGAGGATCATCACCTAAAAAGTCATGAATATACCTTGTTAATTAATAGTTCAATTAAAGTAGACAACTCTGACATGTAAGTGCATACAAGTTTATTAACATGATGAATACTGAAGGGTGAAAGAGACCTGGGAGAATAAGAAAAAGAGTATGCCCTGCAAAAGGAGAATTATGGGTCTTCAAAAAATTTACATAATTTGGAATGATACACGAAATTGTTCTAGTTCAGATACTATGTCAGAAAAGCAATATGACTCTAAAACAACAGATATTTAAAGAGTTATTTAAAGATCATATCATTGAACACACATGATTATTCAAAGTTGTTTCAAACAACTGAATTTAAAGAGAATTAGGGATCCACTTAAACACGGAAATTGACTTCTTGGCACTTATGACAAATTACAAGTAAAAAATAAAAAAGATACAAGTTCTGGTCCTAAATCCCTAAGTGCTTGTGAAGTAATTCAAAGAACACATGCAACTGTTAAGTGTATGCATGTCAAAATGAATCTTCCCCTTATCATTTTTTAGGAGCAAGTCAATCTCATTTTACAACCCAGAATATACACACAAGTATATGTAATGTTATGAATCTTTAGGTAGGCAAAATTTGCCTTGTAATTAAAAAAAATAAACATTAGGTAATTGCAGTTCTAAAATATTTATAACACCATAGACATTTTGTATATGTATGCAGGCATATTATATAAGTAGATCTAAAATAGAAGGAAATTAAACATTAATGGATCAGGATACTATGACATTTCTTTTTTTTATCACAATTCATTAGTTGATTTTCACTGTGAAGCTATATCTTGATTAAGTCCAAGTCCATGAACATATTAAGTTATGACTAATGCTTTTATTGATATATCTTGTTTTTTATGTATAGGGACGCAAGCTCAACAAAAAATTTAATGTAGCTATAAAGCAATCTCTTAAAATATTCATCTTTTAAAACATTCATCTTCTAAAAGCATTTACTTTTAAAATAATTAACTAAGTTTGATATAATAAGATAAAACATTAATTTATAAATCTATAAATTAGTTTTCTTGCTGGACATTAATAGCTAATGCGTTATTTTAAGACTAATGTATGTACTGTGGAAGGAACTCCATAATAATATAGGTTACTGGGAAAAAACACAGGCAGTTCTTACACATGAACTGATATTTGAGAATCAATGACCAGGCAGATGTTGCAATGATACAGCCTCATGCTACTTAAATAATAAATGTATTGCAATAACACTATTTTAAAAGGTTATGAGATAAGCTGATGTGTATGGGTGATAGTTCACATTTAAGCAATCATTCCATAAACAAGTAGATATTTATATGTTACGAAAACTGTATTTTTAACCCACTGTGTCCATTCCTGGTAGGTATTTAAATCAAATGTAAGTTTTAATATGTGAGGAAATTAAGGATTAAAGATTTACCTAAGGAGAAACAGGAAGTAGAAAATATAGGATTTTCAGGTCTTAATTTCTAAGTTCTTACCCCCATACAGTCTGAAGATGGCAATGATGCCAGAAGATGAAATATAGAAACTATTGTACTCAATGTAGAAAATACAATATGTACAATACATAAAAAGTAATAAAGTACAATGATGACATGAAGTAAACACTATCTGGGGGAGTTGGGGAAAGCATTAGAGTAGCTCCTCTAGAAAACCAAGTTTAAGGATAAACAGACAATCTCTAAATAAGGGGGCCTTTCAGACATTTAAGAGATGGTCAATAAAAAGCTAAAAGTTTGGTAAGGATGGGGCACAGGGAAAAAAAGTAAACAGTTGGACACTGGTTAAAGTCAAAGACTTTTTTGCTAAACAAAGAGGCTAGATTTGATCTTGCGATGGAATAATAAGGGAATTAGAGACTCATAATTACACAGATAAATAAACTGAACAATGTTTTTTAAAAACTTATCCAGGCAGCCATATAATGAACAGGTTGGGTAAAGACTCGACACAGGCATGATTTATCATGGGACTTGCAGAGAAGATGTTGTTTTCAGCAATTATGAAGTCACAGATGATCTGTGTGACTTTTAGTCAGGCAGTGAAAAGCTGATTTTAAGTTTTATTAGCTTTCCCTTAATTCATTATAAGAAAAACTATGCAAATAATTACAATTAACAAAATAATTCTAAAGCTGCTACAACAGTTAAAAGCACTTTTAAGTGTATGTTTTTGGAAATCACCTTCATAATACATGGCATTATTTTTAAATATAACTTAGTAAAAAAATTTTAATCCCTCCTGGGCAAATTGGCTTTTGGAAAATAGCCTAAAATCAACAAAAATTATTTCTAGTGGTTCAGGTAGATAAACAAGCTGTACTGAATAGGACCAATTTTGTCCAAAAGGGATTGTGAATATAAGTATTTCATTCAAACTATTACCAGCAGTTGCTTAATACTTATTATATGACAGACAGTATTATGTAGTACATATACAAGACTCAAAATTTATGGAGAGTATAAATTGGTGAAGAAATAGATATTAAATCAGTAAACAAAGCAAAATAATTACAAATTAAACGCTACCTAAAGGAAAATGTCAGAGTGTTACGAAAGAATAAAAGAAAATGATTTTGTTTATAAGGATGACGGTAAAGAGAGAAAGGAACATGAAAATTAAATGGTGCAGTGTTAGTCATGCAAGGAGTGGAAAAGAGCATTGCAGACATAGTGTCAATATGAAGACACCAAAGCAAAGAAAGAGTCTGAAAACTGAGGGTTATTGGCCTTTGAGTTTCCTTATCTAGTTGACACTTCCAAAGTCTTGACAAAACCTGAAATAACTTCCAAGGTGTGTACAGAAGATCCTCATTATCTGAGCTGCCACAAGTGAAGATATGTATCAATGAACTCACTGCTTGAACTTAGTTCTCTACTTAAATCGTTCCACTTAATAATAGCTAAGCACATGTGCTCCTAAAGAAAATAACACCAAAGAACAGTTCATATCATAGTTAAAATCATTATCAAAAGAGAATATGAAAAATTAAAACCATTACAACTACAGATAGAAAAAAATCAATAAATATAATACTTGCTTCAAAAGAATGTTATGAAAAAAATTAATAAACTAAGACAGATCCTTGGCAAAACGATGTAGCCCTGGAATAGTTTTACCATAATATTTTCCTTATAGTTAGAAAAACAGGTGAATGGCATTATAATTTTGTTGGAAAACTTAACCAAAAGGAGGGGAAAAAAACCCAGTTATTTAAATATTCTCTGTTCATTCTAAAAATTGACATAAGAATTGCATTAAAACTTACATCTTGTTAAATATTAGAAATGACTTTGTTTCATTTTTTAGAAATAAAATTGTTGTTAAAATATTTTTTCTAACATATTTACTATAAATTTCCTTGATTAAAAGGTGTTTTTCACCTTAGATGATGAGAAATTCCCACATATTTCAATAATAGTTCTACTTGTATGTTCAACTCTAAATATAATTACTTATTCATATAATTTGTACACTTTGAGTCTATATCATCTTGCTACCAGAAAATAACTGATTTCTGGACTTCCACATAATTTAACCACTAATAATCATAAACTGACTAAAATATTTTCTGTTATTCTCAAGGAAAGTAATAACAAATAAATGTAAAAACTTAAAAATTAGGGTCTACTTTTCAGAGCATGCGCATTGTTAAATACACTAAATTTAGAACAGATCTAGTGCTAGATGGGTTCCTTTTCAACCAGAAACCAACTGGGCTATCCTCCCTGTATACACTAAATCATCCCGAGGGCTCCAAATTATATAGTGTGCTACTACTGCATCTGTCCCGGTAGTCCTTTTACAAGACAATTTCAATTAAAAACAAACCATGTGGTTGATAAGATTTTAGGACCTCCAACTATGAAGCAGGAATAATCAAGTGAAGCAGCACCTCAAAAAAAGATGCTGCTAACTCTTCTTTATAGCTCCAAAAGATAAAGTTAGTTGATTTCTAAACATATCTGTGAGACTGACAAAAGTTGCTGAACACTAAAAACAATTTTATTAAAAACAGACTGTGATCAAATATCAATCTGAATAATAATTACTCCAAAATATATAAACATCAAAAAAAATACCAAAGAGCATATAATTCTTACTTCTCTAGCGTCCATTACTGTCCCCACACCAACAGTGAGAGCCATAGTTGGCACTTTTGATAAATCTCCATCAAAATATTTAGCATTTGCCAAAATGGTGTCCATTGCTAGAGTCTTTAATCTTGTCCTTGAAACTAAACTGGATCCTGGTTCATTGAAAGCAATATGACCATCTGGACCAATTCCTTTCAAGAGAGAGAGAGACACACACACATACCAAAAAAAAAAAAAAAAAAAAAATAAGGTTTTTCCCATATAGTGAATAAGTTGTCTCAAAGTTTAACATGGTTTCATGAGCAAAGAGATAATCATAAACACACACACTTACCTTGTGTTAAGTTATAGCTTAATTTTTAATATTGCATTAAAATGTGTTTCTGCATTTCATTCAACAAAATATTTCCATCTTTTGTATAAGCACAACATTGATCTGGTATGATTCTAATAATAGCAGTAAAATTAAGTTCTGCCTTAATATAACAGTTCATAACAGTACTTTCATGTGCATTACCATAACACATACTTAACAATATTATGAGATGGCAAGATTAGGCATACCTACTTCCCACCTCCTCCACTTTTTGTTAAGGTAACAGGAATCTTTGATGTTCCAGGTAAATTAAGAGACTTGGTTCAAGATCACAATTTAGTAAATGCCACGACAGATTCAAATTCAAGTCTTCTGATTCCTAACTCAGTGGTCTTTATACTCACACTTTAATTTGTTGGTTCTAGTCCAGATGGGGAATAAACTAGTAGACTCTCTGCAGTATAGTTCCTCAATTATAAAATGTATACATTGGACAAGATAACATTTTTGTTGCAAATAGAATGCAACCAAAATATCTCTTATTCTGCATTGTAATCACACCAAAATATATAAGCATAAAAAAAATCTATTAGGGCAGTAATTTTTTTCAAATACTTTTTACCTATGGCAAGAAATAACATTTAACACTATTATGTACACATACACACATCACACACACACACACACACGCACACACACAACTGTCTAAAATATAATTAGAACAAAATCACATGATACTATTCCCAGCCTTAGTGGGAGCCATACAAGCCATTTTCCATTTCATTCCATTTCATTAACCAAATACAAAGAATGTGACCAGCTATATGGGTTTCATGATCTAATAACGTGTGACAACTAACATTTGAAAAGCACTGCTTTGAGGAGGCCTCCAGGCAGCTCTATGACTTTCGGATTGCCTCTAAAATATAAATGAGAACATGGTATTCCTTATTTGAAGAAAATGGGAGTCAGTTCTTTTCACAAAGAATCAATAAAATAAATAGTTTTATATGCATATTCTAGTAGTTTGTCAGATTTATGGCAACATCAATCAAAAACTACAACTGCAAGTTCTCTAAGTCATTAAAATATCTTTTACACTTGTATGCTACATATTTACTTGAATGGTAAGATAAGTATACATCACAGATACTTAGCACACAAATCTAAAAGAATTTCCTGGATCAAATCAAGTTAAAATATGACAGAGAATAACCTAGTTTTGAAGGATGAAGAAAAAATAAATAATCTACCCAAGCAAATACAGATCACCAAAGCACAAAAATATAGAAATTTTTAGTATGGAGACATACATTTTTTTTTTTTTTGGTGGTACTGGGGATCGAACTCAGGGCCTTGTGCTTTCGAGGCAAGCACTCTACCAGCTGAGCCATCTCCCCAGCCCGAGACATACATTTTTAATGTGAGGAACTACATGGGATTAATATGCATATTACTTCAACTACTAAGTCAATATTTGCTTGTAACTTTTAATTATAATTATACATTTCTCAATTTGTAAAAAATGGTTTTTCTCTTAGGTATAGATATACACAAATATTTATGTTCATATTTATATTTCCATTTAAAAGATGAACTAGGAAATGATGGAACTAGGAAAATAAAAGCTCCAGAAAAAATGGTTAAGTGTACCAAGATCAACATTGGGGCTCTCACTGGTGATTTGGGCCATACAGAAGTGTGCAGCTAAGCTGGACATGAGTAACTCAAACCTGAGGTCCCTGATTATATATATTATATAAATAATTTGGCTAATTGCTATTTGGTCTTTAGGTTTAAATTGAGATATCAGCATCTATAGGAAACAGCTCAAAAACCCATTGTGTGGCTTACATGTCCTTCTTAGGTTATTATAGTTCTTTTTTGGGGGGTGGGGGTGGGGGTACTAGGGATTGAACTCAGGGGCACTTGACCACTAAGCCACATCCCAGTCCTATTTCGTATTTTATTTAGACAGGGTCTCACTGGAGTTGCTTAGCACCTTGCTTCTGCTGAGACTGGCTTTGAACTCTAGATACTCTTGTCTTAGCCTCCCTAGTCGCTGGGATTATGGCATGAACCACTGTGCCTAGCATGTTATTATAGTTCTGTGGGTCGAATGTAAAGTTCCTCAGAACAACATGTTACACACAGGAGGTACTAAGTAGATAATGGCTTAATAAATAAATGGATGATTGTTATTTTTTGGTAGACTCAATAGTTTCTCCCACCTATTGTTCTACTCCCCTCACTACAAAGGCTCAATTATAATTCCCTATGTCCCTTTTAGGTAGAGATTATAGTCTAGATATAAGCACTTGCCCCAAGATGAACAACAAATCTATAACTGCTCTCCATATAGAAATCTTGACCTAGAATACAAAAAGACAGCTAGAACTGAGGCACAGGACTATAGCACTACAGAGAAAAGGCTGATGAGTTCCTACTTTTGAGATCTTAGGTTCTCTGGCTCTTATTTTTCCAAAGATTCAGTTGTTTCAACTCTTCCTTTAGTTTTGAGTCCCCGCAGAATCATTCCAACGAATTAACTTCTGGTCCCATTTGTCTGTTCATACTACTGGCAACTAAAGAATTCACACATGTAACCAAAAAAGTTGAAGTTTTTCCTATTGCTTTCACTTAAAAATGTACTTTAAGATATTTTTTACATTAATGTATTTTATTTATAAAATGCCATGTTTGTGTACCTTCTTACTTGGGTACATTAAGAATTCATATTAGACCTTACCCTCTCTTTGAACACTTTTGCCAGTAGAGGAAGAATGAGAACTTTTAAGAGGATGTACTTCCTCCTTTCTTTTTTCTACCAAGAGAAGAAAATTCCTGCTCTAATTCCCTGGAATGAGCAACTGCAGATTAATATTCTTCAGCTCTCCTATTTCTGTTTCCAATTCAAAGGGGAGGAAGAGAAACCCCATTCTGGCTTCAAGCCAACCTGCAATCTCTAGTCCAACTTTACCTTTAATAAAGTTGATATTTTGATCCCATTTGGCACAGTTCTTAGTGTTTTTATTAATCAAACCCTGTAACAAAAGAAGGGTAAGTGGTAAGACCCTAATACCAAGCTTCATCTTGAAAAAATCCAATGATAACAAACCTAGATCAACAAATGAAAAGAATCAAATGAGATTCTTTCATGAATACATATCCAATACATAGGTTTTCCCAAATAGAAGAAGAAAATGTAGTAAGCTAACCCTTCTCTCTTCATGCAGAGTGATTATATACTTTAGATGGTATATATACAATGTTAGACCTGGGATCATCAGACTATAGTGAGGATGTTAATAGAAAAGATAAGGGAATTCTCTGAAAAAGTTTGTCTTTGTTTCTCTTTCTCTTTCTTTCTTTTTTTTTTTTTAATTTTGGTGTTGGGGAGACTGTAGGAAGCTTAAGAAAAACTGGTTAAAAAACTTTTTTTTTAAAGTAGCAAGAGTCAGTGATAACTATAAATAATTATAATTTACACTCAATCTACTGTGAAAGGAAAACTGAGGTGACTTATAGTAAGGAAACCTACCCATTTAGCTAAAAAGACATGAGAAAAGACTTACAGTTGTAGGGAATGAAAAGTGTTCTACCAAAATCTGGGATAATCAAGCTCTGACCTTTAAAATTACACTAAGCTATGAATGCTTACTGGAAAGCAGACAAAGAACAAAATAGGGAGACCTAATCACATCTTTCTCCCAGGAAACTTTCCTGGTATTGGATTCTTAAATATGATCAATAAATTAACAGGGAAACAAAATTCCACAAATGAAGACATTTTTTCCAACAGCCATGTTTAAAAATTAACCTCTAACAACTAATCTGCTTTCTTTGGCCCAAAGAAATGAGTGAAAACAATGCTCAACAAAAATAAGATGAAGAGTTTAGGTTAGTGATCCTACTTCATTTTGGTATGGACTTCAGATAATCTAAAGAATGGGTGGTTAGTATATTCCCTAAACATTCTCAAACATTTATTGTCTCAGGTGTAAATGGTAACTTATGTCAAAATGATCCACATATGCAAAACTGGAATGTGTAAGCACTCCTTAGGTTTACTTAAGTAATGTTAGTACATTTTATTTAAAACATATATAACTTTCTATTTTGAAAATCAAAATAGTTTAACTTGGATTCTTGCTCATATAAATAGCCATTCCATCTACACAAGAAAATAAATGGTACTGGCTCTGCTACAGGGATAAAATTTTCCTCAAAGAAAATTTTAAGTAACCTCTTACTAATTCAGGAAAAACTTCCTCAGGGAATTAATTAACCAAGAGACATGTCACCAGTGATCGATTAGAGAGTAGACCAAAACTGAAGAAATACCTATAGAGTAAGCACAGTTTTTAGGTATTTTAAACATGTTGTAATGTGATTAATTTTCACAGATTTTGGAAAAATTGGTATTTTCTTGTTTACAGATATAGTGAACTTCAATAAACTTACCAGGGACATGCAGAGAGCAAGTGGCCAAAATGTGATTAAATTTATGTTTCACTGCAAAAACCCAATTTTGCCCAAGAGCAACCAACTACATCAAATATACTCAGTCATTCCAACCTTAAATTAATGTATTTCTAATTCATGTAATTATGAGTGCTTTTCTAATAAGTAAATTATAAAATAGACACAGGTAATTTAATGTTAATTTAAGGCATTAGTGTTTTTAGTTGAATACTAAAAAAAATTGATGAAAAATAATTTTGGTTTTAGCTTAGTTGATATTATACCCCAGATGGCAACTAGCTAGATGTCTCAGATGCTTTGTACTGATAACAGAAAAGCATGTTATTACAAATTAAGAAACTCCTATTTTTAGTATATTATGCATACACATATACACACACATACAAATATAAATATACATATATATACATAAATCACAAGTGGAATCTGGTCAGTTGAACATTCATACACTGTAACTTATTAAAATAATAATATAATTTAATTCATACTATCTAAAGGTTGATGTTAAATAAAAAATCTTACATCATTCTAAACTGATTTTTCCAAGTGACATGAAGCAATTTAAGTGATTTGCTACAATCTACTCATTTCTCATGCAAACTTTTAGATTCAACTCTAATTTGATAAATAGGCTATATTGGAATATTAAATATTAAAAAGATAAAGTTATCATTTAGGAAAGTAAACAGGTCACTCATTCTTTATGATGTGGTAAACTGTCAGCTTTAAAGAGGTAATTAGAAAACTAACAGAAATTGGGACCTATCTCTCAAGATATAATTTAAGCAATTCTTTAATATTAACTATTAGAATTTTAAGATTAGTTTTGACAAAAATAAAAAAAATGGAAGTCAGTTTATTTCTGGGTATTATGCAAAAAGTTAAGATAATTTTTTAAGTTTAAAATACGTAATTCAAATATTAGCAAACAAATAATTAGTGACAAAATCTGCTTGCATACCTCCAACAAAAAGATCTATTCCTCCAGCTTCTTTTATTTTCTTTTCAAATGCATCACATTCTGCTTGTAAATCTGCAGCATTTCCATCAAGGATATGAGCATTGTTAGGATCTATATCAATATGCTTAAAAAAGTTATTCCACATATATGAATGGTAGCTTTCAGGATGATTTCTTGGAAGTCCTAAATGAATTTAATAAACAAAAGTAACTATTTCCTGAAGTAAAGGTAACTTTTCCAAACTGTATTTAATTTAAAAGTATTTTTAATGTGGAATACATGCTTGCATTATAACACATCACAGGTATGTAGTAACACAAATAACTTATAATATGTCCATGAAATATTATTCTCATTTTATAGATGAGCAAGTAAAACACTGAGAACTTTTCCCAAGTAGCTCAGAGGGAATGGAATACAAATACAGACAGCCCAGGCCATGTGCACTTAATCATTACACATTTCTTGAACACATGAAATTTAAGCAGTGAAGCTAATTTATATGTTAAATTAACTGTTCAATTGAAATGTTGGCCATGCTACTTCTCTATTTCTCCCATATCTATGCAAAGTGTATTGAATCATAATCGTTTGGGGGGCATCACTTATGCTTTCACTAAAAGTATATTCCCATATTTATATTTTAATACAATTTCTATGAATCAGAAATATTCCCAGTTAAGCAAGATAACACTCAATATATTATAAAAGCTTCACAGCTACATATGGGCTTTAATCTAAAAAATATATTTTAATAATTACTTTTACATACACTAATTTATCCCCACACACTAGTTTTAACTGTGCCTTCAGGGGAAAAAAAGAGAGAAAGATAATGAGAATTGTGAATGGATAGGCTCAAAGTTTCATGACTGGTAAGCGGCAGAGCTTAGGATATGAATGCAGATTTTTCTGATTCTCCTCCTGTATTCTTTCTATTATACTGTGCTCTCTATATAAAAATACAAAATTTTATGTGAATTCCCAATCTCATCATGAAGCAATATATTCCTATTATATTCAGAGCATAAATTCAAATGTATTAATTTTCTAAAAATATATTCATTTTATTAAAAATGTAATATGTAATTCAAATATAACTTACCTACATATTCATCCATGTTAAAAGTCTTCACATATTTAAAAGAAAGGTCTCCACTCTTGTGATATTCTATTAGTTTTTTATAACATCCTAAAGGTGTACTCCCTAAAATAGAAAGATTCCATTTGCTAACATAACTTGAGAATCCATCTTAAAAAAAAAAAAAACATTTCTATATGCTTATTTCAACTATTCTTGTCTTAATAATATTCTGTATTTCTAATTTATTAGGCAATTATTACTCTAAATACATATTCAATTTACATTAGCTTCTTTACAAGCTATCTTAAAATTTTAATAAAGCAGAATTTGTTAAATAAAGCTGGAGATTTTTCTATAAAAAATTAAAGTTGGGAAAATTATTGCTGAGTTGTTTGGTATTTAAAATTGCTACTACAAATTTTAAGACTAAAATCTTTTAAAGAGCATATTTGAATTAAAAAAACTAAACATCCCATTTTTTGAAAAAAAAAAAACAAACAAGTTCTAGTATAAACTGATACATAAATAGGGTAAGTGTTGATCATTTAATGAAATCTAAAGAGAAATAGTGCTAAATTTAAGTATTGTCCCTACTTTGAATTTTGAAACTGATAGAGTGAGGAATTGTAGCCCTATGACTTTGTTTTTTTGTTTGTTTGTTTGTTTTGTTTTTGTGGTGCTGGGGATTGAACCCAGGGCCTTGTGCTGGTGAGGTAAGCGCTCTACCAACTGAACTATATCCCCAGCCCAGCCCTACAGCTTTTTAACTAGAGCTCCTGTTTCTCAGTTCATGTTATCTTCTGCACATATCAACTAAAATGTGTAAATGAGAAAGAGAAGTGTTAAGTATTTAAAATAGAGAGAACTTCTAGGAAATGGGATCTTGGCAGTGAGTACTTGATTTTAGTTTTTTATAATGTGATTCTTTTCCATGTTTTATAAAATTAACTGATACCTGGTAAGAGATTTATTTGTTGGTGATTCATAATACGACACAATAAAGAAACAGATTTAGCCACTTGGAAATGGCCTCCTTTCATTGTTTTCTAAATTTGCTCTGTTTTTTTCATTGGCACTCCAAAGTAGAAAGCTAGATTGTTATCAAGTAATCTGACCTTCCCAATTCTGATTGGAGTATTGATTCCTAGTATAATCATCATCAAAAAGAAAATTAAAAGCTTGCACACAAAATACATGCCTAGGTAGCATGTAGAAGTTTGTTAGAAATTGTCTCTGGACAAAAAAAAAAAAAAAAGAAAAAATCAAATAAAAAGAGTAAAAGAGTAAATTTAGGTGTAAAAAACTGCCTCTTATTTGAGATGATGGTTACAGAAATTACTATAAATAATAAACACCACGTAGGTTCAGAAAACAGAAAAATAATTTCTGAAAGCTGAAATGTTATTTTAAACTGCAATTAATAATGAAAATTATGTGGTTAAATTTTATAAGTCTCAAAGAACTACAGTTCGCTGACATGAAATCTAAAAGATAGATAAATATGCTTCTCTTTTTCCTTTCCAGAAGCATAAATGAATCTTGTTTTTTTCATTGTTAAGAGAATTAGAATATATGAATAAAAAAGTGAGAAGTTGTCACCATGGTGATGACAAAAAATACATTCATTTTCTACCTTTTAATCATACAGATAAAGAAACAAATGAAGGACATGGTACAGAAGAAAGTGGTTAAAGAAATTTTAACATTTTCTTTGCAATAGTCATTTACTAATATTTAGTAACATTTAGCAAGTCCTCACTATAATTCAGATCAAACAATGATTGCCAGGACTTTTTCTATCTGAGAAGGACTGATGATATAGGGATAATAAGTCCCAAATAACCATGACACAAGGAAAATCATAAATAATTTAAAAGAAGTCTAGTCAAAAAAGATTATAGTATTGCTGGTTAGAGGAATTATTAAACAAAAAAAAAATGGCATTTCAATGAAGTCTTGAAAAAAGTCTGCAATTCTGACAAAGGGCACAGCACAGTTGTGAATGAAAACAGACCAGAGATAGGGGAGGAGGTCCAAAGACAGCATTTTGTGTTTTTATACACCACCTCATGTAAATCTTACAACTTTGGGAAATTGACACTATCTTTTTCATTACGAATATGAAAGAACTGGTAAAAAAAGAAGAATTTGTCAAATATTAAATGGCTGTGAAACCAGAGATTCAGATCTAGATCTATCTAGTTTCAAAACTCATGGGTTCCCATATATATCATGCTAGCAACATGAGTGAAAATGAAGCAAAGCAGCCAGCAAGTTTAGGCTGATTCTTTGAACTACAAGCAGTTCAATTCACTCAATCAATTCAGTGTATGGGAATGGTGGGAATAAGATTGGGAGGCAGGTCAAGTTCTCAGCACACAGACCTTTAAATGTCAAGCTCATTAATGTCACTTCAGTAAATACATACTGAAGAGCTATTCCCCAGCAAGTGTGCTGAGTAGGAGGATAATTATTATATAGCATGTCACCTACAATCACATATATTTATGTTCAAATTTTAAAAGCAGTAGGGGAGGGGAATATAATCATCATGTCGTTGATCAATGAAGGTGAACAGTGGAAAATGTCAATAAGAGTTTTCCAGAGATACTCCCCTTGTAGGGGTATTACTTAGCATCTATACTACCAAAATTAAAGCTAAAGTTGTAGATCTATATACATAAAAACATGTTTGGCACTCCTGGCATTTAAAACTCTGAAGCCTTTCTGTCCCCAAACTCATATTAGTATTTCTTTCTTCATGATAATTAAAATAATGTGATGGATACAGATAGGCTTAAGAGTAACCCAGGATAACAGTATACAAACTGATACTGTGAAGCCACATTCAGTGACCACCCCACATAACAGAACTGAGGGTGCTGCTATGAGTGTACAGTACTGGTGTGCATAACTGAGAAAAATCCCTCTCTGCCATTCTCACCAACATCTACTGCCCCATACTAAAAAGGAAAAGGCAAAATAACAAACAAAATCAACTTGAGAAATATCAGTTATGCAAATCACCAATGCAGAAAACATCTGTGACTAGCGTTTATGTAGATGGAATGTACAGCGGGAGGATTATTAAACATTTTGAGAGCGGGGTGAGGTGGTGCACACCTATAATCCCAGTGGCTCTGGAGGCTGAAGCAGGAGGATTGCGAGTTCAAAGACAGTCTCAGCAAAAGCAAGGAGCTAAGAAACTCAGTGATACCTTATCTCTAAATAAAATACAAAACAGGACTGGAGATATGGCTCAGTGGTCGAGTGACCCTGAATTCAATCCACGGTAACTCCCAAAAAACAAAAACAAAAACAAAACTCCATTATGAGAACCTTAAATTTACAGAGTTTTCAGTATACAGGGGACTTGTGCACATACTATCTTAGTTAAGCCTCCAAGTAGCATTTTAGGTTATTATTATTCCTATCTTTCTTACAGGTAAGGAAACCAAGGTTTAGGAATATAAAATAAATGCTGTAAAATCACCAAGAAGTGGTTCTGACTCTAGGTTTAACACCCTTGGCAAAGTCAAAGGTTAAAAACATCAAATCAAGTGCCATAAGATCAAATGGCACACTTCCTGGTCATTTTTAAAGACAACACTAAAGAAAACCGAATTCAATAAAATATGTAATGTTTATTCTGTGATAAAGAAATAGTCTTCTAGTTTTTCAATCGTTAATATTCTATAGTTGAAGGAAAATAAACAGTAAAAGGCTAATAAGTAAGAGATGATGACAAGTGAGATAAAAATAAGAAGCAGCAATACATACTTAGGTACCTCCTATGATTAAAAAGAAAGCTAAGGTACTAAGAAATTATATTAATAGTGAAAATAATGCCCCTAAAAATAAATAACTTATAGAAACACGTGCAAAAAATTATGATCATAATTTGTTAGGAAATTTCCTACTGCATTTCAGAATAGTAGGTGAAACAATTAAAAAAAATAGTAATAACATGTAGACACCAGACTAAATATAAATTTCTGGCTTTACAATAAGCTATCAGGTTCAAACAGTGTTATGCAAGAAATGAATAGAAAAAATATTTTATTAAAAGAAACCATACAATTTCACAATCTTGGATAACCAGGGTATCTAAAATTTTAAAAAAGTGGTTTATTACCTGTTGGTAAGCCCAGTGTAAAGTATCTGTCCTGTCCAGGTTTGAACTGAATGATGCGATTACAGATGTATTTGGCTGCCCATTCACTAGCCAAGTCATAATTATCAAGAATTACAAGCCTCATTATAGTGACACACAGTTTCCAACACAAGAAGTTCCAACCTGAGAAAAATCCATTGTAAAGCACTTTAAGTATTTTACAGACACTCAAATAGAAGTGTAATATACTGATGATTTTAAAAAGGGAATCATTAAGAAGAACATACACAAAATATAATCTATACTTTTAAAACAGTAATAATAGCCATGCTCTTTTGAGCAGATTGTATGTTTTAGACAGTTGGTCACATCATTTAAATAAACATATTAATCATTACAACAATATTGGAAAGTATAAATAAAATGCCCACAATTTGAAGTCACACAGGTTGTAACAAAGCCAGAATTCAAATTAAGGCATTCTTAATATAAAATCCACCACACTACACTGTATACAGGTATAACATACCCTCCTACTAAAGCAATATAAAACAATCCTAAAGAGAAACAAAGCAGTAGCATTTGTTGATTACAAGTTAGTGGTAATGATGATTACTAAGCAAATTTCAGGTTATTTACTAAAACTCAAATTTCTGCCTAGGAATAATATAATAACCAAATCTCCTTTCTGTTAAACAATGTTTAAATCTTACTCAGAAATAATTCTCATCACTAGCTATACATCATTCCAGATATCTAATGCAAAGAAATAATTTTTAAGAATAAGATAATATTAGAGAACTGCTTCAC
Source organism: Sciurus carolinensis (assembly GCF_902686445.1). Lineage (NCBI taxonomy): Eukaryota > Metazoa > Chordata > Mammalia > Rodentia > Sciuridae > Sciurus > Sciurus carolinensis. The sequence goes on along the minus strand of NC_062222.1, from coordinate 104,357,367 downwards.
AAAAAAACAATTTAAGGTTCTAAAAGAATAAAGAAACATTATTATGTGAATATTGAAATGAGTTGTGGACTGATCTACCATGAAAAATGTGGATTTTAGCAGTCTTAACACTAATTTACATCTCATGATTTATGTAGAAATGTGATTTTTATATAGTCAACATTTTTAACATATACACTGTATTCTAAAACAATAATTCTCAGATTTTAAGTCTTAGTTTTATACTGAAGTGGGTCGGTCATTAACACCAGTTCTTTCATGGCATAGCTTCAGCATTTCTGAGTTCTGTACCCACATACTTTTCAGAGTATGAAGTCAAATGTTTTAAATTAATGACAGTAAAAGATCTTATTTCAATGACTACATGGAATCTAAGTGATGTACTTAAGAATATGATTTAGAATTCTGATGTAAAAATTAAAATTATGATCACCATAATCTAGAATTCTGGCATAACAAGAGATTAAATAACATTTATGTTGTCAAATTCAGCCAAACAAATGGATTCATCCTTTTTTTATTAATAACCTAATATCAAAAATAATTTCAGAGTCACACCAAATAAGGAAAAAGAGTTGCTGGCTGATATGACCATCAAAGATACATATTTACTTCTAATAAGAATATTCTGCAAGTTGATTATTAATAATAAACTGTAAGGAGTAGGAAGGACATTAGATCTTTTCAAGTTTCTTCTAGGTCTTGGGCATACTATGTCTTTTCTTAGCTTAACCGACTTATGAAGACCTACTATATACTAAGCACTATGCTTGGTTCAATACACACAAAAGGCATAGAAACAACTTAATAATTTCTGAGGCTGAAATTGTTATCCTTACTTTTGAGATGAAGAAAACTGCAACTCTAAGAAATTTACTGCTGAAGTTATTAACGCTATTAAGTTTTAGACAGTGATGGAGATAAAAAGTGTATCTGATTCAAAGACCCACGCTCCAAATATGCCATATTGGTTGAGAATCACTTTAGATGTTTGTTAAAAATACAAATTCTCAGGCTTCTTTTTCTGGACAGTGTTTCAACAAATGTGAAATGGAGTCCAAGAAAACTGTAGAAATATCACAACTGATTCTTACAATTTGGTTAAATATGGAAAAGAACATCAAACATTTCACTGCAAAAAGATTCAGGCAAGTCTCTCTGACCAAGGTACAGGCAAGTTTTGGTTTGTTTCCTTTTTTTTTTTTTGGTACTGGGGGTTTGAACCCAGAGGCATTTTACCACTGAACTGCGTCACTAGTCCCTCTTTTTTTGTTGTTTTTTTAATTATGAGATGGGTCTAAGTTGCTCAGGTTGGTATTGAACTTGAAATTCTCCTGCTTCAGGCTCCCTGGTTGCTGGGCTTACAGGTATGGTCCACTACACCTGGCTTGTTTGTCTACTTATAACTCTGCAGAGGACATAGACTTCACTTCCAAAAGTCCTAACCCAGAGGAAAGAAGGTCTTCAAAATTTTAAGATGTCCCCTTTTCGGTTTTTGCCAGTCTTCAGAGATCCAAACTGCTGTGGCTCCATGGACTTCTCTAGCATCGTGACCAGATGGCATTAAAAAAACCAGAACAGCACTAAGCCCTTCCAGCAGGTGCTGATTCATTTCAGATGTGCATCACTTAGGGAACTGGCAATTGAACACAAACCTGTGAACTTGAGAGAGATGGATGGGAACTTCTATAAGACTTAGGATACACTGCTAGTTAGTGGAAGGGCCAGGACAAGAATCTAGATTCAGAATCTCTGCTCTAGGCATCTCTCTTCAGCAACATGTACCTGATCTGAAAAGGTTTCTGAAGCTCAGACCAGAAAGAAGCACTGGCGGCCTGGCCCTACCGGCGGGCGCCGGATCCTCAAGAGCGTCCAGAGGCAGCAGAGAAGCCTGTGGCTCCTCCGGGACGGCGGGGTCAGCAGCCCACCTCCACTGCGTGGCTGCTGGGCTCAGTCACTCCGCAAACTACCGCGAATGCAAACAAGGATGGCTGTCAGATTTCTAACGATGTGGAGAGAGGAGTCAGGAGAAAGGCGCGAGAGAGGAGGGGACAGGGAAGCCTCTCCCGGTGTCCCAATTCCGGAGTGGACGACCAGCCAGGTTCTAAAGGGTCTAGGCCTGGGACCCACAGGTCCACCTCGCGCCTCCAGGGACCCCCAACCCGCCCCGGATCTGTCTAGGCACAAAGCTCCACAGGGGAACCACCAGTCACGGCCCCGCCCGAGTCCCCTCCTTGAGCCGATCCCCCAACTCACCAGCGGACTCTCTGGTTCTTCTGACGTTGGAACAGCGGGAAACAGCAGCCTTGAACAACCCTCGAGCGACCCCAGCCGGCAACCAGGAGGGCGAAGCCCGAAGACCCGGATGCAGATGAGACCCAGTGCAGGGAGCTCGGCGTACTGCGCATGCGCACTACCTCTAGCGCTTCTGGTAGGAACAGTTTAGGGCGAACTAACCACCGCCTACCTGGCGGTCTTGGGTTCCTGGGTTATCCTCTTGACCCTGGTTTCTTTTCTTTTCTTTCTCTTATCTCTCAGAAATTGAACTGCATTAGATTCCTTAAATTTATAATATTTATGATATTTCCCATGCAGGACGGTAATGCTTATACATTAGGGTTTTTTTTTTTTTTTTTTTAAATAATGATAGTATGAATTCATCTCTTTATTCCGAGCCATTGCACATAATGACACTAAGACACCAAGCCCTTTGTGTCATAAAAGCTCATCAAAATTAAGTTTCCAGAATGGCAAACCATACACCATGGGAAACCCAGGAGTGTCTTAAAAACAGGAAATGGATGAGATTACAATGGTATATGACTTGTGCTGAATGATTCTTGAACAGAGGGAAGCAGAAATCTACTTTGCATGAATATCACTGATCTTTGTAGAGGAGGAGAAAGCTATTGTTAAATAAACAACAGTTACTCAAAAGGACAAAAATCTTGTCCTTAACGTGCTCATTAAAAACCATTTAGCGTTCTGTTAGGAACAATACACTGACCGCTAGCGTGAATGACAGACACTCAAAATCCAATGAAAACTATAAAATTAAGATAAATGTGAATATTATTCCCCTAACTTCTGATCTTCAGTTCTGAATTCAGTCTGTTCCTCTGGTTCACATACCCACCTTTGCTTATGTCCTTAAGCAAAGAGTGGAATATTCCATTCCCTTTGAAATGACTTCAAATGGCAAAGTTTCTCATATACTGATACAAGACAAGATTTCTTACCACTATAACTTTGAGTTCGCTTACCAAAGCAAATTTTAACATCTTTCCAGTGTTATCATTTGTCATCTAACAAATATTTATTTTGCATCTATGTTGGTCAGAAAGACCTTCAAGTAATAAAAGAACTAAGGCGCAGCACGGTAACACACACGTAATACCAGCTCCGCCAAAGTTGAGATAGGAGGATCACAAGTTATAGCCCAGCCTGGACAACTTAGTAAGACTTTATCTCAAATAGAAAAATATTTAAAAGGGCTAGAGATGTAGCTCAGTCATAGAGCTCTTGCATAACATTATAACCAGGCCCTGTTTGAGTTCCCACAAGAAAAATAAAAAAGCAGGGAATATTATTTATATATAGAAGGACATTTTTGAAATCTTATCTTTCTTAATTGTTTTACTTCTTTAAGTGTTTTAGATGGTAGAAAAAATAAATTTGACCCATGTGGTAAGTACCGACTAGTTAATTTCTTCTTGATCATGCTCTTATCATGTCCCATCTACTCTTTTCTTTAGCTTGTGTTCCTCAACTCTTGCACCCTATCTGCTATGCTATTTGTTCCAGGAAGTTACTGAAGTCATAAGCAAAATATTTAATAGTACACAGTAAGTTTGTTTTGGACAAGGGCAGAGACATGTAAGCTGATTCATCATTGTCCATTCAATACTTAAGTAAATATTGGTAAATATTTACTCAGTAAATATTGAATGAATATTGTGCCAGACACCAAACAGGAGTAAAACAGATTCATAGGTCCTGCCATTGGTGCACTAAAAGAATGATGGGAATACAGATATAAACCATCACCACCTCATCACCCGGTAAAGCCAAATAATGCAAAGTAGTCTGTCAAGAGACTTCATTCAAGACAGGTCTTTATGTTTGGAGATAACTTATTCATAGAAAAGACCCATGTCTTGTCCTCCAGATAAAATCCCAAGGAATGGAAAGCTTAGCAGAAATATTCCCTGAACCAAGGTTTAGGTTGAAGAGTTTGCTAGAAAAGCTTTAACAGGCTGTGATTCAGGAGAGTCATAGAATTAGAATAGCATAGGAAGAGAGTATAGACAGCTATGTAGGTGACAGGAGAGAAACATCAGAGAGCAGTATACCCTATATCCTTGGTAGATGACATAAGACCAGCAGTTATCTGACAAAGAACTTGAAGTTATCTGAGGAGGAGCCTGAAGTGATGTTTCAGTCTGTATGCTCCATGCTAATGGAGGCCAGTGGACATGATGAACATCTTTTATTCACTGTCATGATGTGACCCAGCACAAGGCCTTCACCATGGAGATGACCTGATGCCTGTGCCATGCTCTTATATTTCCAGACCCCAAACTGTAAGCAAAATCAACTTCTTTCTTTCATAAAATACTAATCCTCATGTATATTGTTATAGTAAGAGAACATGGACGGTGAATCCAAAAGGGGACGCAGGCATGAACAGAGGTGTCAGCTTTTTAGCAGCCCTCTGTTGTGATGATCAATCCAGTGTCATGAGAGAGAACTCATACCTTTAAGAAAAACATGAATCCTCTTGTAGGTCCCAACACCTCTCATTAGAGACTAACCCTTAACATGAGTTTGGGTAAGTACAAGCCATATTCCAACTATAGCACAGGGTTATTGTTTTTTGTCTGATTTTTAAATCATTTATATTCAATGTGATTATTATATGACTGAGTTAAATCTGTAATCTTTCTGTTTGGTTTTTATTTGTCTTTATTTCCTTTTTCTTCTTTTCTACCTTCTCTTGTATTGAATATATTTTACAATTCTGTCTTACCACCTTTGTATAATTATCTTTGTCATGTCATTTTTGTTGGTTGTTACAGGATTTATATTACATATATTTATCTTATATCTACGTTTACTGGTACCATATGATTTCATGTGCATTCTAAATGCCTCACAATCCTAAATTTCCACTTATTTCCTCTTTTGCACTGTTATTGTATTTTATTTTTATATATGCCATTAATTCCATGATATTTTTGCTTTACATAATTATTTTTGAAAGAGATATAAATAACAAGAAAAAATATTTATATTTCCCCTATAAGTAGTATTTCTGGTGATCTTTATTTTTTTTTTTTGTATAGTCAGTTTTTCTTTTTACCATTTTGTTTCTACTTAAAGGATTTTCTCGAAGATTTCAAGTATTGCATATCTTCTGGTAATACACTATATTTCAAAAATGAAAATGAAATAAATGCTTTACATATAAGAGCTAAAATTGTTTCTCAGGTAAAGAGTTCTAAGCTGCTAAATTTTTTCTTTCAGCATTTTAAATATTTCTTCCACTGCTTTCCAGTTTTTATTGTTTCAGAAGAGAGATCTTTGGTTTTTCTGTAGAAAATGTGCATTTTTATCCCTCTTTGTTTGGTTTTAAGATTTTCTTTTGTTGATAGTTTTAAGTAATGATGGTGTAACTTGGTATAGTTTTACTTATGTGTCTTGTGTTTGGACTACTTTGATCTTTTTGAAACTCTAGTTTTGTAGCCTTCATCAAATTTGCATCTTGGTTCTTCAAATGACTTTTTCTGTCTCCCTTCTTCCATCCTCTCCTTCACTTATTCTCTGTTCATTTTCTCCACTCATTTATGTTATTCTTCATTCATTTTATTTAGTTTCTAATATTATATATTAAGTTCACTAATGTTTTATCCTGCCATGTCTAATATGCTGTTAATCCCATAACAGGATATTTTCCATCCCAAATATTACAGTTTTCATTTCTAGAAATTTGATATTAGGTTTTAATATTCCTCTTCCTCCTTAGCATCTTCAGTCTCTTTCTGTTAATTTCTTCTTCTTTACTTCTTTATTTAGTTATTTATTTTTACTATTTTGTGGTGCCAGGAATTGAACCCAGGTCTTCATGTGCTTGGCAAGCACTCTACTCCTGAGTAGCTAACTTCTGTTAGCTTCATGAACTTATGGAATTCAGTTATAATAACTGTTTTAATGCTCCTGTCTACTAATTTTATCATTTGTAATATTTCTGGTTTTCTTTCAACCACTTGATTTTTCTCCCCATTATTGTTCATATTTTTCTACTTATTTGCATGCCTGTTAATTTTTATTTGATATTCACATTACAAATTTTATATGTTTGGGTGCTGGATATTATTGTTTGCCTAAAATATTCTTGAGTTTGTTCCAGTAAGTAGTTAATGTTAGTTAGCCATGTTTGGTTCCTTTTGGTCTGCTTTTATACTTTTTCACGTAGGGATATTTTCCCAGGATTAATTTTCCTCACTAATGAAGCAAGTACTCTAAATTCCACCTCATGAATTATGATGTTTTCTATTCTGCTTGTGGGAACGGGCCATATGTTAGTTTCCATGTATGCTAAGACTCTGTTCCCTCTAATCCCCTCAGGTAATTCTACCCTAGTGTCATATGCTTTTGCCAATCAGAGCTCAGCCGAATGCTCCAGGGGAATATCCTTCATATTTCCAGAATCTTCTCTCTTTGAGTTCTCTTCTCTTGGTACTCGGTTTCATAAATTTTGTTCAGTTTTTTGTTGTCTCAGAAGGGCAAATCAGAACCCACTGAACCCATCTCAGGGAAATTTTAAAGAAAGTCACTATGATTAATGAAAAAGCAATACATTTTCTTCTGTCCACTGTTGTGATTTACTTTCTCTCTGAAAAAGATGACTATTAAATTTTCAGAGTTTTTCATTAAACAGTCATTATCAGGGATTGATAATAGCTCTGTTAAACATAACACCCAATTTAAAAAAATCTATATTAATGAAACCAAATTTGAATATCTTAGAAAATGAAAATCAAAAAGATGTTATTTGAAAGAGTCACAAATTAAAATTTAATGTCCTTTCTAATACTCTGCATTTCATTTTATCTGAATTTTACAATATGAAGAAACACATTTTTTGACTAACCTGACATAGATGACCTCAAAACTCTTTCTATATGTGTATATGCCCTCTATAAATACTGTATGAATATGATCATTTTCTGTGTGTCCTATCACATCAAAACATTTGTAAGTCTTCAGATGAGAAGTATAAATCTTAGAGGACCTTTTGTGCTATAAGTAGCAACTGCAGATATATGAATTGGCCTAAGTGAGCTCATGCTTGTTGGTAGGCAATACTCAGAATATTTGTGTGTACATGGATTTGTGTTTTAGTTTTCCTTGTTTAGAGCATGTAATACAAGTAAAAGTAAGGTCAGATTTGTTTCAGAAAAGGAATGATTTATTTTGTTTTATTTTATTATTTTACAGATTGCATTTTGACTCTTTGTACACAAATGGGGGTACATCATTTCATTTCTATGGTTGTGCACAGTGTAAATTCATACCAGTCGTGTAATCATACATGTACATAGGTGAAATGATGTCTCTCATTTCACCATTTTTCATACCCTGCTCCCTCTCATTTCCCTCTCTGTAATTAAAATCCCTCCATTCTTCTCTCACCCCCACCCTCCACCCCAATTATATAACATCATTCACTTATCAGGGAAAACATTCAGCCTTTGGTTGTTTGGGACTGGCTTATTATATAATAATACACAATGGAATATTATTCAGCCATAAAGAATAATAATATTATGGCATTTGCAGATAAATGGATGGAACTGGAGAATATAATGCTAAGTGAAATAAGAAAGGATTTCATACACATCATTACTAGAAATTTTGTGCCATACTGACTGTGAAAATGGCCTCAATATTCCATCTCTCCTCATATTCACACCCTTTCTAATGTGACTGAACTTTCTGGTAACTTATTTTGCAACATTATTGTAGCAATTGCTAATAATTACATCTGTTGTAATGCACTGGAGAAAGAATGATCATGTAACTTCCACACCCCTACCCTCAACTATGATGAAAAAGGTTCTCAGAGATGTTGGATGCGTCAATTGAGATGGCTTTTAAGCTCCTGAGCAGATACCTCACCATTCATATCATAGAAGAGCAATGTTTGCAGATCCAGTTCCCTGGCTCATAATTTAAGCCTCTACAGTCAAGAATAGCAATACAGAACATCTAAGAATTTGATTAGCTTTTATTCATAATTTTAACCAGAGATTCAAATATATAGACAGGGCAAAAGCCTTCCTTCAGAAAATATTCATATCATCTATTTCTTAAAGAAATATATAATCTGTAAGGACAAATGAGGACAAATGGGGACATTTAGACTTTTAATGTAAGGTGGGTTTCAAGTCAGCCATCTGGTTATAAGGAGAGACTGGCAAACTTGATTTGAAGACACATTTATGTAGAGGGGTCATTGTTTTCAATTAAATGTTAAGCTTGTTTGGGGTCATTTGGGATTTGACAAGTTACTACTAAGTTACTACTCAGAGGACTAACCTTAACCCAAAAACCCCTGCTATAATTTGAATTTAGTTTGAGTGTGTCCCCCAGGAGTTGGAAACCTTGGAAGCATAGTTGTCAATCTGGTTGTATTAAGAGGTGGTAGAACCTAGAGTGAGAACCTAGTGGAATCTAGAGTGAGGTGTTTAGGTCATTGGAAGCACTGCCTTCAGAAAGAAATAATGCTAATCTTGTACCTCAGTTCTTCCCAGAGCAAGTTGATATAAAAGAGTCAGCACATTTACTCCTTCCAGTGATTCTTCTCACGCGCTCTTGCTTTGAGGCCCTCTCCTGAGGCCTAACAAATGAGGCCACCCAATCTTGGACTTTCAGTGTTTCAAGCTGAGATAAATAAACCTCTTTTCTTTTTGTATTTTACAGTTAGTATGTTATTTCCAAGTAAATATTTATAGCTATGGAAACATATTAATATACCTCCCTCCCTACAAACACTAAAGTAGACTAAGTGCTTATAAGCTGTAAGAATCAGAGGAAGGGGGCAATTGAATAAACAAGTTATATAAAGTTGTCTTCACACTTAGAAATGAAGGAACCATCTCCCAAATCAAATATGTGTCAACTTACCTTTTAAAAGCAAAGTAATAGAATTCATGTTATCAAAAGCCGCATAAATGATTATTGATTCAAGTGTTTCATTAAAATCCAATTCTGCTAAATCTGCATACTATGGTTTACATCTCACCATATTTTTATTTATTATGGTCAGGTATATTCTGGGCCATGTAATAAATTACCTATATGTAGCCATCACTATCAAGTTACTGTTCTTTTAACTTAAAACAATAACTTTTGTTTTAGAAACTCACAAAACCCAGATAGCAAAGTTTAAGAAATTTATATCAGCACAGAGATTTCCAGAATATTTCTTTAGACAACAATCATAAAATTGCAGATGGTAAGAATGTATAATGAGATTCAGGAAATTTCAATTTTAATAACAGAATAAAGAAAGCACTGTCTGTTGCCTGTAATTTAATAAAGAAAGTTTTCCTGGGATCATAAAATATAAAATTATAGCCTCAGAGGCATCTCAATGACAACTAACACTAAGATTAAATAAGAGTTCTGGAATTAAACATCGCAATGTGTTATACTGTAGGATACATTTTTGTAAATAATAGCTGTAAAACTAAGCAGTGTATTCTAAAATTTTTGCCACTTGAGGCTAAAGAGAAGCTGGAGGCAAGCTAAATCAATAATTTAACATGGTGCACTAAAGAAACTATTGACAATATTTCTTTTTTAGCTGATAAAAACTACTTGTACCCACAGAATGAAATGCTTAATCTTCATACAGAGAAGTCTTGAGATGGAATTTAAACTTTCAGAATAATAAGAGTAAGCCCTCAGTAATCTTCATGAAGAGAGGAATCATGCAGGTCTTATTCAGCTGTGACCTTAGCGTCATGAGTTGAGCCTGGTATGTAGGGTGTGCTCCGCGTTGGAAGCATCTCAGTTTAAATCGAGAGCTGCTATGCTGCACTTACACACAAGAGGGCATGATTGAAACACGCAGGAGCGCCTGTGCAGCTGGTACTGCATTTTCTTAGAAACAGAGTTTTGTTTTTTTCTATCCATTTGTTACAGATAACAGGACTCTGGATGATCTATAAAATAGAAGTAATGATAGAAAAGAATATAAAAGTATATTAAACTGAAGTGTTACTACAGTATAAAGTTTAGTATCCATTACATTTGCTAAACTTACAGGATCACCAGAGAACTTGTAAAGAAAAACACAAAATAGAGTGGTGAAAATTTCAGGATTTTTTTCTTTAATAGCAACTCTCCCACATGAACTGAGACTCAGTATCAGGGCATTGGCACATAAATTGTATTTTTCATTAGATCATGTATTTCTTAAATTGTATTTCTTCCACTTTTATGAGAAGTGAGCAAATTCAGTGTCAAAAAATGTTGAACTTGATAAAGAAAATGTATTCTTCAGAGACTAACACAGAATTAATAAACAAGGGGTGGAATTGGAGAAGTGGCCTTTAATATTTTACAGTTGGAGAGGAATAGAGAGCTTAACTAACCGTTCTAGACTCTTGATAGGTGACTGTGCTGGTTCTGCAAAGATACAAGGCTTGACTCTTTCCTGACCATTGTAAGTTACAGTTGTGTAGCCATTACAGATCAGTCTTACTCCCTTTTCTTCTAGCTCTTTCCTCTTAGATCAATATTGTTTTTCTTTAAAAATCATCAGCATAGCAACCAATTAACAATAACAAAATCCTTCACAACCGTCTTCCTAGGTTTTTTTCCTCATTGGCAATGGTCATCACATTTGTTTCTTACATCAGTGGGAACTTTCCATCCTCTCATTTGATCTCTAGGAAGCATTTAGGACCATTGACTTTTCTTTCCACTTTAGAATATTATTCTCTCCTGCTTTCCTTTTTACCTTCACAGACTTTTAGTCTCTCAAATGGAATTCTCTTTCCAAAATTTCCTCTTTGATTTTTTTTTCTATCACTTTATACACTGTCTCTGAACAAATAGTTCTTCTCTGTGATTTCATTTATATTGTCATGAACTTATACCTTTAGCATAGTTCTCAATCTTGAGCTCTAAACCTTTATGAAACTGGGTCCTGGGTTTCACAATTGGAAATTTAAATGTATTCAAAGAGATTTACCCTGAATTCATTCCTCTTTCATCATTTAGCTCAGTGAATGCCAATACCATCTGGTCAATGGTCCAAGCCAGATGTTTAAGCTGTACTTTGGTTTTCTTCCCATCTCTACTTCCACATTGACTACTCTGAGAAATATTAGTGCTTGTCTCTCCAACAGACGATCTCAACTGTTGGAACCTACCACCAGTTACAGAGGCTAAAAGGGTCAGTTTTTGCAGAGGGCTTCTCCCTTTCCGTCCTGTTATGGATGTTGCTGTTTGAAGATGTGATGATTGAGGTCCTGAAATGACAGATGCATAGATAAGTCAATGCAAAGTTTGGACAAGAGGCTATAGCAACTGTGCTGTGATGATTAATGTTCCAACTTGACTAAGTTTGGGATGGCCAGATAGGTGGAAAAGCATTACTTCTGGTTGTGTTGTGGATCGGATCTGTAATGTCCTCCAAAAGATCATGGGTTTAAAGCATTGTCCCCAATGCAGCAAGGTTTAGAGGCTGAACTTTTGCACAATGATTGAATCATGAGGGATCTGACCTCATCAGTGGATCAATTCATTAATAGTTGGATAGACTTCTGTAAGGCAGGCATAGTTGAAGGAAGTCAGTCTCTGTGGTTATTCCTGAATTGCTTACCTACTCCACAGCCCTCTCTGCTGTTTCCTGACTGCCATGAGCATCTTTCCTCCACCATGCCCTTCACCATGATATTCTGCCTTGTCTCAGGCCCAAAGTAATGCAACCAGCTGACGAGAGACTGAAACCATGAGCCAAAATAAATCTTTCCTCCACCAAGTTGTTCTTGTCAGGTACTTTGTCATAGAGATGAAAAGCTGACTAATACGGGGTGTGACTCTAAGGGTGCGTTGGAAGAGATTAGCTCACATGATTACGGAGGTTGAGAAGTCCCACAATCTTCCTTCTGAAAGCTGGAGACCTGGGAATGCTGGTATATTGTGCTAGTCCAACCCTGAAGTCCTGAGAACCTCAGAAGCAACCATTAGCTGCGCTAAAGTCCAAAGATATCCGAAGGAGTTTATTGTTAAACTTCAAGTCAGAGCATGCCTCTGCCCTTAGAAAATTTTCAATGGTTTCTGTTAATCTTCAAGATGAAGCTTAACTTCCTTCAAAGCAGAGCATAGTAGCCTCCTGATTTTCTGTTGCTCAATCCCATCTGTATCAGTCTTGCTCTCTCACTACATATTGTCTGTACTAGCTCCTGTGTTTAGTTTTAAATGGGTATGATTTTTCATCATTCCCACTGAGAATGGGATTTGTGAACCTCTTCCCTAACTCAGTTTGTCAGCCCAGCATTTCTAGCTTGATAGGATTATTTATTTGTTATTATTCTTTGACAGTTTTAACATAAGCAATAATAATAATATGAGGAGGTAAATTTGGTTTTAGCCTCATATAAAATTCTATAATATAACTTGGATTTTATAAAGACCTCAGGATGAAGGCCTTAGGAAGTTCAATTGTAAGTTCCCTTAATGTTTACACTCTCTCATTTCCAGGCTTTTAAGCATGCTAAGATTTCTGTCTAGAAGGTTATTTTCCTTTTATTCTCCCATTTTTTACCTAATCTCTCAATATCCAGTTCCATTTTTTTCAGGTAACATAAGATAATAGTAGTTACTGTTAAGAGGTCTAGCAGTCCCAAAGTGGGAGATACTACTTTAGCTGCTAGATTAACTTACTTCTTACACTATCACAAATTTGGTCCTAAGTGACCCTAAGTGAAATTGGACAGTTTATTAACCATGGGAAATTCCATAACATGAGCTTCATGACTGTATTGGTTTTTCTTGTCCTTTCTTTATCTTGTGGGAATGATAAAGAGGGACCTGGTGAACACTGTACGCACAATGGGTTGTGTCACAGCTGAGGAACACTGAATCTAAGAAATTGTGTTAGTCAAGTTTCTGGTGCTGTAATAAAATACCTGAGACAATTTTTTAAAAAGGATAGGTTTGTTTTGTTTCAGAGTTTTAGAAGTTTTAGTCCATAGGCAGTTGGCCCCATGGCTTTTGGGCTTGTAGGTAAGGCAGCACATCATGGAAGGCAGCATGTGGTAGAGCAAGCTGCTATACATAATTATGATGGTCATGATACTTAAAGAGAGACTGACATCTCACAGTCTTCTTCAAGGGCACACCTTAATATCTTCTTCTAGGTCCCACCTCTTAAAACATCTGCTTTCTCCCAATAGTGTTAATCTGGAAGCCAAGCCCTTTGGGGGAACACTCAAGATCCAAGCTATAGCAGAAACCAGTCTTACAAAGAGCTATAAGCCAATGTATCTGATCATTGCACCTGAGGGAAACATTATCTTTCTTATATTGATCCGAGGACAAATCTGCTCTCTGACATAGAGGGAGAATCTCTCGCTTGTTTTCAAGGACATTGTCTAGACAAAATGACCTTATGTTGTCTGGATTATTGGACGTAGGTTCTAACCTATCTCACTGTTTCCTGTCTCCTGATTGTTCTCATAATAGTAAATCATAAGGTGAAACATGGAGAAATTCAGTGGAGGATTGGTTCCAAAATTAGGAGCTGGGAATCAAAAGGTCTGGAATTGAATTTATATATTAGTGACTCTCAAATTCATTTCTCCAACTTAGCCTCTTCCTTTAAACTCCAGTTTGATGTATCTAGTTTCCTATTTCACAAGTATACTGGGATATCCAAACTTACTCTGTTCAAATCTAAGCTCCTGATGTTTTGCCCCCAAACTTCTTTCTCTGAAAGATTAATGGCAATGCAAATCAAAACTACCCTAAGATTCCATCTCATCTCAATTAGAATGGCAATTATCAAGAATACAAGCAACAATAGGTGTTGGAGAGGATGTGGGGAAAAAGATACACTCATACATTGCTGGTGGGGCTGCAAATTAGTGCAGCCACTCTGGAAAGCAGTGTGGAGATTCCTTAGAAAACTTGGAATGGAACCACCATTTGACCCAGCTATCCCACTCCTCGGCCTATACCCAAAGGACTTAAAATCAGTGTACTACAGAGATACAGCCACAACAATGTTCATAACTGCTCAATTCACAATAGCCAGATTGTGGAACCAACCTAGATGCCCCTCAATTAATGAATGGATAAAGAAACTGTGATATATATATATATATATATATATATATATATATATATATATCATGGAATATTACTTAGTCATAAAGAATAATAAAATTATGGCATTTGAAGGCAAATGGATGCAGTTGGAGAATATCATGCTAAGTGAGATAAGCCAATCTCAAAAAAACAAAGGATGAATGATCTCGCTGATAAGCAGATGATGACACATATAGGGGGTGGGAAGGGGGCAGGGATGGAGGAAGGAGGGACTCTATAGAGGGATAAGAGGAGTGGGAGGAGTGGGGGGGGAGAAAAAAATAACAGAATGAATCAAAAACTATTACCCTAGGTAAATGTATGATTACATAAATAGTATGCCTCTACTTCATGTACAAACAGAGAAACAAGATGTATTCCATTTGTTTACAATAAAAAATGAATTAAAAAAAGATTAATGGCAACTTATTTTTATGGTCACCTAGACTTTGAAACTTATAATTTTTGACTTCTTTCTTTCTGTTATATCCCACATTCAGTCTGTCTGCAAATCCTTTTGGATTTTTTTTTTTTTTCCAAATTCATTGAGAGTCTGTCAATTTGTCTTTGTCATTATTATACCTGGACTAATTGTCTGAATTGCTGACTGTGTGTTCTAACCAGTTCCACTATTTCACCTCTTCTGATTGTTGCCATAGTAGGCCAGAAATAATCCATTAAAAACATGACCTCCTAGGATCCAAACCTTATTTTCTTACCAGGATCAAGTGCCAGAAAACTTACTATGATATACAAGATCATATATGATCTGGCTGTTCAAACTTTACCATCTTCTTCTGCTCATCTTTCCTTTCTTCACTTAGCTCCAGTCACACCAATCTGCCGCCTCAGGCATTTCTTCTTGCTATTATTCTACTTTAGATACTTCCTAGATACTTTCTCCTTATGTATTTGCATGTCAAATTCTGTCACTTCTTTTAGACAATTACCCAAATGTCCCCTTCTCTTATATATTCACTGATTAATGACAAATACACTTGAATGTCTAATGAGTGTGAACCTTAAGAAGAGTTCTATATGAGCAGTTCTTTGATTATCTTATTTAAGGTTTCAGCCTTTATCCCCTTCTATTTTCCTTCTGTAGGTCAGTTGTTCTGTGGCTATTTCTCACTATCTATCATGCCCTCCTCTGTATGCATAAATTCGTCACTGTCTACCATTCCTCCCATACACATATCATGGGTTAGATATGAAGCGTCCCCTAAAAACTTATGTGCAAGACAATGCAAGAATGTTCAGAGGTGAAATGATTAGATTAAGATAGCTGTAACCTAATCATCAGGTTTATCCACTGATAATGGATTAACTGGGTGGTAACTGAAGGCAGATAGGATGTGGCTGGAGGAGGTAGGACTCTGGGGGAATGCTTTTGGTTTATATTTTGTCCCTGGTGAGCAGACCTCTCTCTCTCTCTCCCTACTTCCTGGATGTTATGGACTAAACTCCTTTCCTCTGACGTATCTTTCTGCCATGATGTCTGCTTTACCTCAGGTCCAGTGGTATAGAGTTGGCTCACCATGGACTGAACCTCTGAAACCTGAGCCACAACAAACTTTCCCTCCTTCAAATTTTTCTTGTCAGGTCTTTGGGTCACAGCAACACAGAACTAACTAAAACTAACTGTATAAACTTTAAATACATTATCTCATTCAATTCTTAGAATCAACCTAGGTAATGAATAGACTGAGTAGAGTAAGATCCCTATTACATATATTAAAAAAAACACAAATTTTTGAAGGCTTCATTGACTAAACTACAGTCAGTACATTGGCAAATCTTACCAGTGACTTTTTTTATTGTTTTGATAGAGTCTCACATTTTCTAAAAGGTACTGAAAAAAATACTCTTTTAAAAACAGAAGTAACATATCCACAAATATTAAATTGAGATTCTCTCCAATTCTAGTTATGTTTGATTTTCACCATCTTTTAAATACATTTTGAATATCTTGATGAAATTGTGTTAAAAGTGAGATGTTTCTTAATTCTCCTCATTTTCTGATGCCTCATCTATGTCCTATTATGTAGGAAGGTCAGACAATGCCTAATTTTCTGAAATAGTCTGTTTTAAAAGCAAAGATCAAATCATAACACAAAGAGCAAATTGGTCTCCTTAAAATTAAAAAACTCTTGTAAAATTTATTATGTGCTATTTGAGGGTTCTAAAAAATACTTTGCTTCTAAATTGGTGTCTGACATGACATTAATTAAAATAAGTCTATAATCATGACTTAAATATTGAGTCTTTCATAATATCTTCCCTAGTAATTGTTTTGACAAAGAAAAAAATCATTACTTTTATCAAATTATAATGATCATCTTACAAGTATAGTTCAAAAGTAATGACAGGTTATTGAAATAGAAAAGATAATTGATAAAGAGGGCAGAGTTTCTGGGCAGCTAGGGAAAGTTACAATAATTTTTTTGAATGCATTGTTTTCTTCTCGCTTATTACTCAAATTTTGTGTCTTAAAAGAAAATAATTTTATTATTTTTATAGTTCTGGGAGCCAGAAATTCGCACTGGTCTCAGAAGGCTGCAGTGAATCTGTTGGCATGGCACATTCTTTCCTGGACACTGTAGAGAAGGGTCCAGTTTCTTGCCTTGTACAACTCCCAGAGTTTTGGAGTTTTCCTAGAGTTCTTGATTCATGAGCACGTTCCAAACCTCTAAAGCCAATGGTCTTTCTCATAATGCCATCTCTCTGGTTCTGATTCTCCTTCTTCACTCTTCCATGTTTTAGGGGCCCTGTGATTGCATTAAGCCTTGTGAATGATCCAGGACAATGTCCTTGTTTTGACTTGAGCTGATGAGCAACCTTAATTTCATCTGCAGTCTTAACCCCCCTTTGACATGTAATCCAAAAATATGGACATTTCAGTGGGGCATTATTTTGCCAACCACATTAGATAAAGCAAAGACAGAGGCCTGAGATAGAATATTAGTTATGGTTTTATATTTAGGTCAGGAGGGTGAGGTGGGGATATAAATACTACAATTTAATACTTGCTTACTTCTTAGTTCCATACTTATTTTAGTTCTGATCATGCTTTTTTATGACTACTTGATCCAGGTCAAACCCATACTTGGCGATGACCTTTTTAACACAGTGCTTCAAAGTGCTTTTTTTTTGCAAATGATTTTACAGTTATCAATAATATATGCCTACTGACTGACCATGAGATTTCTCATATTTGATATTCATTTTTCATTTCTTCTGGCAGGAAAAGGACGCTTTTGTTCATCATATTAATTTTAGCTCACATGTATTGCTGCCTACAACCATGGGGCAAGGACTCTGTTTAGAAAAGAATGTACAATACGTAAACAGGAGTGTGCGATTTTTTAAAAAATTCTATAGAACTGTTTCTTTTTTTAAATGATATATTCTGTGGAATCTAAAACCTGTATCTGAAATAGGTAAAAACTGAACTGTTTTGTTGTTAGAGGATGAGCTTTAAAACTTATACCTCACTTTCCATTCCTGTCAATTCCCTGCTGAAAAAAGGGAAAGTAGGAGATAAAACAAATAAAAACCTAAGGAGAAAGCAGATTGAAATAAGTGACAAAAATGAGGTACAAAGTAGAGTGGAAACTTAAGAAACAGAAACCATAATGTTCTGCTGAAGCTGGTTGCTTCTGGAGCCTTAACTTGAAGAACATGTAAGATTTTTAAAGAGTTGAGGTCATGAGGAAGTAGCATAGGCAGAAAGCGACCAGGTGAGTGAAAACCAAGAGGAAAGCTGGCATGGTGGCACACACTTGTAATCCCAGAGACTGGGAGGCCAAGGCAGGAGGATCACAAATTCAAACAGAGCCTTAGCAACTTAGCAAGTCCCTGAGCAACTTAGTGAGACCTTGTCTCAAAATAAAAAAATAAAAACGGCTGGGGATATGACTCAGTGACAAAGTGCCCTGGGGTTGCTCAATCCTTGGTATGAAACAAACAAACAAACAAACAAACAAAAAAAAAAAAAAAACAAGAGGGAAAATCACAGCCTAGGACAATAAAATGAGTCAAGAGATGAAGTGGAAAAGGCAGGGGAAAGCCTTTAATATAACAGCACAAAACTGACTTGACTTTGTTTGGCCATGGGAAACTTACACTGAGTGTGGGAATCAAGAATAAGAAGCAAGTTCAATTTGAACAGTGGAAGCCCATTTATAAAACTAGTTGGTAGGCTGCAAATCTCCTTTGCACTAAACAGCATTCACGTTGATGGACTCTGACTACTTTGACATCTATTCTGTTACAGAGTAGTGTGTCTTAGTTGGTGATAAGGCAGGCCCTCAGTCATATCCCCTTGCTCCAAAGGTATGTCTTCTGTCACAAACCACTCTGCTCTGTTTCTGTAATATCACACATGGAATTGTCCTATTCCTAGGAGGACTACAACTTGTTTTAAACATAGCAGAACACAGTGGATACAAAGCCTCTTTATATAGTATCCTTCGCAATGGTTCATTTTGGTGAATTCCCACAAGAAGGCTGATTTGACAGATGTGAGGATGGAGTTTATATGACTTCATACCTCAAAGGAAATCATGACTTATTTCCGCACATTCTGGAAATGTTTGCTATGAAAGTTTAATAGATTCTGCTGTTGTACCACATGCTAGTTTTTTGGTAATAAATTTTTTTCTTAAATCGAGTCTTATATTGAATATTCTACCAAAGTTCTTGCAATTTTTTCTAGCTGCATCATTCATGTGGATTTTTTTTTTCAGATTATTGGAAACATGCACGGAAATTTATCCATTTTTATGAGTAAAAAACCAGTGTAAGGGCCTACTGGCACCATCATCTCCATTACCTCCACATTTCTCAGACAAGAAGCCATCATTATTGATGCCCCCCCCCTCAAAAACATGGTGACAATTATCTATTCCTCCTTCTCTCCACACCCTTTGCAATGAGACTTTGCATTCCTCTCATAAGAGGTGGCTCTATTTCATCTTCCCTTTAGTTTGGGCGGATGTTGTGTCAAATAAACAATAATATAGAAAGAGAAATAAAATTTAAAATTTATTTGTTGTTGTTCTAAATATTTAAATTTACAACATTTATCCTGGTATTCAGGATAGCAGCTACATGTGCAAATCTATCACTTAAGTCCCAGCTCCCTATTATTTTTATTTGAATAAATGTTTTGAAATATAACTATTGAGATATAATTCACATAATAATCACCCATTTAAAATGTACAGTTCAATGATTTCTGCAGTAGTCACAGAGTTGTGTGGTCATTATCACAATCAATTGTACAGCATGTATTTATTGCTCCCAAAGGAAATTCTTAACCTATTAGTAATCTCTCCATAACCCTCCACCCAATCCAAACCTAGGTAACCAATAATCAATGGTCTGCCCCTACATTTTGGAATATTCATAAAAATGGAATCATGTAATATTTGCTTTTTTGTGTGTCTGGCTTGTATTTCTTAGTGTAATATTTTCTAGGTTCTTCCATGTGACAGCATGTATACACACTTCATTACTTTTTATTGCTAAGTAATATACCATTGTATGGATATACCACATTTTACTTATCTATTCATCAGGTGATTAATATTTAGATTGTTTTCACCTTTAAGCTGTTACGATTATTGCTACTATGAACATTCACATACAAGTTTTTGTGTAGACATATGCATTCATTTCTTCTTGGTATATTCCTAGGTTTGGAATTTCTGATCATAAGGAAGTTTATGTTCTTTCCATTAGGGGAGAATTGCCAAACTGTTTTTCAAATAGCTTCATTATTTTATATTCCCATCAGCAGTGCATGAGGATTCTAATTTCTCTGTATCCTTCCCAACAATATCTCAATAAATTTATCAACATATACATTTCATACTTCCATGAAATTAATGTCTCTTTTTCTTCAGTTTCTCATCAATCAATGTGTTTGCCAAAAATCTACACAGTGATATTTCTACAAGTTTTAAGCAGGCAGCTCTTTGGATACATAATTTCTTTTTATTACCCATGGTAACAAATACAAATTCTGGACCCACATTTCAATGTCCTGAATAACTTAGCAAAACTTGACCTTTTCAACATTAATTTTTGTTTTAACCAGGCCACGATTTCCACCTCCTCATTTCTGTTGGTCTAGAAATGTCCCACTATTTTATTACTTTGTTCACTTCTGTTTCTTCCCACCTTAGAAATAGTCTTTCTGCTTCCACTGATCATAAGGCACTCACTGGATACTTGTAAACCCTTGACATTTTAAGCATGGAACTGAGAGTTGGTGGTGTAGCTGAGTGGTACAGTGCTTGTTTGTCATGAGTGAGGTTCTGGATTTGATTCCCAGATTTGCTAAGGAAGAAAAAAAAAATAAGAAAGGAAAGAAAGATGGAGCTGTTACTATCATAATGTACAGCGTGCTGGGGAGTTGCTCTTGCCACTCCCCCCACCTTTTAAAACCAAAATTGGAACAATTTCTATAGAATTACTTTCAACAAGAAAATATAAAACATTTTTCATAATACAAATTATCCAATATACTTTTTACTACTATCTTCATGAAGAATGAATTGATTTATCCTTCTTTTATATTCCCTAAAACTCCAGGTGATTGGTATTACTGAAAGAAAGTCCCTCTTAGTTTAGTCATGGGTTCTAAGCAGAAAGTTATTCAAATGCTAGAAAATTGATCTGGCATAATTTCTTATCTGTAACAAAATACCAAGATTACTTTATTACAGTTTTCACCTAGAATTACGGTATAAATTAAAAGTCTAAGGAATATGATAGAGATGGCAAAGTGACATTTAGTAATGGCATGACATAAAGAAAGACAAAGTGATTAGAATCCAGGGACTTAAACCAGAAGTGATATATACTGTAAGATATCTTATGGAAAAGATTTTCGATTCATCAAGCCATTTATTATTGTGCATACTTTTATATTTATAAGCAAAATGCTATCAACTTTATATTTATTTAAAATTTAAGCATTTTACAATTTAAGGTACCTACATGTTCACTTTATCAGTTGAGAGAAAACTTGGATATTGTAAGAAACAATAGGGTAATAACTTAGAGAAAATTTAGAAAGCAATTTTTTTCTCATGTTCTAGTCTGAGATGAGATTCTAAGTTGGCAGACAGCTTTGCTTCAGAAAGTCCTGTAGGGAACTAGCTTCCTTCTGCTCTGTTTCTGGATGATACCCTGGGGAGTCATCCTCACTTGCTTGAGTGAATTGGGTTCAGATGCTTCTTTCTTCCAACATGTGAAAATGGAAGTTGAGTGCAAGGGCTTGATCTGAGGTTTTTCAGGTCAGGCCTGAAATTTGTGTGAGTGTGACTTCTGCTGACATTCCCTTAATTAAGGACTCCATCACTAAGTTACACCTGTCCACAAGGGGAACTAGAAGATAAAGCCCTGGCTAGGCAGTTATGTCAGGTATATCTCTCACTACTTCAGAAAAGAAGAAATAGATTTTGGGCAGCTAGCAGTGTCCTATCATTTACTCATACCAAAGCCCTAAGATTGCTAGTGAAAAAAAATGGGGACTGGAGAGACTAATACTAGCCACCTATGTAGCCCAGGATAAGTTCTACCACTTACCACCCACATGGTCTTGGACATAGAACCTCTACACTTTGCACTGCTGCAATAGTAGAGGAAAAAAATCTCCATTATTATTTAACCACTTACCATCTCTGCCACTTAATACTATTTTGACCTTGGACATGTAACTTCTACCACTCACCATCTATCTGACCTTGAACACCAAAATTTTACCGCTTATTACTTATGTTACTTGAATACCTACCCTATACTACTTATCAGCTATGTGACCTTATGTTCTGACCTCTACCATTCAGCATCTGTGTGATCTTGGACACATATTCTCCACCATTTAACACTTATTATGACCTTGGGTTAATAATCTCTACCACTTAACACCTATGTGGTCTTGGTCATAGAATCTCACTAAGCAAAGTCTATACAGAATCTAAACAGAATCTCACTAAGCAGAATCTTTTCAACTCTACCTCATACCTTCTCATAGGGTTGCATTAGCCAGCACAATTAATGAAAACAAACACAATGAGTAAAACACAGTGCAAGACAAATTTAAGCTGCTGATGCCATAACTGTTACTAGTACACAGGTTGCTGCTACTTTTGTTAATCTAGGTAACAGAAAACTACAAAAATGTAATCAACTTTCATTAATGACATAGAGGAATGTTTAAGAATACAAGATTACTAGTATGAATTTGAGTTATTGCTGACCATAGACATGCTCCTGAATAAAAGATCATGGTTAATATGTTACCAAAGGTAACATTTAATATACATATTGACACCTTGTCATATTGACCTCAATCAATATACATGTGATACTTTGTAGCAGTTATAATCTCATATTAGATGAAACAGTAACAAATTAGTGTACTCTTGTTCTGTTTGCCAATTATGTAATCCTATGACTTGCTTATTTAGTGGTTTTGTGGGGACAATGAAAACATCAAAATGGGATAATTTATTCTAAGTATGTTCTTGGAATTAAATCAACTGTTAGTACATTTCATCCACACTTTTTTTATGCTAGAATTCCAGGGAAACTAGGCAACTTTAAAGATTATTTACTCACTAAATAAATCATTTAATTCAATATAGAAGTCCTGAAACTAAAAACTCCAAATAGCAGATTGTGAAGGTTTTCCAAATTAAAATTGTATCAATTTTAAAATAGGTTCTTTCATGGAATGATCTGTCCCATCACACATGCAGGAAAATAGCCAGGACAGTTGAAGAGTCCTCATGAACTCTCTAGAGTAAACAAGTGACTATCAAAGTCAGAATTTATTTTTTACTGTATTTTACAGACATCTACAGCAGACATGTTAAGCATTCTCCTTCTACTGATGCTGTAGCTTGCTTTTTGCTTTAAGTTAGTCACAAGTTTAGATTACCAATAGATCCTTTCAAGGTACATTGATGCCTCAGTTATTTTAAGTGAGAGTTCACACTTGCTAGTAATTCCATACACAGTGTGATTTTTAGATAGAATAATTATCTACAAATGTGCATGTTTTGGTATATGTGTACATATGTATGCATACTTAAATCCTTGCAATGATTCAAATAAATTTTCATGGAGTGTAGAAGAAGTATCCTTGATACTTGTAAACCAGGTGTTTGCATGTACATGAGTGTTCACATGTGTATTCTTACATAAAAATTTAGTGGTTTTAGTGTTTTCAATTCATCATGTATGTGACAAAGAACTCTTTTAATTCTTCTGAAAATGGACCTGACAACAAATTATTACTACTGGAAATGGAAATGATGGGAATTAAAGAAATCTTACAAATCTACGGAAATGATGGGAATAAAAGAAATCTTACAAATCTTTTAGAAATAGAAACTTGGACTAAATTAAGACCAAGCAGTCAAATTCAGCAGTGATGTGGCTGTTATGTTATAAACAGTATCACCATATTTTATGTAAAAGTATGAATCAAAATTATTTCAATGGGTGTTCAGGGATAAATAATTTTTAAAGGCTTGTAAGTACAAAAATGTAGAGATGTTTTATAAAATGAATAAAAGTATGAAGATGGCACTAACTGTTCACATTCAATTATAACCTCCTGGAAATAAAATAGTGATTAGAAAATAAGTAATCATTGTTTGCTGGTATCTCACTTACTACACATTATTCAGTCGTAAAACCTAGATATGTGAATTGTGTTCTGGATTTTGCTGAAATAGCACTAACATGAAAATGTAGTTTTAAAATATCAAGTTTATACTCATACTCAAGTTTATATTCATACTGATAGATTTTTAAATCAATTTTCAAATTAATTATTTTTTAGAATGTTTTGAAATTGAAAAGTCAGTATTTAAAATGAACAGTGTTTAATTGTACAACATAAGATAACTTTTGGTTTATTGAGAGTATCTCATGGAAATGCCCAAGAGTGTCATTACATTTATTTTTTTTTCAAAATTTTAATGGAATTCTTTACTGGATCCTAATATTTTACTATTAATCAAAACATTGTCCTGAAATTAGTAAAATTAGTAAAAATGTTGTCATTTTTATTTACAACTTGCAAGTACTAACAAGTTTTGCCACTGGGGGTCACTATTGTTTTATATTTTAAGAAACCAGTTGCTTAGAAGTGATGTTACTGGGTAAGTTGTAATGTGTGCCTTCTGGTTTAAAGAAACATTGCGGCAGGAAAGTGTTCACTGTAGACAGAGGTTCCTAGAGACTTAAATACCATCCTTGATTAGTCAAGTGGTTCCACAGAGCCAATGATTTTTCTACAGGTTTAATGTAGAGATAATAAAATAGTGACTATGTTCAAAATAACTATATGCATTTCAGGAGGGTTAAAAAAGCTTTACCACTTGGAGGTAGTTTATGGGATGGATGCTCTCCTAGGCTGCAGAGAAATGGAGGAGAAAGAATTCAGTGAAATGGATGAGGCATGGCTGAGGACTCAGTAAGGAGACCTGGGTTCTGCCCTGGCTCCAACACCCACCAGCTAGGACAGGCTTCTCCTGTGTAAAATGAAGAGGGCAGCCTTCCATAATTTCAATAGTCCCTTCTGGCCCTGTATTTCTAAGAGTGCCTGTTAGTACCTGTCAGATTTTAAACTTTTCATACAAAAAGAAATAAAACCACTTTTAATCTTTCAACTCCATGATAGACTACTATCAAGATGACAAAAACAAAAGTACTCTTTTTTGGTTGCATCTGATATTTGATGATATAGAATGAAGTGATAGTTGCTAGAAGCTGTTCTTTTGTAGTGAATCAGCCACAAGGGGAAACCAACACCCTGGGGAATTTTTCTAACGTCTTGTAGTTTGGGTTCACATGCTTTTCGCCAGTTTTGCCTAGAAAGTTCTTATATACTGAGGTCCCTCCCCAATTTACTTAATTGGCACTGATAGATTCATAGAGTAAAGTTCCTGCACAGAAACTGCTGGATTCTTTCTCTCTCTCTCTCTCTCTCTCTCTTTTTTTTTTTTTTTTTTTTTTTTTTTTTTTGCCTTTAGCTGAGTAAGATTTACTCTCAGATTAATGTGTTAGTCTCCATATTTGGGGCTGTTTTGGTCTCCAGCACTAATTGTAAGCCAGTTGAACTTGACCTCATGCCTCAGATCTGTTAATGATAAAAAAAAAAAAAGTTAGTGTTATAAATGTTGCGAGGGACAAAACTTGAGCAGAAAGTCATGGTTTTTATAGTTTAAATGGGTCACAATTCCTGACTGCCGGCTAACTGGGAATTAAGAAGAAAATACTTAAAAATGGGAAAGGATCAAAATCTGCTTGCAAATTTTCTCATATTTTTGGATTCACATGAACTGTGCATGAACACAGGAGATTGCAAGGAATGTAAGGGGAAAAAAACAGTGTTGTCTAAAAATACTAAATTGTGATTTGACTTGCTGCCCACTGCAGGGGTGACAGAAAATCTTTTCAAATAAGAAGGGTATTTAATTTAAACCCCTGAACGATGACATGGGAATAGTAATTATTCCATTAGCACTAAACATTCATTTTAAGACTAAGGCTAAGTTGAAACCCTTCCTAACAAATTATAAAATCAAACCCACACAAGTTCAAGATCTGTGGTAAGTAACGTATCTGCTAAAACAAAATCAACACTCTTTAGAAAGAGATTCCAGAGTCCAGAATTTTTTTCTATACAATCCATAATGCATAATATGTAACCAAAAGTTACTACATATGTGAAAAAAGTTGGAAAATGTGATCCATAGTCAAAAGTAAATTAAGCGATAGAAACATTTGTTGAGGTGTCTTAGATGTTAGAATTAAATACAAGACTTTAAATTGGCTCTCATACATATGTTCAAAGATGTAAAGAAAATGATGCTGAACAGATGGGGAATCTCAGCAGAGAAATGACTATCATAAACAAGAAAAAAAGAGAGATTCTACATAAAAGTATAATATTTAAAGTACAAACACACTGATGGGTTTAATAGCAGATAGAAGATGGCAAAAGAAAAGGTTGGTCAATAAACTTGAAGTCCAATCAATAGAAATTGTGTGATCTGGAGAGTAGGGTGAAACACAGTTTTGTAATATGAACAGAACCTCACTGTTTTGTTTGATAATATTAATACTATTAATGTATGTTCAAAGGGATATACAAAGAGGAAAGAAGGAAATGGGGAGGAAAACTAAGGAATAAATGGCTAAATTTAGCCACATTTGGTGAAAATATTGACCTAAAGAACCAAACCTAAGGAGACTCCAAACAACACAAAGAACACATCTACACAAAATATGGCACATCATATTAAGATTACTGAAAATCAACAGTAAAAAAAAAAAAAAAAAAAAAAACATACTCTTGGAAGTAGTGGAAATGGAAAAGCACAAGTTATAATGAACTTCTCATGACAAACAATGGAGGGCAGAGGGAATGAAATAACCCTGGAGTAGTCACAGGAAAAAAGGATAATTCAGCATTGTGGACAGAGTCTTCTCCATTAAAATTAAATACAGGTGAAATAGGCCTTTACTACAGATAAACAGTGTTGAAATCCTTTATTTCTAGAAGTCCTGGAGTACAAGAAATGATAGAAGAAGTTCTTCAGATAAGAAGCTGACACCACATGTAAACATGGATTTACAGGCAATGAAGAGCTTTGAAATGGTAAATTAGGGTTTTGAAAAAGATGACTTTTTTCTTTTCTTTTTTTCCCCTCCTTCCTCCATTCTTGTCCCCCTCTCACCCCCCATTATGTGTCATCATCCGCTTATCAGCGAGATCATTCATCCTTTGGTTTTCTGAGATTGGCTCATCTCACTTAGCATGATATTCTCCAATTTCATCCATTTGCCTGCAAATGCCATAATTTTATTATTCTTTATAGCTGAGTAATATTCTTAATTTCTTTTTTTCCCTTCACTTATCAACTCTTTTTTATTTAATTTTTTTACAGACTGCATTTTGATTCGTTGTACACAATTGGGGTACATCATTCCGTTTCTATGGTTGTACACGATGTAGATTCATACCATTCGTGTAATCATACATGTACATAGGGTAGTGATGTCTGTCTCATTCCACCATTTTTCATACCCCGCTCCCTCTCATTTCCTTCTACATAATCTAAAGTTCCTCCATTCTTCTAAAAAAAATTATTTCTGGTGCTAAACAGTATTCCCCCTGTGTTAGTCACCTTTTCATCTCTGACAAGTATCTGAGAAAAACAATGTAAAGGAGGAAAGATTCATTTTGGCTCATAGTTTAAGAGGTTGCAGTCCAGGGTCAGCTGACCCCATCGCTTTGGATCTGAGGCGAGGCAGAACCTCATGGTGGAAGGACATGTCAGAAAAAAGCTTCTCAGCTCATGGCATCATGGCAGCCAGGATGGAGTTGTGGGGTCAGGGACAAGATATAGTTCCCAAGGACACAGCCCCAATGACCTACCTCTTCCAACAATTCCCCATCTGCCTACCCTTTGTACTGCCTCCCAGTAGTCCATTCAGCTATCGATGGATTATACCACTGATGAGGTCAGAACCCCCAAGCCCCATCTCAGAACATTGTTGTATTGGGAACCAAGCCTTCAACACTTGAGACTTCAAGTGACATGCTACATCCAAACCATAATCCTCCCTCCCCAAATGGTAGAAGATGCTTCCCAAGACCCCAAGTGGTTGTGTGAAACTGATATTACCAATTGCTACGTATACTCTTTTTTCCTACACACACACACACACACACACACACACACACACACACATTTAATATCTTTTCCATTTTAATTAAGCACTGATCACTCACTATGGGCATAAATTTTGCAGTTTGATGTGTGACAGCAAAACCAGCACAGATATTATTAACAATTTCACAGATAGAAGATTTGTTCTCACCACAGATCTTGGCAACCTCAGAATACATTTTTTTCTTATTAAATCAAACACTTCCTTTATCTTTTCATTTAAATGAAGCATTTTGAAGCTTCTCCTCGATGTATCTGTTACTATTATAATTATTGCAATTTATAGTCATTATTAAGTAAAATAAAGGCTTCTTGATCATGTACTCTATGAATCATGATGTTTGATCTGAAATTTAAGATGACTACTAAGAAATTAGTGGATAGGTTGTATATACAGTGTGGATACAGGTGTAGTTGGAAGATTTAACATGGCTCTGACAGTAATTGGTATAATAATTAGTATAAATCACTGAAAAGACTATACATGATTTTAACTTTTATCCAATTGATATTTAGTGCACTTGGCTCAGCAATTGTTAAATGTATATTCTTTTCAAGTGCATATGAAACATTTCCCAAAATTGATCATCTACAGGACCATAAGTGCATCTTGATATGTTTAAAAACACTGGTATCTTACAGAATATATTCTGCTATGCAGAAACAAATTAAAGACCAATGGTTATATATGAAAATTTCCTATATTTGGAAAACAAAAAATAAATAATACACTAATAAATAAGTAATGACTCAAAGAAGAAATCACAAAAGAAATTACATTATAATTTTAGTTTAATAAAACATGTCTAAATTGTGGGGCACAGTACTTACAGAGAAATATTTACCTTTAAATATTTATATTAACTGTCAATGATGTATTTTCATTATAAAAATCTCAAAAATATAAGCATACTAAAATGAAAGTAAGTCAAATGAAGAAATTACTACAGAATAGACATTAAAGAAAGGAAAAAAAACCAAGAAAATTAATGAAGTCAAACCCAATTCTTCAAGAAGAGTGTAAAATACATGCCACTTCAGCATGATTGATCATAAAAAACTTAAACAAAAATGAACATTTTCAACAATGAAAGGATTATTACTAGAGATTCTATGACATTAAAAGAACAACAAAAGAATATTATACAACTAAATACAATTCCAGATGAAGTGGAAAAATTTTGTAAAACAAACCTGCCACTAGGAGAATTAGGATATTACACAAGGTATACTGAAGAGTAGAAAGAACAAATCATTCAGTCATGGTGCTGCCTTATGCGGGTATCCTTATGGGGAAAAAATAAAATATGACTATTATTTACACTATAACAAAAATAATTCTACATTTATTATTGATTTAAGTTTGAATGACAAAATAATAAAACTCCTAGAAAAAATAAAGCACACGTGGAAGAATTCTGAGCACCTTTGAGACAGAGGCCCATTCTTCAGCTTGTGTGACCAGGCACTGAGGACAGCAGGGGTGTTGTCAAGGCAGGTTGTGCAGGAGTGCCCAAGCATATCAAGTAGAGCAGGGTGCCTGCCTTTCAGGGAGAGGCGGAGGAAGTTCTTCCCTCCCTCCCTCCCTTCCTTCCTTCCTTCTTCCTTAATTCCTTCTTTTCCTTCCTTTTGTACCAGGGATTGAAACTAGGGGCATTTTAGGGTCAAGTAACAACCCCAGTCCCCCATTTTGTGTTAATTTTGGGTAACATGGATTGAACCCAGAGGCACCCAACCGCTGAGCTACATCCCCAGCCCGTTTATATTTCTTTATTTTGATACTAAGCTGCTTAGAGCCTCACTAAGTTGCTGAGGCTGGCTTTGAACTTGTGTATCTTCTTGCCTCAACCTCAGAGCCACTGGGATTACAGGCATACCTCACTGCTCCTGGCAATTGCTTCCACTTTTAACATGTACTGCTGGTGCACTGTAGGTCTATCTGCAAGAGTCTTGTTCTTGCAGCATCAGCATCAGTTTAATTTAATTGGATTAGTTAGATCTTAATAAAATATTTAATAAATTATTGTGAACCATGATCACTCATTTTGCTATAGAACACCAGAACTTATTCTTTTTTCTGAGTTTTGGTACCCATTATTCAACCCTGCAAGCATGAAGAATTGATGACTGGGAAAGATTAATTACTCAGATTTAATCCATGTACCCTGTATGCATGTGTTAAAATACCAAACTGCCCCTTTGATATGTACAATTAATACATGTTGTGGGGTTTCAGCCATGTCCCACATGGATGAGGGAAGGGTTAACTGCTGGAGGACGGTGTGCTGGCAATAGATCAATTAGTTACCAATAAACTTATCTAGTCAATAAACACACAAGAGCTAATACTCTTTTCAAATGGGAGGGGGCATGATGTATTGGGCCATACAGATCTGACCTCTAACAAGATGGAGTAGCTCACCTCTCCTTTATTTTATAGTCACACAAGTAAAGGGGGACCTGAGGCCAGGAGGGGATTCTTCTGTAAGGAACAGGATGGGGTGGAGCTAGGGAAGCCATTTGCTCAGGGAACTAGCAACTAGCTTATCAATCAGATGGTAAAACACTCCCACACAGGGCTACCAACCCCCCCCCCCCCCCCAATCTGGAACAGTCTCATGGATGCCAGTTCCTGGGAGTCAGGCCTCTGTGTCCCATGGCTCAACCCTGTCTGATTCTGCTAGATAGGGATGGCTCCCCACACATGTTAATGAAAACAAAATTTTTAAAAATAGGGAAGGGTTTAGAATTTTGAATTTGACCATTCAAAACAATAATGCTTATAGCTTTTTTTGAAAAATTGTTTTTCATTTTGAAGAGAAACTAGCGATTTTTTTATGTTGTTGTAGAAAGTGCAATGACTCATGATTCATATGTGATATATGTGATTTGCGAACTTCTGTTAACATTTATGGCACTTACTTAACACATTTCCCTTACCTCACATGCAGCCTAACATCATCGTGATAAAAAGGGCTGGGGGAAGGAAGGCAATGTTTTATATTTAAAAGCTATCCTTGTGCCTTAAATTATGCCCGATAAACCATATCCATCATGAACTTTTGAATAAGAAATTCTCATTTCCCGTCTATGTCTGGAAAGGCCTTCTGTGTCATCCATTAAGAAAGAGGACAGTGAAACACCATGTTCCGCTCTTGATTCCCAAGAACCTAGCCAAGCCAAGAGAACGGGAGGGTGTCTAGTCCAGAATGGCTAGATAAATATTACCTGGAAGGACACTGACTTTATCGCACATCCTTTATCTCACCTGGGAACTCAGGTGCAATAATATTATCTGTAGAAAGTTTCTTTTGCACATACACCAGGATAACTGCTCCCCTGGAGGCTGGTTACACAAACTAAAACTAAGTAAGCTAGGGTTGATGATGTCACCACTCCTGCAACCTAACATAGAAAACCCCTCTCTAGTGGTGACAGGCATGGGGCTGAGGCGTTGTGGAGAGGATAGGTGTCACTCATCTAGCAAGCCAGCACTTGACAAAATGCTGTGAGGGAGAAGAGGCACTTCCTGTGAAGCACAGTGAGGGATGGAAGTTCTGTCTGTACAACCTGTCTCCACTGTAACCCGTTCTCTATAAACCCTATGCCTCATAAGCTGTCTCCAAGTATTTTCTTTGGTTTCTCAGCAACCTGTTCTGCTGCCCTGGCACAAATGGGCTGTGGACCTGCCTCTATCTGGCTAAAATTGTCTGAAGAAAACTTTGAAAAAAATTCTTCAGTGTCCCCACTGAAGAATCATACTGAGTCTGGGTGGAGGGAGCAAGACACAAGACACAAATCAGTTTTGCTGGAAAATATTAAGCAGTGCTTTAGAAACCTAAAAGACTGACAACAGCCTGAATTTAAAATACCTAACACTTCAGGAAGATCTCTGTTGGCCCCATTAATTGCCTGGATTTAAAGATATTTTTTGTCCTTTACTCTGCATATCAATGAAATAGTTTGGACATCCCTCCCTCCTTCCTTCCTCCTTCCTCCTTTATACAACAACTCTTTGTTGAAAGTGAGTCACTTTCGAAGGAGTAAGCCCATAGAAGTGAATAAAATTAATTTGCTCTTAAATGGAGGAATATGGATAATATACAAAGACATTCATATATTATAATGATATGTATTATGAAGTTGAATAAATTCAGGTAAAGACTATAGAGACTGTGTAATGGGGAAATGATATTTTGTAGAAGGTTTTCAGGAAGATGATATTTGATCAATACCTAAAGATAACTAAGGAATGAACCATGCAGACAACAGGAAGAAGATTCCTGACATGGGAATTTGCTTTGTGTGTTAAAACAGTATCCATGAAATGCTACAAACCTGAAAAAAGGATGACTGAGGGGGTGCTGGAGGTCATGAGGTCTGAGATATGCCATGAATTTTTAGCAATGGATTTGAGATTTTAATCTAAGTAAAATGGGAAGTGTATATTTTACAGAAGAATCTTTTAGGTAGGTTTTTTGCTAAATTTTCTGAAATTCCTCAAATTGAGAAAAACATTTCTAGTTCTAGTTCTAATTTACATTCTAATTTTTTTTTTGTACACAAATGTTCATAGCAAGATTATTTACACTAGCCTCAAAATGGGAAAACCCAAATGTTTGTCAAAAAGGAGTAAACACATGTGGTATATACATAAAATAGGATGTTATTCAGCCTTAAAAAATGATAGAAATCCTGATACTAGTCCGTAATTTGGACAAACCTGGAAAACATACAATTTTAAATAACCTGAACACATAAGAGAAGTTCAGAAGTAGAAAGAATTAAACTTTCCTGCACGAAATATATATAAATAGTATTCTGGTGAGATATATGATTTTTCAGAAGTAAATGATAGCATCTTAAGTTGATAAATAATACTAGCATAATCAGTTTCTCCACTGTAGCAGTGAAAACACTATTGATTACACCCAGGATTTAGAGCTAAACTTGAAGATTGCCTCTTAAGATTTCTCCTTACAAAAAGCATTCTGTATTTAACCATTGCCAAACACTGTCAAAATAAATGGACTGCTTAAGAGTTCATAGAAGACCAGACTGAGTTTGAATCTTTGTTCTACCTCCTACCATGTGATCTTGGCCAAATTCCCCCAACATCTTTGAGTATCAGTTTCTTTATTCCTAGTACAAGCATAATAGTATTTGCTTTATAATTACATTAAGGACTGAGCCATTTTTGCCACACAGTAAGCATTTAAAAATAATTGTGGCTATAATAACTCCATTGGTTTGTTCTACACTATTGTTCCATATTGAGCAGATTAGATTACAATATTTGCATTCTGTGGACTATGGAAATATTAATATTAACTAATATACTAAAAATTTTGACATTTCTAGGATCTAAAAAATATCTACAGGATAAAACAAAACAAAACAAAAATGCCCCAAGAAATACAAATAATTTGGAGCAATGGGTAACATATGCTTTTTGTATGAATCAGTTCACATAAAATTTTGGACTGCCCAACCTGTATTCAGTTTAATCAGTTAGTACTTTTGGTTCAAATAATACAAATTTGATAATGCCTTATTTGTCCTTGACTCATTCTGGCATCTTCTCAATAATAAATGTTCAATAAGTGCTTGGCATACACACACTTAATACTTAAATTTTAAAGTGGGAATTTAAAACAGTGTAGCCTCTAAGAGAAACAAGATGGTGTTTCTTCAAATAGTTAAACATAGGATTACCATATTATCTAGAAATTTTACTTCTAGGTATTTATTCTTTTTAAAATTTTCAAAAGAACTGAAATTAGAGACCTAAACAGATTTTTTTTTTGTACACAAATGTTCACAGCAAGATTATTTACACTAGCCTCAAAATGGGAAAACCCAAATGTTTGTCAAAAAGGAGTAAACACATGTGGTATATACATAAAATAGGATGTTATTCAACCTTAAAAAATGATAGAAATCCTGATACTAGTCCGTAACATGGACAAACCTGGAAAACATACAATTTAAAATAACCTGGACACATAAGAGAAGTATTACATTTTTCTGACATGAGGTATCCCAAATAGAAAAATCCATAGGGATAGGAAGTATAACAGGTCTCCAGGGACTAAAAGAATGGAAAACTATTGTTAAGTTGGTACAGAGTTCAAAGTTCTGGAAATGAATAGTGATGATGGTGGCCTAACAGAGTGAATTCACCTAAAGTCATGGAATGGTACATTTAAAATGGCGAAACTGATAAATTCTGTTTTCTATATTTTACCTCAATAAAAAAGATAGAAGTCTGTTCAGAAGTTTTAAGTAGTAAAGTATCTCTAAAAGTAAATTTTATTTTATTTATTTATTTCTTTTTGCGGGGTTGGGGATTGAACCTAGGACCTTGTGCTTGCAAGGCAAGCACTCTACCAACTGAGCTATCTCCCCAGCCCCTAAAAGTAAATTTTAGATAGTTCCCAGATGGATGCAATTGCTTATTTAGTGATACATATTGGATTATCCCATTCTGCATTGAAAATTTATTATATATTATGGATGTTCACCCAGTTAATTTCCCAAGGGTTGTGTGGTAGCCATGGAGGATGTTGATTCCCACACCTTCAGGAGTTACTTTAGTCTGTAACATTAATTTAGTATCTCTTGTTCCAGAGATTGCTCCAGAGATGGGTAGTTGCCCAGGACTAGGACAATGTATTAGGGGGTCACTATTAATGTCAACAAAAGGGACATAGAACTAACCTGACAACTGCAAGGTCCCATTCTCCATAAAATGGAAAGTTAACCGTTAAGGGTATGTTTAAAACCTAGTATCACAAAACATAACCAAGATATACAAAACTATGTCTCAGCTAAATTCACTGTATGCTACGAAGGATTAAAGCCTCACCTATCCTCAGAAAAGGTGTCAGTGCTTTAGGACTTTTTTGTTTAAAAATAGCTCGAGAGACACTGTTAAAATCATTGACAAAGAGGAAAAGTGTGTGAAACCATAAAAAAAAAAAATCACCTGTGTTTTCTTTCTTTTTGTTTAATATACTAACTGCAGAATCGTGCTGTGTGTATTCCTAGGTTCACTTAACCTAGACTCTATAATTCTGCCAGAGAACATTCGGAACAGAGAGTGCTTCCTCCTTTCCAGCCCTCTTGTTAAAGCAAAGGAGTCATCTAAAGCCAAATGAGGCAGTTCTCTCATCCGAAACCATATCACCTTTGCTGGAGTGGGAAAGAACACAATAGCTGAAGTTATTTTAGTCCTGTTTTTCTGCTCAATAAGTGCAGGCTTGCATCCTTTCTTCTGCCTTCTACTCCTTCATTATCTGCTAGTCAGAAAAGAAAAAAAGTAAAAGTAAAGGAAAATAACAATAAAATAAATAATCTGGGGTCAAATATAGTAATTTTAAAGAAAGAGTGTTTAAGTTCTGATTTGGAATTTTTCATACTACAGTGTACACAAAATTTGTTTTAGATTAGCTTTTGTAAAGGGAAAGATTTCAAACCCCAGGAAAATTATAAAGTGAAGTTGAGGAGATAAAAATTGCTTTCTATAAATATATGGAAAGGAAGTTGTATTAGACTGGCTACAAAACAGGCTGTTACAAATCTTAAGATTTCAAATTATTTGACGACTGTCATCAGCACAAATGGCCTAATTATGGAGAAAAAACTGATGAAAATTGTCATGTGCTTTTCTAACTCGTGCTTGGTGAATTAGAAAAATTGAATTCAAGGGGAGATAAATGGGTGAAGCCTTTACCAAAATAAACAAAGAGAAGAGGAGTGACTGGGAATAAAACTAAGAAAAAGTGTTGAAGAAACGTGCAACCCGCCATTGGGAAGGACTTTAGAAAAAGATGGCTTCTCTTTGTTTTTCATGGGTATTTCAAGCAGTAGTTGTATGTCCATGACTTCACGTTTCCTGCAGACAAGGTAGTTCTGAAACGTAAAGACAAAACTAATGAATTATTCCTCTGAAGAACTGGAAAGAGAAGGAGGAATGTGTGGGCAGTGAATAGTAGATCACATTTCTTTAGAAAATGGTTTAAAATTATTAATAATTATCCCTTTCAGCACTGCAGCAAATGTAAGAGCATGTGAAAAGAGTGGGCCAGGGAAGGAAATCTGAGGTTCCACTGGGAATCTCCCAACAGAAACCATCCATGGTGACTCAAGGCTTGGGGTAGTACACCTCATTTGTAACTCCTCTTCAATCATATTTTCATATATATGCATTTGTTTTGCAAACACAATTATAATAATAGCAATACTTCTAAAATGTTAAACCCCACCTCTTAAGTCATTATTAAGTTTGGTGTATTATTTTTCCTTGTTCTGTTAAGGTGTTTGTTCAAGTGACCCATTCCATTTTTAAGTAGTCAGATTTGCTTCATAAATGCAATTTTGAATTCACAGTCTTTCCACCCAATTTTTGTTTCTGAGAATTATCCCATCTTCATATCAGTTTTTAGATAATGTAAAAATGTCTATAACTTCCTCTCACTTTACTGTTAAACAAGTATGTTTATCAATATTTTTATAATCATAAATAATTCTAAGAATATGTCTAAAGTCATTTTTAGAGAAGAATTATCTCTATAAAAATATGTAGCAAATGTCTATGATACAGGTGAAGTATTGAGGCTTTAATTAAGATAAAAACAATCTGAGGAGATTGCAAAATTACATGAGACAACAGAGAAAGTATTGATGTTGCAAGAAATGAAGAAAGGAAGAAAAAGAAAGGAAGGAAGGAAGGAAGGAAGAAAGGGAAAAAAACTGGGAGAAGGGGTGAATAATACTGATGCTCATCATTGTTTAGCTCTTTCTCCTTTTGTATTTTTTTTAGAAATTAAAATGAAATTTATGCCTGGTTTCTAATAAAAATTATCAAATCATTTCTAAAAGTACTTCTCATTGATACAACCACCAATATAAAACAAGAACAATCAATTCCTCCAAATATTATTAGCAGCCTCTCCTATGTTACAAAACATTTAAATGCATCTAATAGAATCTATCATGGTGAGCATAGAGGAAAAGAGGCTACCAATTTGCATTGGCTATAAAGAGAACAAGGAAGGTAGATGCTGACTATAAGTTTATTTGTTATTTTTATTGTATCTTGTAATTTGCTATTGTGCTATTGCCAGAAAAAGTGTGTGTGTGTGTGCATGTGTGTGTGTGTTTTGTGGAAACCATGTCCCCATCCATTCACATGGTAACAGCGAGAGTTATCATTATTGCTATGTACTTTCATCCTTTGCCACAGTTGACTGGGCCAGAGATGAAACCTTGAACCATCTGGGTTATTGAGTTCATTTATAGGTGAAAATTGGAGGCAATTTATCCATGTTTCCAAGATTGCATTATGCAAGACATATGGGTTATTTGTTGTGTGTTGTATTATGTAGACTGTGAAGGAAATGAAGCTTGTTGTGGAGAAGTCACGAAAGAGGAAGATCTATCAAGAGGCACTCACAGGTGATGGAAAAACAACTTGATAGCATTGGAGTTCACTGTTCCATGTCTTTTAATGCTGTTTAAACCTAGGATTGTTTTATCATCTCTACCTTTGAGGCCTCTTGGTTACATATACAATACTCCAGTGCATTTTTCTTACTGTACTGTGATCTGTTATAGAATCTCATATCAGAATCTCACTCTATTCAGAGGTGGACCTTGCTCCTGGTTAAATCTCCATTAACAATCAACTAATTCTATTAGTCTCTTGCTCTTGGAAAAATAATTATCTGAGAAATCTCAGAAATGATATTTATTAATAGTTCTGTGTTTTCTCAAACCTGGTAATTCACAATTTTCCAGAAAGATATTATAATTTTCTATTACTTTGTTATACTGTTTATTTATTATTTCCAGATAGCTTACGGTGAATTGCTGAGCAAAATGTGTGGACTTGATTTTGTATGGAATGGCCTTTTTCTATTTTCTGACTTTTATCTCTATTGCTATTCTATCTCTGAACTTGCTGCCTCTTTTCTTTGTGTTTCTTGTCTGTCTCTGCTTTTGCTTAGCTGACTGTAGGTGGCCATTTGGAGGTTAAGAGGAGACTACACACAAAACCAAAAAGAAACGTTTCAATATTTGGTCAGAACTAAGCAATGCAACTCTATTCGGACTTTATTGTGCTTCCTATGTCCCATAGAAAAAGACAAAAAAAAAAGCAAAAAAAAAAAAAAAAAAGGAATTCTCTGGCTATAGCAGCTTGGAATTATAAGTGGCAAATTCATCCCTTCCTTCTTTTTTATGCATGTACACCCCTCCCCACATAATCTATAGAATCATAGATAGTAATGCTAGTTTTTCAGAATTAATAACTGGACCATTTATCTTCTGTCCATGGACATCAGTGCTCCTGGTTCTCAGGCCTTGAACCATACAATGAAACTACAGTACTGGCTTTCTTGGGTCTTCAACTTGTAGGCATTAGATTGAGGGACATTTCAGCCTCAATAATTGTGTGAACTAATCCCGCGAAGTGAACTTCTTTCTGTCTATACACATCCTTGATTAGTAAAGTTCTCTCTGAAGAACTTTATTCTATAGGGATGTAGATTAGGATGCTATAGCAAGAATTGAGGTGAGATGTTCATGGTTCAAGGTGAATCCTCCCAAGGATTTGTGAAAGCTCCTGAGAGGGAGCTCACTAGATTAGTCCCTAATCCTAGTGTTCATATCCCCAGGTTCAGCTAATTCCCTCAACAAGTGTGGAAAATAAAAAGCAAAAGGCCACCAAAGAGATATTTTATATCCTAAGAGTGGACGTGTGCTTTGTCAAGGGCAATGCACATTTTAAAACAAATCATACACAGCTTGCCAGGGAACTGACTAGAATCGGAAAGATGCATGTTCAGCAATATAAGCCAGGGGACAGTCCCTCTGTAGTTGACACAGATAAGAATGGCCAAACTATTCTTTTTGCCAATTCTTTTCTCAGAAGGTTGGAGATATAAAAGTCCACAAAACTATAAAACTGAAAAGATGATTCCTTTGAAGTCTAAGTCTCTTGCTGGAAAATAGTATCAGTAAAAAAGAAACCATAGTCTTTGGAGCTTACATTCCAGGGAATTTACTATACTAAAATGAGGAAAACTACAGAATCCACATATTCATATAGATCATATGACATTATTAAGAGGTATTGCCAATGAAGACCAGTCTTGAAAGGCAGATGAGGTCATATTTGCCAAAATATTAATTTTAAATCCAGAAGTTATTTAAAAACTGTGAAGAGTCTGAGATTTCATCTTGCTTACAAGCTAACAAGTTAGTCTGCTATGTTATAATGGACACTGGCAGGAGACATGTGACTCCCAGATCTAGACAAAGGACTTTATTATGTTAGTGCCTCAGGAAGCATGAGTTTCATATTCTACCTGATCTCCTTGTCCTACCCCACTTCTGAGCTCTGCAGGAGCAGTGTATGTAGCAGTGGACCAAGATGAGTTCTATGTACATAATTTGTTCATATTACAGGTGAGAAACTTCATGGTTAGGAAACCCTTGTCTCTTATAAATGGCTGCAAGTAAACCTACCCAGTCTTCTCTCTGAAGAAAGACATTATTTCATCACACGGAACAGGAAACAAACCAGCCTTTTGCCTCAGAAGGAAATAATATCTCCACCTTTTATGGTCCTGAAAAATATCTGTCAGGAGTATTATTCACAAGTTATACAGAAACATGACAGACCCATGGAGAATTCTGGAAACTTATTGATAAAGAAAGCTAACAAATGTATTCAAATATAATTTTTACTGTGATAAATTTGTCACGTATAATCAGAAAAATGAGAAATTATATTCCTTTTATGTATTTATGTATAAATGCATTCTACTGTCATGTACAACTAATTAGAACAAATAAAAAATTAAAAAATTGTACATGTCAATACCTTGTGGCATACTTATATCCCATTATATCCCATTTAAACACTTGTGTTCACAATCTATTTTATATGTGTATATTTTGCCATTGGGCTCTCCAGATTATTCAACCAAGAACAGTCAAAGGTTCTTTTTTAGGTGTTTAAAGTGTTGAAACCAGCTGACTTAGTTCATTTGTGCTGCTATAACAAAAACCCTGAGCCCGAAAAATTTATAAAGAATAAGAATTCATTTCTCAAAGCTCTGGAAACTGGGAGTCCAAGATCAAGGCACCAGCAGGTTCAGTGTCTGATGAGGCCCTGGATTCTGTTTCCAAGATAATGCAGTATTGCTGCAACCTCAGGCAGGAAGAAGCCATGTGTCCTTAGAGGGTAGAGAGAAGCAAACTTTCTATGACGCATCTTTTATAAAGGCCTTTATTCATTCATGAGAACTCTGTTAGTTCTAACTCGGTTAGAAGTGACTTAGTCACTTCCCCAACTGCCCTGGATTTTAATACTCTTATGTTGGAGATTAAGTTTTAACACGACTTTTATAGAAGACACCATCATTCAAACCTATCACAAGCTCAGCCAACTTTGCTTATGAGGATTCCATTCTTTCTTTTGTATTCACCCCTAACCTACTCCAACTGTTTTATCATTGCATATAAATATACAGATTAAAGGTCCTATAGGAGCAGTGAAGGAACTACAAATGAGGGAAACAGTGTTTTTTGTGATATGGATATGATTTATGAGATTATTGGAAATGATGTACATAAAACAAAAATAGCATGTCCTAAGAAGTAGAAATTTTCCCAGATTATCTGTCATATTCTTTTCACTGAATTTGGGAAAGATACTTCAGTTATTTGTATCTTAAATTCTGTTACTAAAGAATATCTTTATAGGTTTCTTATTGTGAATTTCAGTGTTAGAGCTCATAATCATAATTTACCAGAATTGATTTTGGATTTAACTTTAGCTTCATCATAGCTTTTTATGTTTACTCAGGTACTAGGAGCTACATTTAGTCTTGTTAGCACTGCTTTGCATGAATCACAATTATCACTTTCTCTTATATTATATTCCTCTCTATCTGACTTGGTTAATCAGTCAATGCTAATGAAACAGTTTAAATTATTGTTATGGAGAAACTCAAGTTAAATTTAAATTTTTTTGCTGCATAAAGAAGCAGAGTTCTTGTATTCATGAAAGGTTAACTTGAAAACTTTGGAAAGACATGATAATGGAAATCCCTAAAAGAAAATTGCTGTCAAATTAGGACTAGGTGAGTCCAATGTAAATGATTAGCTGGATGAATTACTAGAGTTGGAATTGCTGTATCAAAGGCTATGAATTATTCTGACTCAATATATGCTGCCAAATTACTTTATAGAGCTTATTCCAATTTAAATTTCCTCCAGGTAATTCATCACATATGATTGAGCAATAAATATTGACATTTTTATGATCTCTGACAAAGTGTTAGGCAAAATGAGTATCTTACTATTATAATGTGTATTTGGTTCTAAAAGGATCATTTCCCTATTTGGTTATTGATCTCTACGAATTGCCTGAACTCTGCACACTGTTCAGAAAGATATCAATTGCAATTTCTCTTATTTGCACAGTTTTAGCTACCTCCTTTACTTTTTGATTTTGCTTATGGTGTTTCAGGTGATTAATACAACAAAAATTTAAAATATGGAAATTTCAGTACTTGCGAAAGAGGGGAAAGAGGATCTCCTGTTAAAGGTCTGATGTGCTGGGCAGTTCTACAGGTACTTAGAAAAAAAAATTCAGTCAATTCTTGGGTAAAAACATTGTGGAAACTACACAAATGGCACCACTAGTAAGAGCTACCTGTGGCTGGGGACATAGCTCAGCAGAAGAGAAAATGCCCAGCATGCCCACAGCCCTGGGTTCCATCCAACAACTCTCCCTGTCCTTCCCCACACAAAAAAAAAGAGCTGCAGACATTATTTTTTCGATTTTACAGAGAATAAAAAGTTAAGTTGGGTTATTATATTAATTACAAAGAGGGATATAAAACATGTCTTTCAGTTCATCTGTTTTAAATTATTTTAGAAATTATGTCTACTTCATAAATTGGGAGTCATGCAAATTTATAAATCCAGTACAATTTATAAATTCAAATGTGGACTAAGGTTTTAATCTAAATGTCATTAATTTTCAAAATAATCCCCAAGATAAAAGATAATCATTAACATTATTAAGTGGCCATCCAGAATTAAGTCAAGCACTCTAAGAAAAGGGCAGCAAAAAAGTCTATATTCTACTTAATGGCTCTTGAATTTTTCCACAATTCTTACATGCTTACATCACTTACATATCCACCCTCTACTCAAAAAAGTTACAAGCTAACGATAGAAAACAAAATAGAAAAAGAAAGGAAAAGAAACTAAATTGGAATAATGTGGGGAATTTTTTAAAAAGAGAGCCAATGGGATATGATCACCATCTACTGTCACAAGTAGAATCTATTAATAACTGGATTAAATTACACAGTACAGTTCCATAGGGACCATGTTGGACTTTGTTGAGTGAAGGACAGGTTTCACAGGTATTTTTTAAAAAATACTTATTTAGTTGTAGATGGACATAATACCTTTATTTTATATACTTATATTTTAATGTGGTGCTAAGAATCGAACCCAGTGCCTCACATGTGCTAGGAAAGTGCTGAGCTACAACCAGCCCTCCACACATGTTGGTCATACCCTGTATCAGCTGCACACAGCTGCTTTTCCATGGCCTCAGCAGCATTCCCTGAAGTTGGAGATGGAAAACCGACCAGAGAGAGGTCAATTAACTTGCCCAACTAACACATCATGGTAGAATTTGGCTCAGTGTCCACACTTAGACCCCTTTCCATTCCACCACGATTCAGGCTATTTTTTAAAATTTTTAATTTTTATGCAGTGCTGGGGATGGAACCTAGGACCTTACACTGAGAGGTGAACACTCTACCACTGAGCTACATCCCTGGCCCCCTGGATTCAGGCTATTTATAAGACAAAAAATAAAGGCTGTGGATCAATCAGAAGACAGTATGGCTTCATTTTA
This sequence comes from Sciurus carolinensis, assembly GCF_902686445.1. Taxonomy (NCBI): domain Eukaryota; kingdom Metazoa; phylum Chordata; class Mammalia; order Rodentia; family Sciuridae; genus Sciurus; species Sciurus carolinensis. The sequence continues at coordinate 104,314,260 of NC_062222.1, read as the reverse complement.
TTCCTTACGTTTATGTGTGGGAAGTTGAATATGGAGAAAGTGTTTTTGACATACCATTTTTTTTCATTAGTACCTATGATTGTTCTAGAAATTAATTTTCTGGGTAAAATGTTGATTTAGCCAATATAGTAAAAGTTAAATTTAACATTCTTAAAAAAAGAAATTTCAGTAGTATTTAAGTGCATTTTTATTTATTTATTTATTTATTTATTTTTTTACGTTTACATAGGGTAATGATGTTTATTATATTTTTCCCCTCCCCCCCACCCCTCCCACCCCTCCCACCCCTCTTTTCCCTCTACACAGTCCTTCTTTCCTTCATTCTTACTGCTCTCCTTAGCCTAACTCTAAACCTAACCCTAAACCTAATGCTAGCCCGTCCCACCCCCCCATTATATGTCCTCATCCGCTTATCAGCGAGATCATTCGTCCTTTAGTTTTTTGAGATTGGCTTATCTCACTTAGCATGATATTCTCCAATTTCGACCATTTGCCTACAAATGCCATAATTTTATCATTCTTCATTGCGGAGTAATATTCCATTGTATAAATATGCCACAGTTTCTTTATCCATTCATCAACTGAAGGGCATCTAGGTTGGTTCCACAATCTGGCTATGGTGAATTGAGCAGCAATGAACATTGATGTGGCTGTATCTCTGTAGTATGCTGATTTTAAGTCCTTTGGGTATAGGCCAAGGAGTGGGATAGCTGGGTCAAATGGTGTTTCCATTCCAAGCTTTCTGAGGAATCTCCACACTGCTTTCCAGAGTGGTTGCACTAATTTGCAACCCCACCAGCAATGTATGAGTGTTCCTTTTTCACCACATCCTCGCCAACACCTATTGTTGCTTGTATTCTTGATAATCGCCATTCTAATTGGGGTGAGATGAAATCTTAGGGTAGTTTTGATTTGCATTTCCCTTATTACTAGGGATGTTGAACATTTTTTCATATATCTGTTGATTACTTGTACATCTTCTTCTGTGAAGTGTCTGTGCATTTAAATGAGGAAATATTTAAGTTATGGAAGGGATTTCTTATAACTAACAGTAATTAATCAATTAATCTCCAAATTAATTGGTTAGAACTTAGGGATTTTTAATCCCTTCATAAAATGTAGGGAAAATTGATAGCTGATTGTGGCTTTACTATAAAAAGTTGTTGCTTTTATAGTGAGAAATAGGATTACTGTATTCAAAAATAAATTCAAGTTAGTAAATTTATTTATTGTTGTCATTTAACCATCCAAGCAAACCCTAAAAATCCAAGTCACACTACTATTATTGGTATAGTGTGTTATTGTGCATTTTTAATTTCCCTGTGTTTTGTGAAAGTTAATGGTTGCAGGACATGCTAAAATATTTTTCAAAAAGAAAATAAAAGAAAGCAAATAAAATTTATTGTATAAAAGACTTAATGGAATGAGATATTTTTCAATTACATCTAAAAGTAAATCTCACCAGGAAATGTAATTTCATACAAGAAAAAAAGTGAGTTTTATACAGAGCAAATCATGCAAATTTTATTAGGTTATAAAGATCTAGAACATTTTAAAACATCAACTATGGAAATTAACTGGGGGAGAGAGAGAGAGAGAGAGAGAGAGAAAGTGAGAGAGAAAGAGAGAGAGAGAGAGAAACCTAGACTAGGAGTTAAAAAAAATCATTGAGAGTTATTAACACTTTAATACAACAGAAGACTTTAAAAAGATGGCTTTTATAAAGAAGATATTTTTCTTTACTTGTAACTTTTTTCTTGCATCTATTAGTTATTTAAGAATGTATTATTTAATTTTCTATATTTATGAATTTTCAAATTATCCTCTGTTATTCATTTATAATTTTGTTCTGTCATGGTTGGGAATGTAATTTATGTATTTTCAAATATTTTAGGTTTGTTGAGTCTTGTCTGTAGCCTATATTGCTTATCCTGGAGAATATTCCTTGATGGTCTCTGCCTAGTTATTTTATCCAGTATTGAAAGTGGGATACTGAAGTGTCTACTACTTTTGTTGGACTGATAATTGCCTTCAATTTTATCATTTTTTTTATTCATGTATTTTGGGACTGTGTTTTAAAGAATAAATATATTTATAATCACATTATGTTGACCATTTCGTTTATAATTGCAAATGTCCTTTCTAGCCTCTTTTTCAAATGTTATTTGTCTGGTAGTTTATTTTGTCTGATATTTATTATTACAGCTATTACAGGTCTTCTCTGGGTACTATTTGAATAGCCTCCCTTTTCTGATCATTTAACTTTCAATCTATTTTTGTCTTTCAACTATAGTGTATTTCTTGTGGACTACATATAGTTGGATCATGATTTTTCCATTCTTCCTGCCAATCTCTGTCTTTCGATTGGAATGTCTAATTCATTTACATTTAATGCAATTATTGTTTCCCATATTAATTTGTTTCCTTTGTTATTTCTCTAATCCTCCATTACTGCCTTATTTTACATTAAGTATATTTTTTAAATTGACTATTTGAATTTTTCATTGTTCATTTTGTTATATTTAAGGAATTATTTCCTTATACATGGCTTTGGAAATTGCAATTAGTACCATAAAACCATATTATTCAAATCAATACAAGCTTAATTTTAATAAAATATATAACCACATATTTACTTATATATTTATACATATGTTGCTAATTCAACATGATTATATATTCATATTTATTTATATAATTTTATTTTCTGCCTTTTTGGCTTTTTGCAAATTTTATTCTCATGCACTACAGGCCAATCAACATTATTTTATGGTTATTGCTGTATGAAATTGTCCTGAAGTCTAACAGTAAAAGAAAAATTGCGAGTGGGAATATATTTACTCTTTCTATTTTTACCAATGTATGTAACTTTCTTGTTTATGTCTTTGTGTACATTCAAGTCATTGTTGAGTGTTCTTTTCATTTTGTCTGAAGTCTTTCCTCGTGTATTTCTTGTAGGTTAGTATACAGGACAAATCCTCTCAGATTTTATTTTTCTGGAATATCTTGAATTTATGACTTTTGAAGAATAGTTTTGCTGAGAATAGAAATCTTGACTGACATTTTTCTTCTTTCAGGAGTTTGAATAAGTAATCTCACTGTTTTCTGGCTTCTGTCATCTCTGATAAATTAGGGTAGTGATACTAAGGATTTCTTGTATATGATGATTCTCTTTCAGTTTTGACATTTTGATTATGATATGATATGATAAGATATGTGGGTCTCTGAATATAATCTACTTATAATTTATTGAAATTCATGGATGTATAGATTGAACATTTTCATGAAATTTGGGATGTTTTTGAACATTATTCCTTCAAATATTCTTTGGGTCTTTTCCTTTCTTTCTCTTCTCTTCTTGAGACTTCCATAAAACCTATATGTCATATGCTTGTTCAGGTATCATGTGGCTCTGCAACTCTATTCACCTTTCTGTTCATTTTCTTCTTGTTTCTTAGACTAGATATTATCAATTGACCTTTTGCAAGTTAGCTTATTCTGCCAGTTCAAATCTTCTGTTGTGGTCCAATTGTTAGACTTTATTTCTATTATTTTATTTTTTAATTCAAGAACTTTTGTTTGCTTTTAAAATAATTTCTATCACTTCATTTGTATTTTCTATTTAATAAGATATTGTTCTCATACTTTAAGTCCTTAGTGTTTTTTTCTTAGTACTTGGACTACATGCACACACATGTAAAATGTGCATAAAAAAATGCAACACCTAAACTTCTTCAGCCACAGTTTCTATTGACTCCATTTCCCCCCTACATATTGACTATCCCTTTCCCTTTCTTTGTGAGTCTTCAAAATAGGATAATTTAAATAGTGTGATATTGAAAATGTGGACATCATAATTCCTCACTTCCATATTTGTTGTTGTGGCTGTATTTGACTTAAATTTTTATTGACTTTCTTAGAATAAATGTAAAAATTCATATATTTTTGTTGTGTGCAGCCATGGAAATATCTTTTTAATTAACCTAGCGGTCATCTAATGACTTTACTCAGATTTCACTAAATGTATTGAATCAGTCTGTCCTCTATTCTTTGCTGCAAGACTCTCTCTTTTTCTGTGTATGTGTGTGTATATGTATACATGTACATTGGTGTTTGGCTTCATTGTTTTGTGAAGTTGAAAAGTCAGCCCTAGTCTTCACTTCCTGCTTTGTAGAGTCTTGTGGTCAGCCAGAGGTAAGAGAGATTACAGTCTCTTAGGATTGTTTCTAGTCACATGTTGCTCTGGATGTGTGCACAGCCTCTAGATCCCTAGGTGTATAACTTCCTAAGAACATTTTATTCCCATCTTCCTTAAAGTTTTAAAACTTAAAAAAAAGTTGTTAGTCTACTGTTTGCTCCAGCTGGTATTGTTGCTCAGGCAGCTGTGATATACACTTATCACTGATTGTTTTTGAAAAATGCCCTGGGGAATAGCACTTATGCCACTGAGTGAATGCTGAGTCACATAAAACAGACACACTCTATGGATGGAGGTTCTCTAGGGAGTTGCTACACAGGTCAAGCAATGACAGTTTTTTTGTGTATTATTTTTGGGAAGCTTCCAGTAGTTGCTAGACTGTTGGTTCTTACAGTTTCTGTGGTTGCAAGAATTTAGTCTTCAAATACAATATGAAGCTATGAAAAGGGGGGTGTTAAAATAGGGAAAATTAAAACATCAAAGATTTAGCTATCATTATAAAAATTCAGCTATTTTTTTCTTCAGGAAATGCTCTTTAGAATGTTGCAATCTTTTGACTAATTTTTTGAGTTCTGAATGTTGATGTTGACAATTTTTGCCAGTGTTCATTTGCATATGTGATAGACTTATTTTTCAATTCCTAAACTCTTGAGTGGTACTCTCTCTCTTTTTGTTTTGTTTAGTTTGTTTTCTTTTTTATTATTTATTTAATTTTTAGTTTTTTACAGACTACATTTTGATTCATTGTATACAAATGGGGTACATCATTTCGTTTCCATGGTTGTACACAATTAGATTCATACCATTCATGTAATCATACATGTACATAGGGTAATGATGTCTGTCTCATTCCACCATTTTTCATCCCCCCCATTTCCTTCTACATAATCCAAAGTTCCTCCATTCTTCTCTCACTCCCCACACCCCCCATCCCCATTATATATCATTCTCCACTTATCAGGGAAAACAATCAACCTTTGGTTTTTTTGGGATTGGTTTATTTCACTTGGCATAATATTCTCCAGTTCCATCCATTTATTTGCAAATGCCATAATATTATTCTTCTTTATGACTGAATAATATTCCACTGTGTACATATACCACAGTTTCTTTATCCATTCATCTGTTGAAGGGCATCAAGGTTGGTTCCACAATCTAGCTTTTGTGAACTGAGTGCTATAAACATTGATGTGACTGCATTACTGTAGTATGCTGATTTTAAGTCCTTTGGGTATAAACCGAGGAGTGGGATAACTGGGTCAAAAGGTGGGTCCATTCCAAGTTTTCTGAGGATTCTCCACACTGATTTCCAGAGCGGCTGCACCAATTTGCAACTCCACCAGCAATGTGGTATTATTCTCTTAACTGGCATTCTTTCTAACCACTTATTTCTTCTCATAACCTACTCTTTACAGAGAAGTCTAAGTGAGTTTGTGAAATGTAAATAAAATCATATTACTCCCCTGACTAAAACTCTTGAATAGATATCATCTAATATTGGGAATAAAATATAAGCTCCTAACTATGGTTGACAAACCATTTTTGACTTAAAGTTTTTTTTTAATTTTTAATTTTTTTTTTATTTTTATTTTTTTTTTGTAAGTGAAGAGAAAAAAGCAGCATTCAGACTGGGAAGAAGCATGTGGATTGCTTTGAAGTTGATATCTATTCCAAGCACACAACATTTTGGGGAAGGAAGCATGGGAGGGTCAGAGTGTTGATTTTGGTAATTCCCACAACTGTTGTGCTATGCTTCTCTCATCTTTGGTTATTTTGGTCCTGCCTGGCATGACCAAACATGACAACATGTTTCTTTTTTTGGAAATCACATCTTCCTGGTTTCTTAGAGCCTATCTTTCTTTGGTACATTATTTTCCTCCTAACATCAGGAACCTGTTCATAGTCATATCTGAATTTTACTCTATTATTATAGACATGGATTTGTGTGACCCCAGACCCCCTTCAAGGAAGGGATCATTGTCCGGCTGCAAGGACCATAATCTGCTGAGAACTCCTGGGGATCATTTCCTTCAGAGTTAGGCTTAGCCATAGTCCATAAATTTCTCCAAGGCAGTGCATTTTCCTTGGTAATCTGAATCTGACTATGGAAAAAAGCAGGTGTATAAAAAAAAGGTTCAGAACTTTTGGACCAATGAGAGAAGTGATGAGAGGCAATTTTTGCTCCAGAGAACTTTGTTGTGTTGGCCAAGGCTGTGCATTGTGTATTTGTGTTTTTTGTCCATTTTCCCTATCTATTCCATTCAGAGGAGTTGTTCCCTAGTAAACCTTTTAAATCTCCAAATTATATCCCAGAAGTAGTCTACTTCAAAGCACTTAACTTTTTACAGTTGGGATGAGGAGTATTGTGGCAAAACAGCAGATAAGATGGGGTCAAGTTTTAAAATATTTCCTGATGGTTAGTGGGGAGGGCTTATCAAGGGAAGAAAATGTACCAGAAGATTAGGATGTATGGAGACAATAATAGATATAAAGATCTTGGGTTTGAATGATTATTGCTAAATTACAATGATAATCCTCAGAAATATAATAAAGATAGGAGAAAAAATAACAGGCAACAGAAAGCAAGATATGAAACCAAGGAGCTCTGGTTGCACCCAAAGAAGTTCTCATCACTTCTACCCAGGTAGTGAAGAAAGTAGTAAACTAAAAGGGTAAACTGTGAAGATGATTAAAAACCCAACCAAAGAAAATCTGTGATGTCAAGATTAGTACTTTAATTACCTGGAGCCCTGTGTTAGAGAGATCTGGGTGAATTTTTGCAACATATTTTTCCTTGAACCCTCTGAATGTAGATGGGTTCTACCTCTTCCTATTGGGATTCTGGCTTCTTAAGACTATGCACAAGGCAATATATACCTTAGAACCTAGCCATTCCTTTCAGGACTATGCCTAGGATAAATGCAGTTAGCAAATAACCAGAAGATATGTGTTGGGTCTGATAAGGGAAGAAATGAATAACACCTAAGAAAAAAAAATTAAAATGTAGGGAACATCTATTGTCAGGACCTGGGGTAGTGTGCATGGAACCAGCTTCTGTATGAATTTGATTAAGGTGGTCCTTAAAAAAAATTGAATTGAAAAGAGTTTATTGATTGAACGAGTGTAGGTCCCAGTTGATGGGAGAACTTGCTACTACAATTGTTCCTAGAAGTATGGGAAGTGATGAACCATGCAGAGTGAAGTTGAAATGCCTGAATCATGTCAGATGGTGGGGGGAGAGATTAAAAGACTCATGGAAGTAGGTATACTGGAATGGATCTACTATGCATGGCTAAAAAGCTCTCCAGATTATGATCCATAAGGAAGCCCAAACAACACACCATATCCTAAGTCCATAAAACATGTGCTGGTGAGTATAGCATTGGTATCTCTGAAATATTCAGTAGTGATTCTTCTCTGGACTTGACTTGAATTCCTCTTGATTATGGTGATAAGAAGGCTCTGAAATAGTCTTCTACTCTCTGAAATAACAGAGGGCAGGTGGCAGTGTGTCACTACTCTAAGTTGGAGAGTGTCATTATTACAGTCACTGGAGTGTCATCCCAGAGAACTTGAAATGCTTTCTCTGGCTTAAGCCAAGATAATGAATTTAAAAATGGTGAATTATGGGGATTGGACATGGCTAGAAGAAAGGAGGAAGAGATAGTGGTCCTCATCTTATCTCCTATTAATGTACCAGTTTGGCCACTGCAGAAACTAGATGAATTCTGTAGGGTGACTGCACATTACTGATTAAAAACCCAACTTGCCCAAGTCTCATGTAAACAGTAGTTAAAATTGCAACTATCATGTCAAAGATAGCAATGTTGCTAGAGGAAAAAAAAGAAAAAAAGATTAGTATGGCCTCAGGTACGTGGTCATGCCCCAGGAAAATGTTAGCTCTTACACTCTTTGTCATGATGTATTTAGGTCATTTTGATATTCTGAAGAACATTATATTAATTTATTAACTCAATAACATTGTAAGACCCTGACTGGATTAGAAAGAAGTGGCTAATCTTGTTAGGGGCTTCGTAAGGTAGATTTGCACCTTAAGATTGGAATTAAACCTGGAAGATTCAGAAATTTTAGAAATTTAATGATCAATTGACTGCCAATACATCCCCATCCATTACATATTGCTTTCTCTACCACAAGTAAGAAAGAACTGTGTTTGGTGGCCTACTTTGTGTCCTGGAGGTAGCATGTTTAACACCTAAGTATTCTGCTTAGCCTGTATGCTGAGACAAGAAAGATTTTTAACTTCAAGTGTGGTCAGAGTAAAAAGTGTTTTGAGCTGGTCAAGGTTGTGATACAAGTAATTCTGCATTTGGAATAAGTAATCTGTCATAACCTATGTGTTGGTGGTGTCACTGAGAGGACATGCTACCATGTTGATTTTATGGCAGGCACCAGTGGTAGAATCACAATATATGTCTCAGGGTTCTGGAAATAGATAATAAAATCTACATAAGGAAATTTTATGACTTTGGAAAGCAATTCTTGTCTGACCACAGGACTGGATGTGACCATGTGGGCAGAACTGACTGTCATGGACTCAGATCTACAAGTCCTACTACGACGATATACAGTCAGATAATACCAATAATAATTGATTATAAGATGACAGAGTTATATCCAAGATTGAACACATACATGTGCAGAGAACACAAGAAGTCTGCATCAATAGAAAGCTCTGGTCCCAATAGGAACCACCAGTAGAAGTACAAGTGCTCTTCCCTCAGATCATTTCTTTGGCTATAAGGGGGATTATGTTTGACCAGTAGAAGGGAGAGGGCAATACCTGAGTTTGTTTTACAAATGTGCTGGTTTGGTATGTAGATATAGGTCAAATATGGACAGCAGCTGTACTACAACCTCCACCTGTGTATACACACACCCATACCCACCCATCCACTCCCCACCCCCCTACACAAATACACACCCACACCCACACACTCATACATTCATGGAAGAAGGCCTGGGGTAAATGTATATGGGTAGACATAAGAATGAATGAAGTGTGAAGATCTTTGTATTGCACATAATGCCCATCAGTGAATATCCTCCATTGAAGATACTAAACAACCGGTAGACCAAATAACTTAGCCTGTTGTTATCAGCCAGTCTCTCTCCTTAACCTCCCAAATGCTGGAAAGTAGGTTCATGGATAAAGAAGCTTTCGTAGTAGACTTAAGAACCACACCTAAGTCCCAAATCATGAACTTAACTTACAATGACTGATCTGACTACTGCAGCCCCTGAATGTCCTATCTGCTAGAAACAGATAGAAAGCAATCCTTGAGAAGACCAATCTGCCACTTGGTGAGAAGGTGATTTATCCAGTTCCTGTATCCTGGAATAGATAGGCAGTGGTTTGTTCATACAAACATGAATTCTGTTTCTTGATTTTTCTTTCTTGCCAACACAATTTTAATTAGTGCCTTATCCAAAGACTTACAGAATGTTTTATTCACTGGTATGTGGCCCCAAATTAATTGTGTTGGACTAAGCGACCAACTCTGCGGCAAGGGAAGAGTGAGAATGAGCCCATGTCTATAAGATCTATTCTTATATCACATGCCTCATCACTTAGAAGTTGCCTGATTGACAGAGCATTGGAACAGTCTGTTGAAAATGTGGTAGATGTGCCAGTTTGAAGGCAATAGTCTACGAAGAAAAAGTATTATGCTTTAAGATGCATTGCACATTAAAATAAAATGTATTTATTTATTTTTATTTATGTATTTATGTTAAATAAAAATTGTGCTATTTTCTATGAAAAGAATGCATGAGTCCAGGAAACAAAGAGCAGAAAGAATGGTATCTTATACCATACCATTACTTTCTATGACTGACTGAAGGAATGAGTTCTCACATCTCTAGTTCTTCAGAGTTAGAAGTACTGGTTTTCAAAAGGAAGAACTTTTCCATCATAGGCACAATTACAGCATGATTGAATTATAAACTACCAGCGCTGTCTGCATACCTTAAGCTCTGTCCCTCCAGGAAGCAGGCAAGAATGGGGTTTATTGGGCAATCTGTTAGAAATTTTATCTTGCAATAGGGACAGATAAAAACAGGTGTAAAATCTAGTGATCTACATAAGTACCTGGTATGATGTACTTGTATCACCCAGAAATTCATAAATTGAAACCCAAAATGGTGATATTTGGACATGTGACCTTTAAGAGGCAATTAAGTCATGGGGGTGGAGGCCCTTATAATGGGATGTAAGAAACAGGAGAGAGCTTGTTCCCTCTCTCTGCTCTTAGCAGTGTGAATATGTAACAAGAAGAGAGCTGTCTGCAAACCAGGAATCAGGTCCTCACTGGATTTACAGGCACCTTTATCTTGAAATTCTCAGCAAATAAATATTTGTTGTTTTACCTCCCTGATCTCTGTTATTTTTTAAATAGCAGCCTAGATTAAGACAGTGACTCTTGGTTCTTTTTTGCCCTAGAATGACTATAATTGGACAGTATTTGAAGAGCACAGTGATAATGATTTGGGGACTTCAGAGATAAGTGTTTGCTTTAAGCCACCAAGGATGTTTCCAAGCAGATATGGAAGCAGAGGATGAGGGAATTTAGGCAGAGGAGAAAGACAATAAGTATCAGTTGCAATCCTAGGACTAACTTTTGCTTCTCTCTGTTAGTTTTCTTCAGGAGAAGAAGCCTGCAGTAGTTCTGAAGAGGACAACCTCTGAATGTTTATGGAGAGTAAGTATAAGGGGCACCAGGAACAAACTGGTTGTCATGGAGATGCAGCCTGCAGATTCTCCTTCAGGAGAGCTTGCTGCTTGGCTGTAGGCATTGCAGTCAGCAACAACCTACAGCTTCCATTTCCTTCTATATTTTCCTCGGTTGCCCAATGCTATTCCATAGCAGTTCACACTTTTCCCAGGGAAGCCTACAATTGATGACTGCAGATAGGTGACCTGCAACCTGGCCATTTTGGCCTGACACAGAGCACTCAGAGCCAATGCTCCCTTTGAACTTTCCATCAGATTGGCCAAGATTTTGTCAGGCCTGCATTGCATTTAAAATTCTTCCTTGTTCAGTCTTTCTTCTTATAACATATTTCACAGATACATGCATTTCAGTGATGCATTTTTAATCAAACTGTCTTCATAGAAAGAAAACCTGCAACAAAAAAAAATTTAAAAATTGGTCTCGGGACTTATGCACCAGTAGGCAGTCAATATGGAACATAACCTAAAGCCATCTACTTCCGGTTTAATCTTTTTACCCTACACTCACAATTCATCTGCAGATTGCTGGATCTTGTTCCTTCCCCCATATCAATGACCCATCATTGCCCACTTGGTATGGTGATAATGTTCATTATTAATTTCTAGAACAAAAGGAACTTTATATAACAAAACAGTATGGAAAATAAAGCAATGATCCTGGTTGTAATTTGTTTTGCCAATTGATGTTTTCCTTTTGTGTATTCACAAAGACATCATTCACCTCTTTCTTTCTTCCAGAGAATTACTTTCTTAGCAGGCATTTACAATGCCTTTACATAAACCATAGGTGAAATATGGAATTGAAGCTTTTCTAGTAAATTCTGGGTGGCAATTAGTTGTACTTGGTTTATTATAATGAAGCTACTGAACTACTGCTCAGAGTCAGCTCAGTTTTGATGGAGATTGATTTCTTGGCAATATTTTCAATCCTTGTACTTCATGCTGACAGCAGCTGGGTCAGAAATACACTCAGCATTGCTTTCGTGCTTGACAGTTATAGTTGTGACCATGTTAATTACCATCCTGTCTAATAGCACAATGGGGACACTGCATGGTACTGAGAGTGATTATAGTCTTGCCTTCTGCAGAAAGACTTTATTGGAAACCATGAGCACTTTGTAATTAAAGAAGATGTTCCAATCATCCTTGGTAAATATATCTTCCTTCTAGCATAAAATTCTATTTCACTTTCATTTTGATTAAACATTTTGCAAGTTAGGTGTATCCGGGGATGGGATCCTGAAGTCTTTTGTTCTGTGACCTGCAACAAAATGAATAAGAAAATAACATTGCATGGTGACTTATTACTATAAAACTTTTAAATACATGAAAAGACATTTGTAAATGCAAAATAGTTTATATTTTCAAATTTAAATTTTTTTAATTTAAGCATGCACAAAACAAAAATTGCAACTCAATGAATTATGAAATACAAAATGAACAGCCATGAAATCCCCATGGTGGGGGGCGGGGGGGTTGAAGGAACAGAACATCACCAACACCCCAGAATTCTTTGGCATTTAACACTGCATAATTACCAAGTAAGCACAGTTCTAAACTTTGTAATATTTGCTCTCTTTTTCTTGATTTTTTAAAATTGAAGCACACATTTCTAATCAATATACTATGGTTTATCTGTTGTTGAACTACATATAGATTACAATATAGAATATTACAATAAAGGATTCTTTTTATCTGGTTTCTTTTGCTCAAAGTTATGTTAGTGTGACATAACCTGTGTTGTAGCATGCTGCTATAGTGTGCTCATTTTTCTTGATGTGTGCTACTCTATTGTTTGGATTTTCCCTTTTAATGTTGATAGGTTTTTGGACATTTTCCAATTTCAGGTGTTTATAAATAATACACATACTCTTATATGTCTTTTGGTGCACATGTGCACATTTTTTTTTGGATAGATATGTAGGAGTGGAATTCCTGTTATAGTGGGTACATATGTTCAATTCTTGTAGCATGTTCCAACTGTTCCCAAAATGGTCGTCCCAGTTTAAAATCTTACCAGCATTGTATGCTAGTTCTGCCCTACATCCTTGCTAACACTTGGTTGTAAGTCTTAGTTGTAGGTATTCTTGGGGTTTTAGGGGCTTCTCTTTTGACTTTAACTTTCATTTCCCTGATCCCTTTTCAGATTGAAAATAATCTTATATATTTATCGGCCACTAGAGTTCTCTTTATGAAGCAACTGTTTTTAACAGTCTTTTTTATTTTTCTTTTGGATTGACTAGGTTTTATTTCTTGATTTGTAGGAGTTCTTTATATTTTCAGATGTGTGGGCTATTTTCTTCTGTATGAAGGTTTGACTTTCTCTCCCGTGGAAGTATATTTTTAAGGATATAAATTTTAAATTTTTACATAGTCTAGTTTTTGAATCTTTAAATTTTTCAATCCTTAACACCACAAAAAAGTTAAAAAAAAAGAAAAAAATAAAAAAGTTGTCTTTGTTTTATGTCTTTGAGTTTATTGCTTTTAGGCTCTGTTTAAAATATGATCAACCAAACTGTGCAACTCTACTTTGTGTACAACCAAAGAAACAACTGTCATACCCCATTTGTGTACGATGAATCAAAATAAATAAAAATAAAATAAAATGAAATGAAATGTCGAACTCAGAAAAAAAATTTTTTTCTTACCCTAAGGTCTTGAAGATTTCGCTTACATTACATTCTGAAAATAAATAGGTTTGTCTTTTACATTTATGTACATTACACTTATGTTTTGATATATATGATGTAAAGTAGGGTATATTATTTTTCTGTATTTTATCCAATTATTTCAGGGAAATTTCCTTCTTTTTTTTCTGTTGAACAGTATTTTGAGTCCTGTAAGTCTGTAACATTTAATTTAGATTTTAAGATAACTTGCAAAGTTATGTACATACATACACATATACATATTGATTCTTTAGATGATTGGGAACAATTCCTATCTTTATAATATCAGGTCCTTCTATTAGTAAACATGTTGCATCCTGACATTTATCTAGATTTCCCTTAATTTCTCCCTATACTGTTTTATTATATTCTATGTAGAGGTCTTATTCATTTGCTATGATGTTTGCTAGATTTCATAATTTTGATGATAATATAAATAGTATATTGTTCAACAGTTTTATCTTCTAATCATTAGCTGTCAGAACTTACAAAAATGAAACAGATTTTTCTTCTATGTTGACCTTATACCTTTCCTAAAGGAATCTTTTAATTCTAAAACTGTATGTTTAGATTGTTTTGTATTCTTCTATGTTCTGTGTGCACTGTCACGTTTTGTGGCAGTGTGGGATAGAGGTTAAAAGCAGAGGTTTTAGAAAGGGGCTCTCTGAATTTCAATTCCAGCTCTGACACTTTTTTGGTAACTCTTTGGGCAGGTCATTTAAACTTGAAGTCTATTATCTTACATGTAAGAATGACATGCTATTAGAACATTCCTCATAAGGACTACCTTGAGGTTCAAATATTTATTCAGCTGGTTAAGCTTCCCAAGCCAGCTAACTATCTAGAGTTAAAAGACCAAGAATACATATATATATGTATGTATGTATATATATGTATGTTTTATATATATATATATGTATTTTATATATGTGTATATATATATATATGTATGTATGTATGTATGTATATATATATGTTTTAGGTAAAAATTTTATTTTAGAGTAGTTTCAGTTTTACAGGAAAGTTACAAAGATAGTGCAGAGTTCCTACATACTTCACATCTTGTTCTATTATGAACACTTTATATTAATATTTTATATTGATATTTATATTAATATATGTTTATAAAAATTAATAATCTGCATGAATGCATATTATTAAATTCATATATGTACAAACATTCATTATCCTTAAATAAATTCCATGTTCAGCTTTTCTTAGTTTCTAACTAATATTCATCCTTTTTCTCTTCCTAGACTCCATCCAAATATACCATGAAGTGTTTACTTGTCAGGTCTTTT